>NC_088921.1:60402500-60540000 GCF_038396675.1 Hydra vulgaris
TTTGAGATTTACTTATGCTTGAGTAACTCTAAAGGTATTCGATTTTTCAGTTTTTTTTAATTTTATTTGATTTACTGATCAGCCGTTTTATGTTTTATATATAGGGGCTCTATAAAAGATTTCGATAACGTATTGTCATCTTCACCTTCTTTGAGCCCCTGTCTGTTTAATTCTTCATTTTATAAAGATCGTTATAAATAGAAAAGGTTATATAATATAATGTATATACAAAAACGGTGCTTGTTGACAAGATTTTACTTTCTTTTTCGTTCTATGGACGTTTTATTTTCTTCTTGTATATATGTATGTTGATTATTTTTGTTAAACAGCAAAATGGATGAAATACAAAAAAATAAAAAATCTTCTTTAATAAAGATCTATTTTTAAAATGTTCTTTTTAGATCTTGACTTTCTAATTGTGCATAAAATAAGTCATTCTTTTTTTAAATTTCCTAAATTTCAAAAATTTCTGAGGAGTTTTCACTTAAATGGTTTTTTTAATGCTGCTTGCGTTTTTGTTTTTTTTAATGTTGATTGCGTTTTTCTTTGTGTTATATTTTGGAATCACGCAGTTATTCCAAAATATAACACAAAGTATATACACAAAAAATCTTATTTACATCAAACCCGTTTCTTTTTATATAGAACAATTCAGACCTATTTAAGTAAAATAATTCTTAAGTTGTAAAACTTATGCAATAGTTCATTAAAACATTTAGTATATTTTGCGTGCGAACTGGAACGCATAATGTTTACGTTTTAAAGCATTATACTAGGGAAGATAAAATTTAAAACAGACTAACCCTAAATAGCAACTTATGTCTTGTCTGCGTGCAATAAAGTTTACACTTGATAAAATCAAACTGACATTTAAAGTAAAAAAAATTATTTTCTGTTATATTTTTTACGAATTTTAAAAACTAAAAAGATGCAGGATGCATTTTTCTTTGCATATTCTTCTGATATATCAGGTGCATTTTTTTCTTAATTGTTCTCGCTCTCAGGCTATGTGCTTAATGAACTGGAGTAAATAAAACTTTACAAGCTTCTATATTTACCAACTATTTAATGAGGCCAAATAAAAAAAATTTTGTGTCATTTAAATTTAAAACTGGATTTTTCAATTATTTGTTTGTAGGAAAAACAGCATTCTATTGCAATACATCGTCAACCAAAAATAGCGGTTGCAACAAATAATGCCAACGCATTTTTAAGAGTTTCTTAGCTATCGTCATGGAAAGCATATTTTTCTTCTGTAAACTCTGATAGTTTTCGTTCATTATCTCCTTCATAATGACTTGTCGTAATTGAAGACAACCTTGTTTTTACTGATCCATTGCTAGCTGCAGAGTTTGAGCGCTTTTTATAGTGAAGTGAAGTATTTTTAATTATAGAAAATTGAGTGTTCTCCTGATGTGATCTCTTTTTTGGCCTCGATAAACAGTACAGATAAATAGTTTTTTTAATACTGTCTTTAAAAGAGTTATGAAGTCTGCTGTAAATGATCGGATTAGCAATACTGTTACACATCTGAAATAACGACAAAATGTTAAAAATTTTTTTAGTGTTTTTAATTGGTTGCTTAATAAACAAATTAAACACATAAAATAGATTAAATGGAAGAAAACAAACGGAAAAAACAGCTACAACCAGAACCACCATTTTGTTGGCTTTCCTGTTTTGTGCTAAATGAATTTTTAAATTGTGTTTTCCTTCATCAAATGCTCTCTTTTTACAATTGCTACTTAATTCAATCGCAATTAATGTGTACAACACTACCATAACAATTATTGGAAATCCAGTTTGTACGGCAAAAACTGTTAATACAAATACAACGCGTTCACTACCTTTTATGCAACTAGAACATTCAAAAGTTTTTTTTTTATTAGATGACAGCAAGCATACATTACCGTCAATTAAATAAACACTTCCCATCAATGTTGCGGTGAGCCATGTGCAAGCAATTACCACAAATACAGTGCCTTGATACGGACGTTTATGTAATGGCCATTTTATAGCAATAAATCGATCAATGGAGACTGTAAGTAAAGTTAGCGCTGTTACGGTCATGCTTGTTGTGCTTGTAAACGAAACTATTTTGCAGCCATTTATTCCTATCTGTTTAAAATTAAGATGTGTTAACTCCAAAATGTTTTTTGTAGGAAAAATTACTGCGTTTATAAAGTCAGCGACAGCTAAATTTATTATAAAAATTTCAAATGATTTTAATTTAGTAAACTTTAATCCAAATAAATAAAAAACAAGTCCGTTTCCAAGTGCACCAAGTATAAGTATGACAGCGCATACAACTAAATTTATTAGACTTAGTGCATCAATTTCAGGTAAATTTTCTTTAATATTGGTGAAATTCTTTACTGATGCATTGGAATTGTATCCGATAGTGGAACCCATTGTAATGGTTTTATTGGGTGTTAAGCACCATATCACAAACTAACTCTAACTTCAAATCTCTATTAGTTTCATTGTATTAATAAAAAAACAACACCTTCAATATGACCATTAAAATTTAAATAGCAAAGCTTTTAAAAAATTCAAATTAAATTCCTTTTTTCCAGCTTTTTATAGCTTTAAAAATAAATTTCCATATAAAGTTTTCCAAATTTTAAATATTAATTTCTAATACTAATAAAATGTATATAATAACTGCGTTTTAAAAATAGAACAAAACATTTTTCTTTAATTCTTTTTTATTTAATGAAGTGCGTTCTTAAATCATCTCAAGTATATTTTACCCCGCCCCCTCCGCCCTAACTTCAGAGAGAAAAAGAATTTCGAAATGAAAACATGCAGCGAGCTACATGCATACAATAAATTAATTTCGAAAAATGAATAGCAAAAAAGTTTATACCGTTGTGTAGTATACATTTAAGTTGTCCTTTTAGAAGTAGTACTAAAATATTTAACTCAAAAATGTTTAAATATTTTCCGTTCATTTTTTTTTTATCTCGTTGGCCGTGTTTATATCAATGACTGTATCCGAATCGCAAGCTTTATTTACTTTCTTTTTACACCTATGCAAAAAAATATCATGAAATTTATAACTTTGGAAAGTGTAAAATATACTAACTTTTAAGATCCGTCACACGAGTTACTGTTAAATATATTAAATATTTAAGGAATAAATATTTTTTAACCAAGGTGGATTAACTTTTTTAAACCTTTATAACTGGAATAATACAAACAAAAAACCTACTATAATTTAACCATAATTTGATTTACTGATTTCACTGTTGTTGGAAATAAACTTAATCATGTCAATTTGTTCAAATCAAGGCAACCGGTTTTCTAAATTCGAATACTATGATTCCTTACTTGGAACAGTTTTCTTTTTTTAAAAAAGTACCCAGTAAAATCAAGAGAAATCAATTATAAAATGTTGTCATTGTCATAATCACAGTTTAAACATTCAAATCTTATAATAAGATAAAGGTTAGCTGTTATAATTTTAAAAAAAATTTTTCACTTCAACTATTATGAGGTTTCTTTATTTTATTAATTAAAAACCACTAAATAAAGTAATACTTTTGAGGTTTATAAATACAACAATTTATTTAAATATGCGCCTTAATTATTTCTTCAATCCTTTGATTTTATCACTGATTAGGTAAGAAAAAGCTTATAGTTCCAATCAAGGAAACTTTTTTTATCAATATCACGCTTGAAGCAATTTTTAAGATAAGTTTATGTCATTATTTACATTTTAAATTCCGTCGCATTAAAAACGAAAAACCGTACATCAGGTAAAACTCACTATAATTTACCTGATGTAATCAATATAGTATGAACAAGAAATTAGACCACCTTAATAAAATGACAGAAAGAAGCTTTAAGTTGATGGTGCACGTATCAGATAAAACATTTTACGAGAAAATTGCAAAATATAGCCATGAGACATTTTATTTCCAAAATAAATTCAATTGTTCCAATTTCGGCAACTTTTTTTAGTATTATTGTGTGGTATTTATTAGCCGAGAGAAGACAATGATCAGATGATGAGGCTCTAACAAAATAAGAAAAGAAATCATTATAGACAAAGAATAAAAATAGTGAGTTTTTAGACAAGGTGCATCAGAGAAGATTAAGGTGGTTTGAATATGTTGAGCAATGAGGATGCAGATGATTTGGGCATCAGCATATAGAGAAGTAGCAGCTTCATGAGAAAAAAAGTAGAGGCAGAAGTTATAAAACTTAGAGAGAGTGTGTTAGTAATGCACAAGGTATGAACAAGGTTTAGTTGAAGAAAGAAGATGCTTAAGATTGTTTATATAAAGAAAAAGCTTAAAATTGGGAAGGCTAAAGCAATGATAATGAAGATAATAAAAATGGTAATCATCATTATCATGATCATAATAATGTTTATTATATATATATATATATTTTTTTTTTTTAATTTTTTTTTCAGGTGCCCTAAGAAGTCCTTACGGTCTTGTTACAGAGCACCGCGGAAGTGCATTTAACCGGAAAGTTCACGCCTCCTTCCTTACCTTAACGCGAAATAATGTCCAGAGCTCGTTTCGAACCTGGATCTCCTGCTTAATAAGCAAGCGCTCTAACCACTGCGCCACGGCCGCACCAAATTTATATAAATATAAATATATATAAAAATATATATAAATATATAAATTCACACACACACACACACACACACATAAATATATATATATATATATATATATATATATATATATATATATATACATATATATATATATATATATATATATATATATATATATATATATATATATATATATATATATATATATATATATATATATATATATAAGATCTGTGTATTTATATATATTATATTATATTATATTAAACACAATGCTTTAAATAAAATAATATACTTTTAGGAGGTATTATTGCTTATAGAGCCCTGGAAACAAACCGTCCCCATCTATCTTTTTTATTGCCCGACCCCGGCCATGGTAATATCAACCCCGTTTACTTACTACACCTGACATGTTATCACCCATGTGTCTTATAGCAATATTTTTAAATCGGAATTGTATTCATTTTCATCACGACCTTGTCATAGTCTATTAATTTTAAAGTTTCTATGACAGCATGGTGAGCATATATCAACTAAAAGATACTACAATACTGAAATGCTTGTTAATAAGCATTTTTGTCACAAAAGGAACATGAGTTTGTCAAAATTAGTTAAAATGAAATTTCAACCGTCTTTCACAAACCCCCTAAAAAGACATTCTGGGTTCCACTTAAAAATAGAAAAAATTTAATGTGATTGCAATAGAAAAAAAAAAGTCTTAAATAAGTTCAGAAAAATCCGACAAATATTTTGAAATGCAAGCTTTTTAAAAACATGTTGCGCAAATAAAGCGCGACACGCGGGCCAATTGACGTTAAATCCATAGGTCAAGTTTAGTTTCAAATAAAGCGCGACACGCGGGCCAATTGAGGTTAAAATCCATAGGTCAAGTTTAGTTTCAAATAAGTTCAAAGAAATAGCCTTAACAACATTAGTTTGCAGTTGATTATAATTAAAAAAATGTACTGTTTGTTGAAAACAAAATGTCGAAGAAAAAAATTAATTATTTCATAATTATTTTTAATTTTATGACTTCTTGCTGATTTGTAACTTCTAGTTAAAACTTTCTTAATTAAAATTACTTTTTTAAATCCATTGAATAATTTGTACATTTGAGTTTAATTGCCCTGAATTCGTCTAACAAATGACGTAGTGAGGCCCAACTTATCATATCTTTTCACACAAGATTGCTTTTTTAGTGGCGATATCAATCTTGTAGCACGATGCTACTAGATTGATACCTTATTAAATGAAATTAATCTCATTCTTAATATATAGAGACCACAAAGATACAGGGAATTCAATTAATGGTCTAACAAAAGGTGTGTATATAGTTTTTAGTTTTTCACAGTTGAAATCTATAAATATATGATACCCTAAAATTTATTTGTTCTTAGAGTAATTTGATTTGATTCCATTTTAAGTCACAGGTAAATACTACATCAAGATCTTTTTCAGCAACAGTGGTTCTTTAAGGTACATTTTGCATAAAATAAATTCCTTAAAACATAGTTAAACACTTTACAAAATTAAACTTTAAAAGTGGTTCATTAGATTAGTTGAAAGCTTTCTCTAGATCATT
This sequence comes from Hydra vulgaris, assembly GCF_038396675.1. NCBI lineage: Eukaryota > Metazoa > Cnidaria > Hydrozoa > Anthoathecata > Hydridae > Hydra > Hydra vulgaris. The sequence continues at coordinate 60,408,662 of NC_088921.1, forward strand.
TTTCAGAAGATCAAAACTCGTTACAGAATCAACCCTTGATGATATTTTTAACTTATTGGTATACATCTTTAAAATATTTTCAAAATTATCAAACTAATTATTAATGTAAATAACAAATAATGAACTACCAAACCCAGCTTGGACACATATTCTGGGCCAACGTATGTAAAACCATAACGTTTGTAAACATTTTATGTTTAAAACATTTTTTTATTATTTAAGGACATTTTTGTTCATTTATTTGTTTGTGACACGAATGTTTTTTAATGAAAGAGCAGTTAAATATTTGTGTGCTAAAGCTCATTAAAACTTTTAATAAAAGTAAAAACGAAATTAAAGTAAAAATATAAAAATTTTTTATGCTATAAAAATATGTGTAAGTTAACAAAAAATATTAAAATCCTTTAAATACTTTGTATAATTATACACAAGTTTTTAAAGAGTCATTATTGATTGTATACAATACTTTATTTTGTATATTTTACTCTTGTGTAATACTAGAGTAAACCATACAATGATTGCGTTATATATATATATATATATATATATATATATATATATATATATATATATATATATATATATATATATATATATATATATATATATATATATATATATATATATATATATATATATATATATATATATATATATATATATATATATATATATATATGAATATATCGATGAGAGTAAAATATACAAATGTAGAATTTTTAAAACGTTGCAAAATAGTTTGGCGGTAGCGCGACACGGTCTGCTACTAAGCAACTACATGCGGACTTTCTATTTGGCAACGGAGTTGTGAAAACGCTTTTATTAAGAAAATTTGGTGGCAGAAATTTGAGGTCGCTACCAAAAGAAAATTCAAAGCGGCACTCCGCTACCATTTACATTTTAAAAATACCGTTTTGAAATTGTTTAAATTACAGACTTTCTTATTTGCTGAAATGAAAGTAAAAAAAAATAAACCTTTTAAAATGTCTAAATTTTCCTGTGCTATCAAAATAAACTAAAATGTATGCAATTTGATTTAAACACTTCGAAGAAGCGGCATGTATGATATGATAATAATGCAATCAAGTAGCTTTATTGAATATAATTAGCTATATTTAATTTTTCCCTTGTGTAAAAAAGACTGCCAAATTTTTAAAAGTTGAGTATATCCAATAAAATAAAATCTCCAGAATCTAAAGTTATATATATTGAAAACTGATATATTGGTCCACAATATTCGTATTATATTAAAGATTCTTCTCTTTCAACAAAATAAAATTTTTCTTTAGAGTTCACGGTGTTAATTTTTGTTCAAAAATATCCCGATTGTCAGTTTGGGTAACAGTTTTCACACTTAGAGTCATAGCAAATGGAAATCATATGAAAATAACAATAAAATTTTAATAGACCAACCAATATCAAAAGTTTTTGTATGTGGTTTCTATCTGTACAGGCATTTCGTGCTAAATTTGAATTCGATTCATAAGAAAACAAAGCGTATGGATCATTACAAAGATTGGACACTCCAATTATAATTAAAATCCTGAATAAAAATTAATTATTAAAAAGCTAAATATAATTTTATAAACTTAAATTTTGTAAAACAAGAACATTAAACAATCTCCAAAACTAATTTTAAAAAATTATAAAATATAAGTAATCTAATTATTAAATAAAATAAAAGGAAAATTCTTCTTAGAAAATGCTGCTGTGAAAATTATTTTAAATGAACTTGTAGTTGAAGGTTCTTTTAATTTCGTTGCAGAAAGGTAAGTTGTAAAGTACAGCCAGTCAATACCTAAAAAACAAAAGTATAAAATTTCTACTGTCCTATCAATTTATCATACATGTTTTATTTTCATTTAATTTGTAGATTCTATTTCATAAATCTGCACACACTGTAATTTGCATAGCTTGTTGAACAGCCTAGCTTTAGATATGTTGTGGAGTAAATAGCTAACCTCAACTTAATCTTAAACTAATAGAATAATTTAATCTTAAATCAGTATAATAATTTTAACTTAAACCAATAGAACTACTATATACATCTACACCTTAATTTATTCAAAAAAATTAAAAGCATAACATTAACAAAGGTGACATCTTATTGATATTTTTGTAACAGGTAATATTCATAAAAACCAATAGAAATAAATTATTTTCATATTTTGAATAATCTATCTTCTTTATGAAGGTTATATGAAAATATCTTGAATTGATATAAATAAAGCCTAAAAAAATATATTAATTTGAATGAATATAATTTCTGAAATCGAGATATAATCAAAATGCAAAAGGATTTTTAGAAATAAAATGAAACCAAAAAATTTATTGCTTGTACATTCTTTTTGATATTTGTAAAATAAAAACGTAATTAAGCAGTTAAAATACAGTTTAAAAGTACTAAATAACATGTTCTAAATATTTATAATTTGCACCGCCTTCTTGCGTTCATGTTTACGTGAGACAGTTTTTAGAAAAGGTTTGATGGTTGATGTTTCCGAACAGCAAATGAGGTGAGAGCGTTTCATTTTGTTTTCAAATGTTTGCGTAATACCATCTTTTCCATAAATTGCCAACTTTCCATAAATTGCCAAATGCAAAGGCAGCTGCATAAACACCGCAGTCCGATGCATTCGGTTGTACGCATGGTACTACTGTTACTGGAAGAAAACCTTCGGGATTAACAAGTCTAACATATAGTTGTCTCATTTGAGCTTTAACATAGTTTGAAACGGAGCTATTAAGGCTATCTAAATACAAAACCTCTCCTTCAATGCATGCAGTTGTCACCAAATGGTTGACGTCGTGAAGAATGATGATTGACTCACAGGTGACTGCTTCGAACCCAGATCGTGTCTGAACTAGAAGAGTTGGTTGATTGTTTTTGTTACCAAGATGTGTTGAAACCATTTTGTTGACCGCATCTATAATTCTGTCGTTCAATCATGCGTCTGAAGTCAGGATCTGTTTATCTCCGATTGTTAGATTGTACTTTGAAATCCAAGGTTCTGATTTTGAAACCTTTTTTTGATAATCGATATTTTCGACTGAATTTTTCAATGCTTCTGTTCAATGTATTCTGTAAAATAAATAAATAAGTTATAGTTAGTAACTGTTGTATTTAAAATTATTAAATAATGCCCCTTTTTTACAAAAAAAACAAATTTAAAAGTTGTTATAAAAACTATACAAAAATAAAAAAAGAGTATAACTATTTATCACTTTTCTGTCAGTCCATTAGTCTGGGGATGATATGCTGACGTTTTTACAGATTTTATGTCTAATTTCAATATAAGATCTTCCACAAGCTTGTTACAAAACTCGCGTCCTTGGTCGCGAAGAAGAATGTTGCAAGCCCCAAATCTGAAACCAGACGAAGAATGAAACGATGAATAGAATCCGCATTCTTGTCCGCAATTGAATCAACTTCAGCCCGTCTAGTCAGGTATTCTGTTGCTACTACAAAATACTTCTTTCCGTTCTTAGTTTCTTTCAACGGACCAATTAGATCTATTCCCCAATACCTCTCAGTTGCTTTTTTGATCGTTGCGTTTTGCCCAAAGTGACATCCTCCAACTATGTTGCTATGGAGAGTTCGTATGATACGGTATCGCTCTTCTCCTATTACAACTCGTTGTAGTCATTTTTCATTTCCGATATGAAATAATTCTCCATGTACCAACCGAAAGGATTCTGCTCTCTTTCGAAGTTTCGATTTATCGTCTTTCGTATACTTCGATGGATATTTCTTTTTCCCGAGACATATTACCAGAACCTCGCTTTCTTCTTATTCCATATTCTTGTTTTAAATAGTTAAATAAAACAAAAAAACTTATATTTGCAAGTTTTGTACTTTTATGTAACCAGTTGAATAATAAACGTTCACAAATATTCTTGTTCTTTACTAATAGCAAATAACTATGATAAATAAAAATTGTAAGTTATTTCATAAAAATGATCCGCAATTTTATGAAATTTTTTTACTAAGCATAACAAAATACTCATGCAGATTTGAATTATTAGTTCATAAATAGTCCGAAAAATCGAAAACTAACGAGCCTTTGCTTTTTAAAACATTCAAAAACGTTCTAAACTTGCACGAAGTTATTTTGTTAATAATCAAACATAATATTTGTTATTGTTATCAATTGATTTATAGAAACCGAGTTCAAATTTATCGGACATTCATTTTTTTTTTTTTGATGCGCTTGATTCAATGGAAACTTTGTTTTTAATGGAGGTTAATTTAGCATTTAAAGAGATTATTATTAAGATTTAGTATTTAATTAGATCATTCTTTAACATTTTATTGCGCAATCATATCAATTTGTATATTTAAGAAAATATTTAGGGGGAACTAATGTAACGGAGAAAATTTTATTTCGCAGATGGAGGAAAAAATTATACAATAGGGAAAATATTATTTCGAAATAAATTTTCCCTCCTGAAAGTATATTTCGGCCGGGGGGAAGTTTTACAATGGGGAATGTTTATTTTATAAATTTTTTTATAAAAAGCCATAACACTAAGGAGCTTTGCAAGTCATTACATCTGTGATACCTATTTTGAAATTCATAATACTTACTTGAATCATGACTTCACTTAGATAAACTTAACACAAGCATCAAGGTTTTTAACAAGCTGATACCTTGTATCAGATTTTTATAACCTCATACAAAGCATATATCATCTACAAAGCATATATCATCTAATACCTTGTATTAGATGTTTACCAGCTTTGAAAAACATGCTACAAATTGTTTTTATTTTTGAACATGCAACATATAAATCGATATTAACGAATATAAATAAGAGAAACACAGTTTTTTTAGATATACACCAACATTTGTATGAAAAGTTATCAATATAAAATTATTTAAGTCTGTAAAAATAGAAAATTTGTAAACTCTACAGTTCATTACTTACATAATGTAACATTATATTCAAATAGTCGTTTCATTATACTAATTATAATTCCTAAAATACTTTTTTGTAGATGTTTACGCTTTTTATTGTACACAGTAGTACCCAGTCTTTACATTTTTGCAAGTCTTTCAATAATAAAACTGTTAAAATCAATAACATACTTCAATAATAAATATGTTTATCAATTTAATAATAACTTAGTAATAAGTTACTAATATGTAACCAAGTAAAAAATTTATCCTTTATAAAAATATTTAATGTATACAAGTATACAGAGGCGATTTCCACACAATTTTAAATTTTAATGAACATAACTATGAAATTCATGAATACAAAATGAAACATAGAAAAAAACACAAAACAAAAAAATAAAAGTAAAAATAATAATTGATATAAACAATTATGAAGATCTAATAATAAAAAGATAAAACCGTAAAACTCGAGTAAAAATTTGACTTAAAAACCTCAAAAAACATGTGTTCAACTTGAACACATGTTTTTTGAAGTTTTAAAGTCAAATTTAAATGTCGCATACTTTTATCAGTGGTTTCACATTTCTTACGGAAATATTACACTAGGTTTCTGTAACGGTAAAACCAATACTACTTTAACTGGTATCTATGGCAATTAATTTCACAGAATGAAAACTAGCAATATAGCATATATACTACATACAAACTAGCAATAACAAACAATAGCATATATAATAAATACAAAGTAGCACAAACAAACAATAGCATATATAATACATACAAACTAGCACAAACAAACAATAGCATATATACTACATACAAACTAGCAATAACAAACAATAGCATATATAATACATACAAACTAGCACAAACAAACAATAGCATATATACTACATACAAACTAGCAATAACAAACAATAGCATATATAATAAATACAAAGTAGCACAAACAAACAATAGCATATATAATACATACAAACTAGCACAAACAAACAATAGCATATATACTACATACAAACTAGCAATAACAAACAATAGCATATATAATACATACAAACTAGCACAAACAAACAATAGCATATATAATACATACAAACTAGCACAAACAAACAATAGCATATATACTACATACAAACTAGCACAAACAAACAATAGCATATATAATACATACAAACTAGCACAAACAAACAATAGCATATATAATACATACAAACTAGCACAAACAAACAATAGCATATATACTGCATACAAACTAGCAATAACAAACAATAGCATATATAATACATACAAACTAGCACAAACAAACAATAGCATATATACTGCATACAAACTAGCAATAACAAACAATAGCATATATAATACATACAAACTAGCACAAACAAACAATAGCATATATAATACATACAAACTAGCACAAACAAACAATAGCATATATAATACATACAAACTAGCAATATAACAACAATATAGCATGGGGCAGTACCCACAAATCTAAATTACAACCACTTTACTTACGTCAAAAACACGCTTCGAGACTAGTATACAACAAAAGCAAATTTACTCATGCTCAACTCTTACTGGAACAAATGAACGCACTAAATATATTCCAAATAAATATTTTTCAAGATGTACTGTTCATGTTTAAATATAAACTAAGTCTGGTTCCAGAGCATTTTACAGCACACTTTTTTAAAAACAATATAAATAAATACAATACAATAGCAACAGGTAACTTTATGATACCTTTTGAAACAACAAGACTCTCAAAATTCTCATGTACATATCGTGGTCCCTATTTATTTAACAAATTAGTTTCCAGAAACGAATCACTATTAAACTTAAACAACGAACACTCTCTGAAAAAAAAGCTAAAATCTACAATAATCAAATTAAACAACTGTAAGGAATTTTTTTAAATTTGAATAAATAAATAAATGTAACTTAAGTTTTAATACAAATCGATAATAAAAATAATATTAATAACAAGGTATATATGTAACACGTATATATATACCAGTATGCAACTGATTTTTTATGTGTATTTCACGTCTAAGAAATAGATACTCGATGACAAGACTGACTTAAGTCTTCTGCGAGCTTCCTATGACTACAAATAAGTATTTCTTTTTATCAATCTTACACAAATTTTGTTTTTATCATATTTATACACTAACATTATCTTGAAATGTAGTAATTTAACTAATAGTGAAACATCTAAACTCTTCCAAAAAATCAGCAGATTATTTTTATTTATTGTATTTTTTATTTTAATTGGAGTAATATAGAGATATATTTCTCGGATTATTTTTACTTACACGTTATTAGATTGTTGTAATTGGTATTAATTTTATTCATGTCTCGGAGTTGTAAGCAACTATATTTTTATTTACCTCGTATATTTTGAACTTTATATTTATGATTTAAATTTGTATATCTTTACTGCCAATCAGTAACAAAACAACAAAATGGTAATAAACCCCTCACAACTTTTCTGTAAATTAAGTGCCCTTTTTTAAATAATATTAAATTGGAATAATTTTTTATTTCAAAAGTATAAATAATTTTTTAATAAAACTTTTATTTTGTATTTTATAGTAAAAAGAAGTGAAAAAATTTGTTATTATTTTCAAAGAAATCTGAAAAATGTGAGATTTTTATTTAACTAAAATAGAGTACTTTTAATTTAAATAAAAGTGTGTATTTATTTTGAACATAATCTTTTCAAATTTACTAAAAAGAAAAAAAAAAGTCTGATTTTTTTGATTAAGTTTAAGACTTTTTTTAAAAAAAGGCAGCAAGCAGGGCCGGCGCAAGCATTTATTGGTCTTTGAGATAGCTAACTTCCAGACATGGAGCAAACTCCAAAAATTTATATGTTTATACTTATGTCAAATAAAATAGTTTAGCATTCAAAAATTATGACCATAGAAAGTTTAAACCCCCCTCAGTTTGAGGGGGTTGCAAATTTTATATGTTCATAATTTTTGAACGCTAAGAGATAGTACTATGAAACTTAAAATTTATCGATAAATATAAGTCTAGTTGAAAATAGTACAAAAAATATTTCATCAACTTGTTGCTCTCATGTTTGGGGCAGGCTAGGCAAAAAATTTGGGGCTTTTTTGTTCCCAAGCTCCAATCATCGCAATTTTTTGCAAAGCATTCTTATTTGACATAATTATAAACATATAAATGTTTGGAGTTTGTTCCATGTCTGAAAGTTTGCTATCTCAAAGACCAAAAAATGCTGGCGCCGGCCCTGGCAGCAAGTAATTGTATTTTTTTGGTTTATATATCAGCTAAAAAAATGTTCCACCGAGTTCCAAAAATATACATATATTTTCTAGTTAATTAACATTTCTACTTTTAAAATATAAAGGGATTACTGCGGTCTCCTGCGGTATTGGAAGTTATTAAAGAAATACAAATGTTCTTAAACACTTAAAAACCTTGTTTTCCGCCATTTTTGAAAGTATTTTGTTATAAATAAAACAAATGAAAATGGCGAGAAACTTACATTTTAATTTTTTACTTGCTCTAATATAGTTTTTAAATCATAAATATTAAATATAATTTTAAAAAACGTGCTTTTGTCATTATATACTATTTAAAAGTTTGTTAAAATATTTATAGACAATTTTAAAGAACGATTTATTATTCGATAAATACAACATATTTAAAAAAGCTTAACTGATTAACTTTATTATTTCCTGTAATATAAAATTAATTTAGTAATATAGTGTTATTACTGGATGTAACAATGTGACAATTGTTAAAGCCATAACAAAATAAAATTTTAAACAGTGTAAATAAAAAAATAAATAATGTAATTTAAAATGTTTCTGATATATTAGTTTTCTTATATTGATGGTTTTTAAAAACAATAACAATGAAAAGATTAGATCTTATCCCAAATATACGTGAATTAGGAGCGGATAAATTAAGATTATGGAAGAATTTAATACTGAATACTGAAGAAATTCGCAAAGAAAACTTAAATAAAGTAAAGGTTTCTTTAGTTATATTTTTTTTAAAGGTGAAGAAAAAACTAAAGCAATGCTGACGAAGTTATGGTACATTTATACAAAAAGAAAATCGTTGGCTTCAAAGAAATCTTAAGTACAATAAAAACAGCCATTTTGGTTCGGGAAGGTCCCATAAACAATGAAGTGTTCTTGGAGAGCAAAGCAAAAGAAAAAAAATAAAAGAACTAGCCACTGAACATCCTGAAGCTCTATTTTTAGCTTCTGCAAAAAGTGAAAATGTTGCTGGAGAAAAAATAAGCCTCTATTTTAAAAAACAATATTTCTAATGTTTTAGAGATAGAAAAAGTTGATGAAAGTTTGTGTAAAACCTTTCCCATTAATATAAGTGTAGAGGAAGCTTTTGCGTTAAAAATGAACGTTGATCTCAGCGATAAACAATATTAAATGATCAAAAACTCAGCTCTAGTACACAATATACATATTTATCCTACCTTGCACGATATTTTTGTGGAAAAATTGAAATGCTATCCTGAGAATATACACTTTTCTGAAATTTCTGCAAAGTGTATATTCTGAGTGTAAATACTCTTCAAAGCATGTTAAATTTCATTTATTCTACTTATCTCAGTAGAATATCAATCATTTCAGTTACTGTGAGTAGAATAACTGAAATGATTGATATGCTTGATTGTGGTCAAGGTAACGAAATATTTGGAGTTTTATATGGAATTATTGGTTTTGATGGAGCATCAAGCCAAAGTATTTATAAACAGAAATATGAGACAAGCAACACAAGTATAGAACTTAAAAGTGAAGAAAATCTTTTTTGTACAGCTTTTGTGCCTCTATTGCTAAAAGTGGAAATCCTTCAAGTTGCCACTTTTGTAGACATCTTCATCTTCAATATAAAAAAGAGAATCCAATTTTATCCAGAGAAGAAGAATCAGATCTAAAAAATTAATTAAATACCTTAAAGACGTTTTGTAAAGTTTTTGATATTGCAGGAAGAAAGGTGACCTTTAATATCAGCTATAGAGTTGATCTTACAATGTTTGGTAATAAAGTAGTTAACGCACTTACATAGACAAAATCCACTCAATCCTGCAATGTGTGCAATGCTAAACCCAATGAAATGAACAATATTGATTTATTAAAAGCAAAAACTGAGACTAAGTCAGCCTTGAGGCTCGGAATTTCAGCTTTGCATTGCTGGATAAAATGCTTGGAATTTATTCTTCATTTGAGTTATAAAACTGAAATTAAAAAGTATAAGCCAAAAACAATTGAGGAAAAATTATTGGCAGACTTAAAAAAAAAGAGATTCGGGTACTCTTCAGAGAACGGTTAAGCCTATATCTTGACATGCCTAAAACTGGGTCTGGAAATACCAATGACGGCAATACTGCCAGAAGAGCATTTAAAAATTGTGAAGTTTTTTCTGAAATTACTAAAGTTGGTTGTGATATAATTAAAAGATTGCATAATATTCTCATAACCATATCTTGTGGATATCCTAATAATATCAATGAATTAGATTTATACTGCACTGAAACAGCTAAACGTATTGTGAGTTTGTACGACTGGTATCTTATGCCTCCTACTGTACATAAACTGCTACTGCATAGTTCTTCTATATCACATAAATTACCTTTGCCAATTGGGGTATATTTGGAAGATGCATTGGAGAGTTTAAATAAACAGAAAGAAATTCTAGACTTAAGCACACGGCCAAAGTATCAAGGTTAAACATAATAATGAATCAGATGCACTTCTATTAAGATCAGATCCAAAAGTATCAAGCATATCTTTTAGAAAACATAAGAGCTATCGAGGAAAACCGTTACCAGACGAAGTTACTAAATTAGTTATAATGTAAATAATAAAATAAATGTAACAAAATATAGTTTTTTTTCTCTATGTATCAACATCCTTTAAAAACCATTTTTTTTAAACATTAAGTAGAGTAATATATCAAGATAATGTGTGTGTCTTGAAGATATTTAAACTTGAAGAAAAAAATTTTTTGTACGCGTATAGTCACCTTTAACGCGCGCATACGCGCATTTTACGCGTTTAAGCTGCGCGTAAAAAAAAAATTTATCAACAAATTTGAAATCTTTGATCTAAAAATTATTATTTTGATATATAACATTATTTATTTACAATTTATGTCAAATTTTATTTAATTTTTGCCGTTTTTTGAACGTCCTGAGTCGCTGTGCGGCGCACAGTGGAGTATTTGTATGACAAAACCGCTTAAAAATATTTTATGGATTTTTTTTCACTTTATTAGTTTAAAACACAGAATTTTATTAAAATATTTAACTAAAAAAATAAAACTTTTTAAAAGCTTAATTTATTATTATTAAAAAGACATATTCGCTTATCAAAACTTCATGCTGAGAACATCATATTGACTGCTTCTTTGGAAAAAGGCAACGTTTATTTGTACCGTTTTGATCTAGAACTGCTTATGTATGGGTCTGAACTCATTAGCAGCCTATTTAATACGTCTATATTGCAGTCGATAAGACAAATTTTTCGACTAATCTTTGTCTATACTACCGAAAGTGTTTGTTTCGGGCTTTAGCTGCCTCCTCGGATAACTGGCTGATATAGACGATTGCATGAGTTATTACTTTGGCACCATGCATCAAAACTTTATGCATGGTTGGAGACATGGGATACCAACCATACAGATTGATAAACAGTTTAGTAGCTTCAAGAGCAAAAGCGTCGCATTTAACAGCATCAACTTTATATCCACTTGAAATGGATATAAAGTTGATGCTGATCACTTCAAGAATAACGTGTCAACCTTTTATCAAATCTAAGTTAACACCAGTTATTTGTGAAGATAATTCCAGGTTTGAAAAAAATCTTTATCGACGTATTGCCGTCACTCGTACTTCCAAACCCTGCTTTAGGTATATCTACTTGAAGCCCTAATTCTTCTTTGAAAGATGTTTGTATTTTCTTCTTTGCTTCTTTGACAATTTTATTTTCCTTGTCTGATCGAGCTTGTCACTTTTGTAATGGTACTTTATAAGCTAAATGAAGAAGCGATTTAAAAAAGCGGATCCTTGCATGAAGAATCGAGAGTCCAATTGAGATGGTTTCTGTATTAATTGGCTCTTTTTTAACCAATTTATTAAAATCTTTATCCATAATCTCTTAATGTTTATCCATAAATGTAGCACCTCATAGTTGATGTAGTATCAGCTGCAGCGTTGCACACTTTACCATCTACAATTGTAAAAACCAAGGTATGCTTTATTTTTCCAATTTCATTGGGCAATCTTGTTTCCCTGAGATTCCTTATTTGGTTTTCTACGTGCTCTATCTTGTCGATTGTTATGTCTTTAGATTCACTAATGAAACGTATTCGAATGGGCCTGCAGAACCTTGGAGATGAGGTGACTGGTTTTGCCATATAATTTTTTCCTGTTGGCCATCAATTTTAACAATCATTCTCAGAGGTACTAAAGAACTTTGAAAAATATTTGCATCGCTGTCGGTGTTGTTTTGAAATTTTTGCTTAAATTTTGCTTGTTGCGATCCATCACAGCCTCATTTTGATATTAAAACCATATTTTTCTGTTCTTCAATTGAACACTTTTCTACAACCTCTGAGACATTTATGTGGTCAAGTAATGCTTGCAGTTGAATTTCAGTTGTTGTTTCGGTTACTTGTATCGATTCCTTATTAGGGTAACATTCTTTTTTGGCTTGTTGTATGATTGAGTAGCAGAGGAAAACATTTTTCTTTCTACTTTGAATAAGTTCCCACTGTTTTCTGGTAAACTCGCCTTCTGCAAACAGTGCCAGTGCCTCTTGAGGTGTTAATTTATTGACAGTTACTTTTTTAAAAGCAGAGTTAAATGCTTTTCGGTATTTTTTGCTCTGGTAGGCGTGGTAGTAATTTCTTTAATAAATTTTAAAACATCAGTATTTCCTGAAGTGTGCTGGCTCATTCTGACTGCATAAGTCAACTCATCAACAGATACATGTTTGGGCAAATCCATAGTTTTTCGACGCTTGCTGCAATCACTTAGTTCTATAAATGATTTTAATGGTCGTCCAGGTTTCTGTCGAATGTTTATTGACCAATAAGGTAGCTCGATGTTTGATTTGAGCCATTGTTTATTGTTTTTTATGAAACTTTCTTGTTTATAACTTGCAGCTATCCATCTTTTCTTGAAATCGCACTTAAAGAATTTTAAAATTCTTGTTGAGGTACTTTTTTGATCTATTGGATATTTTATAACTGTTATAAGGTGTTCTTCCAACAACGAAAACTTTTCATCAAATTTTTTACCTTTGCAATCTTTCATTATTTCATATAACGCTCTTCTAGTGAACAACTTTTTGACTTCTGTCGAATCTACATGATAAATAATAAAATAGGTAATACATAGTGGTGTGTCCTTAATGAACGATAAATAAAATATATTTTTTTGTTTGAGATTTTATAGTTTAATAGTTTAATATATTCGATACAATTTAAGATTTACGTAGTTTGGTTAAGTTTGTACAAAAATATTTAAAAATTAGACAACAAGAATTTATTTTATAGCTATTTCAAGACTTTTTACGAGATTGTGTATATTACGAAATGGTTTACACATTATTTTCGAAGCGTTAAAATAAAAAGTGGCGGACGTTGGCGAGTAGTTTTACAAAAGTATCTGATTGTTTACAGCCTATAGTTATTGCTCGTAAAAAAATTATATCTCGACAAGACCATACTTGTTAACAAAAATATTATTATCTTATAATTTTATATGAAAATTAAAACTGAAATAGTCCATCATAAAAACGCTTTATATTATGCACAATAACAACAGAAAAGTAATGTAATTTTTTTTTAAAATATAGGTCATACCTTCCTCTGCCATAATTAGCCGTTTATTTTTTCAAAACTGAACAATATTACAATAATAGCTGCAATAGCAAATGTCACAAATTTTCGAATTTTTTTTTCCCACGAAATTTCAAATAACAACGCCACGTTCTGAACAAAAATACGACAAAAGGAAAAATCGAGAAGAATTTTCTGTTACATAATCTAATGAAGCAATTATCTAGCTTGAAAATAATAAATTTAATAAGATTTTTATGCGAACTTGATTTTTTGACTTTTGAGCGATTTTGTCATACAAATACTCAACTGTGCGGCATTTTTTTGACATGAGTTTTGTTTTTCAACACGCAGCACAGTGCCTCACAGATACGAAAAAACGGCAAAAACCCTATTAATTTTTTAAATTTATTTTGATGTTTTTTAACTTTATCTTGATTGTTATAAGCATACTGAACAATGTAAACCCATTTTTTATGATTTTGTAAATTTTTACTCTTTTTGTGAGCTTGTTATATGCAGGTTGTTTGTGGGCAAAAATTCACTAGAAATTTTAAAGTTTTCAAGTAGATCTTAAAATTGTCACAAAATGGTCATTTTTAAAAATTTTTCTTTCATTTTTTCGGTGAACATCATATATATATTATATCATCCGGTAAGTAACTGACATTGGACTTTCATCGACACCAAAAATTAATGTTCGAATTTCACAATTTGTGAAAAAATTAAAAATTTTCAGAAAATAATATTCACAATATTTACTTTTTCTAAAAATGTCCACACGTCCACCCTGAATTTTGATTGGGAAGTATCTTGAATATATACAGGAATGCCCGGAAAAAAAAAACCCGCCCCAAAGTAGCACGTTTTTGAGAAATTGAATTTTAAAGTTTTTTGCAATTAATAAGAAATCCGTAAAAAGTTTTTTAAAAATCCAAAATATTAGTTAGTAATATGTGCCTTTGTGATTACATCTCAAAATGAAAATAATAGACTTGATTCCCAAAGTAAGAGAAGTTTGTATAACTAACAAGGATATTGTGAGCCTCCTTTATGAGGAAATTTTGATATCAGAAGGTTTGGATGGTGAAAAAGTGCATAGTGAAAAATTAACAGAAAAAATCCGAATTTTGGTGATAAAATTGAAAGCTAAGTGGATTGCAGTAAACAAAACATATGACAAGCTGTTAATGAAAGAAAAGAAATGGTTGCAAACCGAAATTCAAATTGTTATGAAAGCTGACAATGTAAGCAGAAAAGAGTTCAGTGGAGGGCGACCAAAGAAAGATTGGAAAGATCTAGGAGAGAGAAGTAAGCGAACAAGAGTTATTGGATTATCTGCGCATGATCCAGAGGTTTTAGCTCTGGCTGCTGTTAAAAGTGCAAAATCATCAAGTGACTTACAAGACTTTGCTTATGTGGTTAAAGAGTCTATTCAGAAAGCATCTTAAATCAGAAAAAGTATGGACAGCAAGGAACCGATAATGATGAGTGAGAAAGAAGCACTTTCATTAAAAGTTAATTGTGATCTCAGTGATGATCAGTATCAAATGATAAGAAACTCCTCAATCAAACACAATGCCAATATTTATCCAATATTACATGCTCTATTCAAGGAAAAAAGTAATTGTTATCCAGAGGACCTTGTTGTAACTGAAACTTCTGCTGAAAGTAAATTACAGTCCATGGTGAATCATACTCTTAAAAAAGTTATTGTATTAAGTAAAGACAATTTAAAAACTCTGGATACAGATCAAAATGTGCTCAATGGTAGTTTTATTCTAAAAGCAGGGTTTGATGGTGCATCAAGCCAAAGTTGGATTAAATGTTTTGAATACATACTTCATTTAGGCTACAGACTGGAGATTACTATTCCAAGGACAGATGTCAGGTTAGCCGAAGATAAGGTACTTGTTCAAGCTAGAAAAAAAACTATTCAAGATAGGTTTAGAGTAGAACTTAGTTTACTGGTAGATGTTCCAAAAACTGGATTTGGGAATACAAATGATGGTAATACTGCCCGAAGAGCATTCATGCATGGTGAGGCTTTTGCTGACATAACAGGAGTTCAGGTTGAGTTGATTCTCCGGGTGAGGACAGTTCTTCAAGCTGTTTGTTCAGGGTATGACCTAGATATTGATAGATTTAGCCAATACTGCAATGAGACTCTAGCCTTTATAGTTAATAACTATGATTGGTACAGAATGCCTCCAACTCTTCACAAACTTCTAGTTCATGGACCTGCAATTGCTGAAAATCTAGAACTACCCATTGGTTATTATTCTGAGGAGGCTCAGGAGGCCCAAAATAAAGTGATAAGACATGCTAGGTTAAACCATTCATGCAAAATTTCCAGACTCAATGTAATGAAAAATCAATTTCAACATTTGCTGATCAGAACTGATCCAGAAATTTCGTCGATCAACTTCATAAAACACAAATCTTCCAATGGAAACCCCTTGTCTGAACAAGTTCTTAACTTGCTGAAACACTAAGTTTAGTTTTTTTGTTTAAATCTAAATTATATTGTTACATGTTATATATGTTATATGTTACAGCATACAGAAATTGTAGATATTTGTTTCTGAATAATGTAATCTTTATTGTTTTCACTGTTTACTGACAAAATCAGCTGTTATTAAAGGATTAATGTAGCTGTTATTAAAGGATTATATGTAGAGTGTTTAAAAACAATGAAAATTTGTCACTTTTTATGTAAATAAACTATATATATATCTATGAATTTGTCTCTATAAGTACAATAAAAAACGACAGAATAGCATGTTGAGAAAGTGGGAAAAAAATTCAGAATTTGCAAATTTGCAAAAATATTTTGTAAAAAGTGTGCAAAATTATTTTCTGACTTTCGGGTTGGGTTACTGATTAAATTTTAATATATTTAGAGCCAAAAAAGGTTGAAATCCATTCAGAAACACTGATTTGAGGGTTTTTGCCGTTTTTCCGTAGCTGTGAGGCACTGTGCGCAGCAGAAATCAAGCGCAACTTGAGTTAAGCAGTCTGGGTATTGTAAAATATATCGCTAATTGTAACTATTTTTAACATAATATAAAGCAAATTTAATATATAAATTTACTATAATATGTATTATAATAATAATATATAATATACTATAATAATAAATAAACTAATTCGAATTTAATATAAAGCAAAATATAATAACATGGTAGTTGTAACTATTTTTAAATAGAAAAATCGTTATATATGCCCCTCTTTTATGAACAAAGCTAGGACTAGTTTTTTCCCGTAAAACAAGGCCAAGGACTGGAAACTTTGATACATAGTAGAATTTTTATAAATGATACACTTTTGCAGGAAAATGTGTAAAACGACCCACATTAAATATGATTCCGATTCCACATTTTTGTTTTGCAAAGAGATGTTTTACATCATTTTTCGTATTTCGAGATGTTTTTACACCAAGTAAGATTGTGCCATTTCCTTTTGATTAGATTTAGTGATAGTTTATTTGCAAAAAAAATCTTCTTTTGACATTATTATGAAGTTAAAACTATATAACCCTAACCTTAATTTTCATTCTGCTTTTCGTACCTGGAATTTAGTTTAACCCTGGATTTGGTACCTGGAGCTTTTATTATAAATGAATGCAACACAGTAATAAATTAACACTGTCTTAGTAAAACCGATTGACCGATTAGAAGATAAAATATTTTCTAATTCCAATGGATGGAATTAAATCATAAAACAGAAAAAAGTTTTAAAAATTTTTAGTTAAAAAAACCTGGCGCTTATTAAATATTTATAAAAATTTTATAAAATTGGAATAAAGTTTTTAACTTTTTTTGTTTCTGTTTTTTTTATTCTTATTGTTGGCCCTTTTTTTGCTACCGTTCAAAAATACACTCAAAACTCGATATACATAAAGTTTTCAGGAAAAGTTTTTTAAAAATCTGAATTTTGAGGGAGACCGACTTTTAATGTTTTATTTTATGTTGTTGGAAACTATCATTATGTAATGTTTATTAGATGTTTCTTAGAGGCAGACACAAACAGTTAGACTATTTTGATTAATTCAAATAGTTTCAGAAAGCTTTAAAGCAGTTGATAAAAAATTTGAACTTTTAATTTAATTGTTAGTATATATATATATATTTTTTTTTCTATATTTTTATTTTTAAAAGTAGCGAGTTACAAAGGATTTTTTTTATTAGCCATTTTAAAGAAATAAAGTAAAATTTTATTTGCTGAATCTGAGTTTTTAACTTAAAAACTTTCAACTGCCTCTGGCAATGTCTTTTGATATTTCAATCCGACATTTATATCAATAATTTTTATACCCACAGTCCTCTAAATAATTCTGACATGCTGTAATATATCAACTACGTGATAGTATATAATGAAAACTTAATTTTTAAGGAAACCATTTCAATTTGGTAGACTACTCAGCATAATTAAAACCAGAGATTTAAACCCGGTAAAGTCGGCAAGTGACTGGTTAAAAAATAAATATAAATATTGGTTTTACGACGTCTACCACCCACCTAATATTACACTGCCGATTTTTACATTTATGTTAGAAAATTTATTTTGAAAAAAATTTTCACTGAGAATTATGCTTTGCAAAGTTGTAAGATTTATTTTATCCTTTTCAGGATATGAGAAAATTGGATAATTTAATTGGTTCTTTGCTATTAAAATAGCAATCTGACTTGTTTAAAAATAAACTCAGCTGTGTAAACTTTACTTTGCAGCACCTGCGGCAGTTGGTAATTGATTTATTTCAATTGTACTCCGGTGTATCATGATTTAAGAAGAGTGCTTTCAACAAAGTATACTTTTGTTAAATCATGATTGTTAGAGTACACTAAAAAGACCTTTCGAATTTTAACGTCAAAGCATGGTTTATAACTTTGTTGAAGATGTTCTGAAAAGATTTTAAACCGATGATCTTGTTAATTTAAACATAGTTAATGAAACTTTCTTGGATAAATTTATAAATAACAATAAGAAAAGGGTTAATAATGAAGGCCTTGTGTGTCGTTTTATTGATGGAACAATAAGAAAAAATAAATGTGCAGAAATTGTATCCTGTCTTACTTAATAGACAATAAAAAGTTTGTATATCTCTGAGGTAAGTCACTTAAATTTTTCATCAACAGAAATTATAATATTGATATTTTAATACGACAAGTTAATATCCTCCTCTTCCGCCCCCCTATCCCCATCACTCTCCGATTTTATTTGAGCAGTTTACATCACTTAAGACAGAGTGTAAGGCAACTTTTTCGACGCAGTAAGCTATAAACTTGCGTCCACCTCTGCATAAGGCAAGTCAGTAAAACTTACATCCAAAGTTTGAACAAAATCTGTTGACAATTCTAAGCTCAGGCCTGTAGCAACCGGGTGGGGCAACAGAAGGGGCATTTGTCCCCCAATAATTTTTCAAATGAATACTTTTGAAGAAATTGACTGAAAAAATGACTTAAAAAAAAAAGGACCCTTAAAACTATTTCGGGGTAGTACTGCCCCCCCCCCCCTTCAATATAATTTTTGTTCCTACGGCCCTGAAGCTTAAGGGTTAAAATTATACTTTTTTGACATTTTTTTTCTTTCTCAAAAAAGCTGTAAACAATCAATATTAAGTTAAGTTGGAAGTTAACAGAAAACAAAGAATTAGTTGAAATGCAAGTTATCTGTTGACAGACTTAAAAAGTTTTAAATTTACTATAAATATAATATAATAAAAACAGCTAGATGAATAAAATTTTTAAGACGATGAAGGAACAGATACAGTAAAAGAATGCGACTTTATATCGCGTTACTAGTCATTAAGACTAATAACGCGATATAACATTTTGGTTGATAGAACTACAGATATATAAATATAGGAATTCAAATAACATTGTAATATTTATAACTAGAAAATTATTTTGTTTTTGCAAAGTATAAAATTTTCATAATGTTCTTTGCAATTTTGCTCAAAGTTTAAACTTAAAATAGAATTATATAACTTGAAATCAAACTATCTAATTTATAAAACTTTGTCACGCAGACCAGATATTTTACAGTAATATTTCGACTATTCAATCTATTAACAGATAGAAAGTAATTTCTTGAAAAGTACGCTAAATAGTTAAACGTTTCAAGGCAATTTTTTGATTAAAAAAACGGTGTATATACATTCAACTGCGTATTCCTATAAAATAGGTAGATAAATGTTTAATAAATATAAATAAATAAAAAAGATAAACGTGTCTAACACTTATGCTAATTATAACTCACCGATTTTCAAATATAAAGGATTTGTTACGTCAGATTTCGAGTTTGACCAAAATACATTAAAAAAAGTATTTTTGCGTTCAAAACTGTGTTTAATAATGTAAAAATAAGGTATTAATAATAGTTTGGAAAAACGGAAAAAAAACCTTGGCTTGATTGATTTGCACGATAATAGATTTCTTGCTCTGCCAAACAAGATTAAGCAAGAAAACCTATTACGGCCCTGTTTGTTACTCGGCCATTTTACTATTTTAGCACCAAAACGGTTATTACACTGGCAGATCATAAGACTAGACATACCAGTAATTTGTTCAAAATCGTGCTTGCACTGTCTATTTCATTGACATTAGCCTAATTATAAAATTATGTCATAGCCGATCATAGTCATAATATAACCCTATGTCATAGCCGATCATAGTCATAATCATCACCGTCATAGATCGTCATAAAATATATTTGTAAATTATTTTACCTAAATAACAAGTCGATTGTACTCAGCTATATTAAAAAAAACTGAAACAATAGAACTAAAAAATTATTTTTTAGAATAAGCAAACAGTCATAGATACAGCCCTCGGAATTGCAGAACCTGATGCCGACCCAAAATTATTTTAGGTCGGCATCAGGTCGCCCCAAAATTTAGAAATATACTGACAGAAAAAGAAACACCTAGTTTGCCGACTTTTCTTTCAAACGTTGCTGTTTACTAAAAAGTTTGAAAAACAATTTCAACATTTTATCATTTTATTAGGAATTTAAATAAAGCCTAAAATTTGCCGATTTTATTTTATTAATGGCGTTTAGAATTAATAAAACATTCGATTTTCAATTTCTATTAATTCTAACTGTTTGGTTGGCAACTTAAATAAAACGTTCGTATTAAAATCGAAATTAAAAAGAACGTTCGTTTTGCAGTTTTATTTAATTTATTTGGAATTTTCACTTTTATTTTATTTTGGACTTAAAGTTTATTGTTTTTTTTACCTTTTTTATATATAGATTTATTTAGAAACATTTCAAGAGTATATTTTTTTTTTAATATAATTTTATTTAGTTTATAAGTTACAACATTTTAGGAACAAAGTCACAAAAATAAAAAATTCGAGTTAATTCCATTTCCTCATTCTATATACAGAAATCTTTCATTTATTTAAATATTATAACAACTAAAATATTTTTGGTCTCTAAAATAGGCAAAGAAAAAATCAATTTCTGTTCATGACAACTAAGAGTAATTAGGTTTTTCGATGCTTTCTCAAAATGAGTTTACTCGAACTTTTTGCAAATTGGCTCCACATTTAAAGGTTAACAAAAAATGTTCAGCTCTATGTCTAGACTGTCTATTTAGGTTAATTATCTATTCAATAGAATAAATAAAAGTTAGAATTAACAGAAAAAAATTAATAGAAATAAAGCAATTAAATAGATTAAATTATATAATTTATTGCAAATATGATCTACATTTCTTGGTACAAAAGTACTTATTGCCAAACGTGTATTTTTTGACAAGCATGTAAAGCACACCCAGATTTGTTATTTTAAATTTTAAACATTGTAAACCATTGATTATTTTCATTTTTTCCATTTTTTTTCCAGCGTTTTGAACACTTTGTACTTTTTTTATTTTGTTTGTTTTTTCTACAATCTTTGCTGCGCATTTTGACTCTCAAATGGCTGATTATTTTAAAATTCTCTCATACTTTTAGTCTTCAGCTTGTTTGAGTGTGTTTAGTAACTTGTATAAATTGATACTTCTCCTTCAGGTCTGCTAACTCTGGCATTTTTTTGCTTGGTAGTGTTGACACGATCGAATAGTAATTGTTCTCTTAATGCACTGTTTAGAGCAGTTCTTTTTTATTAAATAGCAGTTTGAATTAGATCAGAATTTTTTTCGGATTTATTACAATTACTCATTGAGACTAATTGATTGAGACTCTCAATCACTTCTGATTTTCTGAATTCGCCAGTACTGGCGTGTGTGAAAAAGTTACTATTATTTATTCGGTAGATTTGCGAAGTTGAGTTAGAGCTGGTAAAACTTGAGAACAATAGAAGTGTGAGCAACTATAAAGCTTCTACAATTTGTCAACTTTGTTTTAAAAAGCTTCTACAATTTAGATTTGTCAACTTTGTTTATGTCTAGCGGAAATAAGCCCATGTTTCGAAAAGATGCATGAAACATTTACCAAAACTAAAGAGTGTTGATTGAAAGCATTTTTAGACAAATTGCTGCATAGTGATTTGAAGTAATACTCTTTTATATTTGGCGCCAAACCTTTTTAACATGGCAATATATTTCACATGGCAATATACACTTTTAACATGGCAGTATTTTTAACATGGCAATATACACTAACATCTTAAGACTTAAGAACCATTGTCTGTAGGAATCAGACAGTTACAAATACTGAATGCTGCCAATTTTTTTTTTCTTTCACATATTTGCTTTATACAATAGATGTAATGATAAATACAATATATTTTAGTCTTTATATTTGTCGTTTGGCCATGATGTTACTTTAAAAATTGGACAAATTTTAGTCAATTTGCCTATTTTGCATTATGTCATACTTTAAGAAGATATAACTGGAATATTATTTATTTAAATAAGTTTTGTCAACTTATTTATAACAGCCAGCCGCAAGATTTAAGAGAAAAATAAGTAATGAAAAGTTTTTCGTTGTCAAGAAATAATAGCCTAAAAGTAAAAAAATTGTGAAAAAGTAAGAAGTTTAAGAAGCAGTAACTATTGAAGCATAGCAATACAGATGTTTTTACACCAGATGATAGATGTGGGTCTAATTTTCATTTTAAAAAATAAAGGTGCGCGTGATTGCATTGCCATCTCCAAAAATTACTCGTGAAAAACGCGTTTTTGACAATACTATTCCAACTTTTGACCACAATAAAAACGGAAGCTAAAAGATTTAAAAAAATAATTAAGTAGAAATATGTTCATAAAGTGTAGAATGCCATATACAAAAAAAATTTACCAGAGATCTTAACTTACTCTCAAGAAAAATCAATTTAAAAAATGAATAAAGTATTTCAAATCCAAAAAATTCGTAAGGTTACATATAAAGGACATTATATTTTAATGGTTTTTGATTGCTTTCAATGGAGTATACTTTCTATGTTTCTATTCAATTCAGGAAATTATTTTATAAATTAATTATCCTTAATTCAACATTCTTGGCATTATTGTATAGATTGAACCCCAAATTTAATTCATAACTGGTTTCACAAAAATCGATGATATTTTATATAATGAATTATAAAGAATGTACTTTGAATCATTAAGGAGGTTGCAATCCATACAGGCGGTACAGGGATGTAATCAATAGATTTTTTACCATTGAGCAATTAGACAGAGATGTTTTTTTGTTTGTTTTTTATTGTTATTTAGGTGCCCCAAGAAGACCTAACGGTCTTGTCACAGAACACCGCGGAAGTGCATTTAACTAGGAAGTTCCCACCTCCTTCCTTACCGTAACGCGAATATATGTCTGGAGTTCGTTTTGAACCTGGATCTCCTGGTTCTAATGCAAGCGCTCTAACCACTGCGCCACGGTGCAGATGTATAAAAGCACTTTAAAAATGCAAAACTACATTTGAAAAATTATGAATGAAAATTGAAAATAGACTTATGAGAAGTTTAAATAAAGGTAAAAAAATATGTGCATATTACAGATTCACCAATGGTATTGGATGGAAAGTGTCTAAAAGGTATGGACATCCTAATCATTATTAATTAAAACAAGCAAAAGCACCATCTACACGATCAGTTCCCAAAACAATATTAATATCAATACTTACCAAGAACAACATAAATCTTCCCATCGGCACTGTTATGTGTCTTTCCTATTTAAACAAAGTGACAAGCTACAATAAATGCACTCCTAATCTACCACAAAAAAACCAAGATTTTGATGATTTTGATGGGGACTATAAACCAGAAGAAATTATTGTTTATTAGAATGTTTTATATTCAAGTATGGAATCCAATATGATGTTACCTCAATGTTTGGATGTAAGCCCAGTACAATTTCAAATAAATGAAACACCAGTACGTATGCTTGGCGAAGATACTAAGTAATACTGAAAGCAAAAACATCGACAAGTATTTGAACGCTGTCACAAAATTATTTTCAGAAACAGTAGCTCCCGCACAGTCAGGTGATTTTATATCCATATTGCATTATTTTGTTTACGAAAAAGAAAAAGTAGTTTTGATTGAATTAGTTCGGTATATTACCTTGTAAAAAGAAAGCAATTTTTTGAGCCTAATTGTAATTTTATCACTTATAGACCACCAATTTTTTTCAAAAGAAAATATTATTCACGCTTTGGGTTGCTTAAGACAGAAAGTTGATCAAGCCAAAAAATGTCAAAGATTCAGTAATAGGCAAGTTCTACCAGAAAAAGTTAAGTTCAAAAGAAGTAAACTTTACATTCAAAAGTCTGAACATTTCTTGGACTTTGTATTTATGAGTGAATTGTTGCAAGATGTTGCATACGGTGTGTTAAAATAAAGTTTGATTGTGGAGATGAACAGAAATTATCACAATCCATACTTAATAAAAAGTTTAGTTAGAAGCATCACGAGATAGAAAAGTGTGTTTTAGGATGCCTTGCATTTGATTTGCTTAACATGAATATACATATAGAAATATATATATATATATATATATATATATATATATATATATATATATATATATATATATATATATATATAAAAATACATATATATATATATATATATATATATATATATATATATATATACATATATATATATATATATACATATATATACAAATATCCAGGTATATATATGCAAATATACATGTATATATATATACAAATATACAAGTATATTTGTATATATATACATGTATATATGGGCACCTAAAATATATATATATATGTGTGTAAATATATACAAACATACATGTATATATACATATATGTATATATACAAATATACATGTATATATATACAAATATACAAGTATATATGTATATATATACATGTATATTTGTATATATACATGTATATTTGTATATATACATATATATACATATATATATATATATTTATATATATATATTTATATATATATATATATATATATATATATTATAGGTGCCCCAAGAAGACCTAAAGGTCTTGTCACAGAGCACCTCGGAAGTGCGGAAGTTCAAGCCTCCTTCCTTACCGTGACGCGATAATATGTCCAGAGCTCGTTTCGAACCTGGATCTCCTGCTTATAAAGCAAGCGCTCTAACCACCGCGCTACGGCCGCACAACTATATATATATATATATATATATATATATATATATATATATATATATACATATATATATATATATGTATATATATATATATATATATATATATATATATATATATATATATATATATATATATATATATATATATATATATATTATATATATATATATATGTATATATATATATATAGAAAATTTCTTTAAAATGAAATAAAAAATTTCTTTAAAAAAAAAACATATTCAAACGAAGCAAAATATAAAAACTATAAAAACATATTTAAAAAAATCAAAAAATACTCTAAAAAAGTATATTATTCGAAATTACTAGAAAATGCAAATGGAAATACTAAACAAACTTGGAATGCTATTAAAGAAATAATTGGACAAAACAAATATAAAAATAATGTTCTGCCAAAAAAACTTTTAATTGACGGTGAAACAATATACGATAAAGCACTCATAGCTGAAGAACTAAATAGTTTCTTCATAAACGTTAGTTATAATTTAGCGCAAAGTATTCCTTTAACTTCTTCAACATTTGATTCTTATCTAACAAATTCTGATAAAAAAATGAATGAGCCAAAGCTAGATATACGCGAGTTGCGGACTGCATTACTAAGCTTAAAAATTAACATAAGTGCAGGATCGGATAAAGTTAGCGTTAATATATTAAAATTAGTCTATGATATAATTGAACCATCTTTGTTTCATATCTTCAATCAGTCACTTAAATCAGGTAAAGTTCCGGATAAATTAAAAATTGCTAGAGTAACTCCAGTATTTAAGTCTGGAGATGAGTCAGAACCCTCTAATTGCAGACCTATATCTGTTTTATCTTGTTTCTCGAAATTGCTTGAACGTATAGTGTACAATAGGCTGTATAATCATTTAACTGAAAACAACATGTTATACAGTAAGCAATTTGGTTTCAAAAAGCAACACTCAACAGATTATGCAATAGTAGAGTTAGTTAATCACCTATATAATGCTTTTAAAGAAGACTATCATACGTTAGGAAATTCATTGATCTGTCGAAAGCTTTTGATACGGTGAATCATTCCATTCTAATAAAAAAACTGGAATATTACGGAATAAAGGAGACAAACTTACTCTGGTTTGAAAGTTACCTTTCAACAGAAAACAATATGTACAATTTGAAAATTTAGAAACGACCGAAAAACTGTAAATTGTGGAGTCCCACAGGGTTCTATACTTGGACCCTTACTTTTTTTACCATACATAAATGATTTGTCTTCAACATCAAACCTATTAAATTTTATTTTATTCGCAGATGACTCGAATCTTTTTTATTTTCACAAAACTATTGAAACACTTTTTACAGTAGTAAATGAAGAATTAAATAAAGTAAATGAATGGTTTATATGCAACAAATTGTCTTTGAATGTTCAAAAAACTAAATTTTCTCTTTTCCACAAACCAAGCAAAACAAAGGAAATACCATTTATTCTTCCCAATCTTTTGATGAATAAAACTAACATCAAAAGGCAAATATCTGTAAATTTTTTAGGTGTGAACTTTGATGAAAAGCTATCTTGGAAAGTGCATATAAATTCTATAGAAAAAAAAATTTCAAAAAGCATTGGCATGATCTATAGAGTTAAGCCACTTTTAAATTTTAAGTCCTTAAAAATTTTATATTTTTCCTTTATACATAGTTACTTAACTTACAGCAACATCATATGGGCAAGTACTAATTACACTAAGCTAAAAAAACTTTATAGCAAGCAAAAACATGCTGTAAGAATCATATTTGGATCTGGTAGAGCGGTTCCTTGTGAACCTCTTTTACGTGTAATTGGTGCCCTGAATATTTTTAAACTTAATATCCATCTTGTTCTACTGTTCATGTATAAAACAAAATATGGACTGTCCCCCAAAATATTTGAAACTTATTTTAAAGTAATACACCATAAATATGCTACAAGATTTTCCGCTAACAACTTTGTTATACCAAAATCTTATTCTAAACAAGTTTCTTATTCAATTCATAATCGCGGACCACTTTAGTGGAAAAGATCTCCAAACATAGTTTCCGGGAAAAAAAAATCTCTTTATCAGTTTAAAACTGATTCAAAACAGTTTTTTTTAAACGCAGATTTTGATTTATATTATTATAAGTCTTTCTTTTAAAAATAGATCAGATATACAATTTAAAAACTGAAAAACAAGGTAATTATTCGTATTTTCGTAATTATTCGAAAGAAAAAAAAAAAAAAAGGTTAAATTTTTTTGACAATAATCATTATCAAAAATCACATTTTCTCGCTTTTTATTTTATTTTTTGTGCGTATTTATATATATAAAGTTATTATTTATTCACTTTTACTTTTACCTAATCTAGTTATGATATTTTACTTTATCTTTTATATATTTTACTTAAAATATATATAAAGTTTTATATATTAACTCTTACTTTTACTCAATCTATTTATGATATTATGTATTAAACGATATTTTACTTTATTTATTATATATCTTTTGTAAACATTCATTTAATTTTTCTTTCATGTTATTTATTCTTGAAGCAACTTTGTAAAAATTATAAATTGTAACACGGTGCTTGGCGATAAGGCAAATTATCTTTTTTTAAATTATCTTTTTTTAAGTAATTAAAATTCTTGCTCCGGCCATTAACTTAATTGTAAATTTATGGAAACTGTCAAATTTGTTAAACGGCAAAATAAAAAAAAATAAAAAATAAAAAAATAAAAAATATATATATATATATACATATATATATATATATATATATATATATATATATATATATATATATATATATATATATAAATATATATATATATAAATAAATATATATATACACACACATATATATATATATATATATATATATATATATATATATATATATATATATATATATATATGTATATATATATATATATATATATATATATATATATATATATATATATTTGTATATATACATATTCAAATATATATATCAACTCCATCATTAGATTATGAACCGTTTTCTGATAGTCACCCTGTAGAATCTTACGTGCTATTAAGCTATACAAAGAAAGTGCTAAGTAAGGCTAGACAATATCACTGCATCAGGAATAACTGGTTTTGATAAATTGTTAGATATGGTACAGTAGAGCTCTTGTGACAAATGTGTATTTGAAACTATATGATAATCTTTTGCCTATAGGTGACAAAGTATGTGCTTATTGTTTAGATCTATTTAAATCTATCTAAACAGTTCTAGATAAAATAAAAGCCGGAGATTATGAACATATGTTGCACGACACATCGGTTACAGTAAATAATATTTTGATTTATATCATACATTTTACTCGAAATGCACTGCAGAAAAAAGTTCTAAGTCAATGTTTTGTAAATTTGGATGAAGAAACTTGTTTTTAGTTAAAAGAATTTAGTCAAAAAATAATCTCGGTTAGATTTAGAGAAGGTCAAAAAGGTTACTTTGGAATAAAAGGCATTAGTATGCATGTCAATGTTTTCTTTATAAAAAAAGATAATGAAATTATAAAACAAGTTTTTCTTACAGTATTTTATCAGTATGATTAAGAGATGGCAAATAGCCTTGGTATATCCCAACGCTTTCTAGAGGAATTCAATAAAACTAATTTTGTAATAACAAAGGTTTTTACAAAGCTTGATAATCCTATTACATACCATAAAAATTAAACATCGTCAGCCGAGAACCAGGAGGCTGTATGTCCATATTTTGTGTTTTTTTAGTTTATTATCAATAAATATTCAACATTTAATGGAGTCTGTGTCCAATAAATATAGTCTCAAAAATGATACTTTTTTTTGGTTATCAAACATTTTTTTAAATACTGCAGTGTTCAAAATACGGAAAAGAGTAATTTTTGTCTTTTGTTTTTTTAGCGAAAAAAATAAGAACCAAAATTGTGACTCACATCTCTTGAGCCTATGCTACTATTTGACACATTTTGGCTGTAGGATATTTTTCAATCGTTCTTTTATTTTTTATGTTCTTAATTGATAAAACGTTATAGATTGCTTTTTACTATTTATATTAATTATGGATGTACTTTGAAAACCGTATAAACAAAAACTTAACGGTAACAAACTTTTAAAATTCTGACCCTTTTAAGTTTTTACTTACAAGGGTCAGAATTTTAAAACAACTTAGTACAAAAATATAAGAAATAATTTGAGTTCGGCTGTCTCATCTTGTGATCTTAGTGTTGATGGTTATCTTCCTCTGATTCGTAAGGACTCCAATAGTCACATGCTTGGCCTGGGCATTTACATTCGTAAGAATTCACCTGTTTGTCGTGAAACTAGGTTTGAATCCACAGACTATTCTTTCATGTGCTTTCGTTTAGCACCACTTCACTCTATTGCCTTTCTCTTTGTTCTATATCGCTCTCCTTCATCTCAAGACTGCACTCTTTTTGATGTTATTTCTGATCATATTGACCAAGCCCTCTCTCTTTATCCATCAGCTAATATAGTTGTTGTCGGTGACTTTAATGCCTACCACTCTGAATGGCTTGGCTCTAGTGCCAGTAACTCTGCAGGCATAAAAGCCCACAACTTTTGCCTTTCTCAATCCCTAACTCAAATAGTCAACTTTCCAACTCGCTTTCCTGACAACTCTAATCATTTACCTTCTCTACTCGACTTATGTCTTGTTTCTGATCCTAGTCAGTGCTCAGTTTCTCCACATTCACCCTTAGGTGCTTCTGATCACAGTTTGATCTTTTTAAAACTAATATCTCATTCTTCATCATCTCCTGAATACCCCTATTATCGAACCTCTTACAACTACAGTAAAGCTGACTGGGATTCTTTCCGTGATTTTCTTCGTGATGGCCCTTGGGTAGAAATCTTTCAACTTCCTGTCGACAATTGTGCTTCTTACATAACTTCGTGGATTCAGGCTGGCATGGAATCTTTTATTCCCTCTCGACGATTCCAGGTCAAGCCTCACTCTCCTCCATGGTTTTCCTCACACTGTGCTGCTGCGATTGCCAATCGAAACCGTTACTTCCATATTTATCAGCAAAACAATTCTCCAGAAAACAGACGTCTGTTTATTACTGCTAGAAACAACTGTAAAAAGGTTTTGTCTAACGCCAAAACCCGCTATTCTCAGGTCATGAAATCTCGTATCTCATCTCAAAAATTAGGCTCTCGTGAATTCTGGAGAATCTTTAATAATATCAATAATAAGGGCAAATCTATAATTCCACCTCTCTTGTATGGTTCAGACTTTGTCACCTCACCTAAAGACAAAGCCGAACTGTTTGCTAAAAACTTTTCATCAATATCATCTCTTGATTCCACTAATTGCGTTCTACCTGATATTGCCAACAAACAGGTTGATCCATTGCTTGACATTCATATCACTCCAGCATCTGTATCTAAAGTGATTTCCTGCCTAGACTCTTCTACAGATTGTGGCCCAGACAACATACCTGTTATTGTCTTGCAGAAGTGTTCTCCGGAGCTGTCGTCTTTATGAGACGACAGAGTCTTGTTTTCCAGCCTGCTGGAAAGCCGCATCTGTTATCCCTATCTTCAAAAATTCTGGGGAGCAATCTGATTCGTCTAACTACCGTCCCATAAGTCTTCTTCCTATCATAAGCAAGGTTTTTGAATCTTTAATTAACAAACACTTAATTTCTCATCTTGAATCTAATAACATACTTTCTGACCATCAATATGGATTTCGATCTTCTCGTTCTACAGCTGATTTGCTAACAGTAATAACTGACAGGTTTTATCGTGCATTAGGTGAAGGTGGAGAGGTTAAGGCCATCGCTCTTGACATTTCAAAAGGGTATGATAAAGTTTGGCATGCTGGTCTTCTCCATAAGCTTTCTTCTTATGGTGTATCCGGCAACATCTTTAAGATCATTGAATCCTTCCTTTCCAATCGTAGCATAAAAGTTGTCCTCGATGGACAACACTCTTCTTCTTATTCTGTAACTTCAGGGGTTCCTCAAGGTTCTATCCTTGGCCCTATACTCTTTTTAATTTACATTAACGATCTTCCAGATATTCTCACATCTAAGTGGGCATTGTTTGCTGATGATACTACCATTTATTCTTGTCGTGATAAGAAACCAACACCCTCTGATTGCTTGGGGGGGGGGGGCATTTGAGCTTGAAAAGGATCTCACTTCTGCTACAGCATGGGGCTCACAGTGGCTGGTGAACTTTAATTCAGATAAAACTCAATTTTTTTCAGCCAATCGTTATTGCAATAATTTAGATCTTCCTATATTTATGAACGGTGATGTACTCGATGAGTCATCTACTCTTCATCTTCTAGGATTAACTCTTACTTCCAATCTTTCTTGGAAACCATATATCAAATCGGTTGCAAAATTAGCATCTGCTAAGGTTGCATCTCTTTATCGAGCTCGCCACTTTCTTACTCTGGATTCTATTCTCTATTTCTATAAATCTCAAATCCGGCCTTGTAAGGAATACTGTTGCCATATCTGGGGCGGATCTTCTAATGATGCCCTTTCTCTTTTAGACAAGGTGCAAAAATGCATTGTAAACATATTTGGACCTGCTCTTGCTGCCAACCTCCAACTATTATCACATCGTCGTAATGTTGCTTCTCTTTCTCTTTTCTACAAATACTATAATGGGCACTGCTCTAAAGAGCTAGCGTCTCTTATGCCATCTACTAAAATTCAATCTCGTGTTACTCGTCATTCAATTAAGTGTCATCCTTTTTCTGTGACTGCTCCTTAGTGCTCCAAAAACGCTTATTCGTCTAGTTTTTTTCCTCGAACATCAGTCCTTTGGAATTCGCTTCCTTCATCTTGCTTTCCTGATTCATATAATTTGCAATCTTTTAAATCGTCCGTCAATCGTTATCTTGCTCTTCAATCTTCATCTTTTCTCTTACAGTAACTTCCAACTTTAATTAGTGGCTGCTTGCAGCCTTGTTGGAAGCGAAGATGTTTAAAAAAAAAAAAATAAATAAAAAGTCTTTAATTCAGCCATTAAAAAGTTATGATATAATTATCATTCTAGCCTGTAATCCTAACCTGTAATCCTAACCTGTAATCCTAACCTGTAATTCTAGTCTGTAAGCTTATAAACAAAAACAAAATAAAACTAGTTTTAAATCAAACTATTTAAATTAAAATATTATGCAAGTTTTAAGAGATTTTTCAAGTTTTTTCAGAATAACTAAAATCCAGAACTTTCTATGACTTTAAAGGACCATAATCAAACTCAAAGACATTCAGGGACTTTCCACGATTGGTGAAAACTCTGGTAGCTACAACTATTTCAGTAATTCACATTACAAAATGAGACAAATTTCCTAATTCAAATATTTAATGAAAATGGATATAAGGAAAAAAACAAGTTTTAAAAAACAAATTGGAAAAAAATTCATTATTAAGATGGATGTTATCCAAAACTAACTAAAATATTTTGAAAAGTTGGATATTGAGTAGTTTTCAAATTAAATCTTAAAATTAATTTATTAACATTGCTAAAATGTAAAAATAAATCTAATTTTCTTAAAAATAGCCTAACAAAAACTCATTTGTTTAAATGAAACGTTGGTAAAAAGAAGTTACAAATTAAAACTCTAGCTCAGAAACATCTTACATAAACTTATGTATATATCTTACATATACATATATATATCTTACACATACTTATATACCCATATATATATATATATATATATATATATATATATATATATATATATATATATATATATATATATCATTATATAATTTAATTTATATTGTAATTACATATATTATTAATATTATTAATAATAACTATTATCAGAGCCGGGGCTAGGCTCCAACAAAATTATGGGGCCAAAAATTTTTTGCAACACCTGGCGGAAAAATTAAAAAGATTTTGGGACCCTAATGACAGGTTTTAGGAGGGGGTTGGCCTTTCGACCGACTAGCCACGGGACTGACTATCAATATAATTATCAATTTATTTCAGATTACATAGGTCTATAGAAAAAAACCATCTATAACAAGTAACCAAACTCTAAAGCTCTAAAGTTTGAGTTATGAAAAATGTCGGTAAGCCAAGTTCAAAGAACATAATTGTAACGCTCTCTCGATGCTTATAACCGCTTAAAACAGCTTTGAGTCTTTTTAACTCAGTGATATTATTTCGTAACCACAAAGCCATGGCATAAAACTAGATACAATAAGGTTCGAACAAGTATAATTTGATTGATTAATCATATTTACCAAATGTATTAGAGCAGCCGTGGCACAGTGGTAGTCCACTTGCCTCAGAAACAAAGGATTTGCTGGTTCAAATCCCACCTCTGGGCAAGTTTTGCGACATTGGTTAAAAAAGAGGCGTGAACTTCCAATTAAATACTCATCCGCGGTGCTCCGTAATAAGACTGTAAGGACTTCTTGGGGCACCTAAATAAATAAAACAAATAAGTAAAAACATTGTGCATGTTAACTCTGGCTTGAAACAAACACGTTTGATTTAAAATATCATCAATGTGGATATGAGTGACCTAAATATTTAAAACCTTCTACAACATTCAAGTGATAACCATCCAGAACAAAGCTAGGAAAAGGGTAAATCATAAATTATTATCATAAGTAATATATTGTACATAACAATGCAATGACATCGCAAATGGCAGAAGCGTTTATTTGACGGTAAAAAGAAAAAAAAAGGAGAAAAAGAAAAGCAAAGGAATTATTTTGAAGAATAAAAAAGATTATTATGAAAATAAAGTAGAATAAGAAAATTACTTAAAAGGTTTAAATGAACGAAAAGATTGAAGACAAAATAAAACAAGAAAATGAATAAAAGAATAAAAGAACAAATAGATTTAAAAACAAAACGAACAAAAAATCAATTAAAAGCAAAGCATCAAGTTAAAAGTAAAAAGGTCGAAAAATGTTTGAAGTGATAATAAAAACAACTAATTAAAACGTAAAATCGCAACCAATTTTTCTACACCTTTTTTTTTCGTCAAAAATCAAGGCCGAAATCACGGGTTTCAAAGTGAAGGGGGGGGGGGGGGAGGGTTGGCACAATCGTCAATTTTTGAAAAAGTCCTTTATATCTAGAACTATCTTTAAAAAAAAAGAATTAACTCTGGGGATGGAGGGGAAATCGACAGTAAACGCAATAGTCTTTCCGAGCAAAACGCGGAACGGTTGACCACCCCCACCCCACCCCGGTGTCGTCGGCTTTAAAAATAACAAAAGATTATTTTTATTTTTTTATTTTAATTTTTTGAAGTTTTTGTGTTTGTAGTTTTGTTCTGTAGTTTTTGCTTACATTTTGTAGTTTTTGTGCTTTCCCTTTTTTGTTTGTTATTATGCTGCTGTTGCTAATTATTTTTAATGTTGTTCGCTTTTTTTCTATTTTACAAATTTTTCAAAATTTACAACTTTCTTTTTTCGCCAAAACAACAAAATAGTGTTAATAATTTTAAATTTTATTTTATTTTGTACAAGATTTTGTGGTTGCATTTTCGTTTTGTAGTTTTTGTATTTTCATTTTGTAGTTTTGTTATTTTCCCTTTTCATTTGCGTAAAGTTTACATTCGTGCTGTTTTGTTAATTATTTTTAATTTTGTTTGCTGTTGTTATTAATTGAGTGTTTTCATATTTTCTTATTATTTAATTTATTATAGCTTTATCGTTATTATTATTATTTTTAAATTAATTTAATTTACGCATACTTTAATTTATTATTGTTGCTGTCAATTTTTGTTTGTTTGTTTATTTTTTTAGGTGTCACTCCAATGACAATTCAATGAATGTTTTTAACTATATGAGTAATACCTAACCTAGTTTTGTAAAATTATAAAAAACTTGTAATTTTGGTTGAATAAATGGATAAATATATATATATATATATATATATATATATATA
Organism: Hydra vulgaris; assembly: GCF_038396675.1. NCBI lineage: Eukaryota > Metazoa > Cnidaria > Hydrozoa > Anthoathecata > Hydridae > Hydra > Hydra vulgaris. Next base: position 60,443,878 of record NC_088921.1, read on the forward strand.
TATATATATATATATATATATATATATATATATATATATATATAATATGTATATTATAGCGCTTCAAATCGAATCGAAACTCGAGTTGAATCACCAGTTTAAGTAAATCCAAATTTAAGTTTTTTTTATCACTATATTTCTATGATATGCATATACACATTTATAATGTTATTTGATAATCCCTTTTGTTACTTGTTACTTTTGTTACTTTTTACTTTTTACTGTACTTGTTACTTTTAGCCCAAATCAACCGTTCCACGTTTTGCTCGGTTAGACTATTGCGTTTACTGTCGATTTCCCCTCCATCCACAGAGTTAATTCTTTCTGATGAACAGTTTGCAGATTGTACAGCAAGAAGATTAAGCTCAATTCTGGATAATTAATGGAAAATGTTACGCTTATTCCTCCAGTAAGGAATAGGACAATCTGAACGTCCCGGTGTTTTATCTTCGGTGTTTGCAGTAGTTTCAAATTTTAATTTTCTGATCTAAAGTTCTTCTCTGGTAGAGTACAATTTTTCGAAACATGTTCAAACATTTTATCTAAAATTCTATTTGTTTCAGATGAGAAATTTGCTCCCCCGAGTTAAATTTTATCGCGAATCATAGAAATACTTAAATCTTACTTTTTTTCCAGATACCATTAAGAAAAATTTCACAATTTGCATCTCTGCCAACATTGCTAAACATAAACATTACTAATATAAGTCGAAGGTAAAAGAAGGTAGCGATATAAAAAACGCCTTTACTTAATTCAAACCTGATTTCCAACTGCGTAGTAAGATCCTCAACAAATTTACTTATCCCACTTAAGGGATAAGTAAATTTGTTGAGCAAAGGCAATTTTTCAAAGTTTTTCTTAAGAAATCTGATACTTTTTGAGAGCTGCCTGATCTAATGATGATGAGTGAAAAAACCCAACTATATTATCAGTTTTTCTAATTAATGTCACAAGAATCGGTTGGTTGTGATTAGTTGATTTCTCACAAAGTTAAATTTTATGAGCATAGCATACTATCTAATCGATTCCAAGAAGTTTAAGTGCGTACAAGACTAATCAAGTCGAATTTCGACAGCGAGCTTCTTATAATTTTTTTTAGTGGAAGTAGCTTTGTGAAAGGCATTTATTATTTCAAGATTTACAACTGATAAAGATCATGATTCTAAAACCCACGAGAAAGAAATATATAGTGACAATTAGGAACAAGAAAGTTATTGCCATTGTTGGCCATAAAGTGATCAAAAGCGATGCTATGTTTGAAGATAACCTACCGTTTTATACTTTGTTGGAAGCTATTATAAAGGTCATCAACCTTATCACCTAAATTTAGGTATAAAGTGATCGGGTTTGGTGGATGATGTTGCCCTTGAGTAAACACCAAGCACAAATTGATGAAGTCAGATACAGAAACTATCCCAAACGACTATCCATCTTCAGTTATATATCTAAGCATTGCACGATCATAACTTTTCTAAATAATTGTAACTATTCGAGGTCCAATAAAATTTGGGTTTAATGAAGAGTCAGATAATTTTTAGATTATGTTATTGGAGTTCTTCTTTTTTTATAGCAGATACGCACTTTTTAGAAGCTTTTTCGTGTAGCTTTATGTGGTTACATTTTAAAAGGTTTCATAGATGAGATAAAGTTTCAGTTTTCTAAACTAAACTTTATCTCATCTATGAAACTTAGGTTAAATCTTAGGTTCCTTTGCTCACCTTAGGTTTATTTGACCATTTTTTCTAATAAACCCACAGAATTTTCAATTTTTAAAAAAAGTTCATAGAGAACTTTTTTTAAAAATTGAAAATTGTGCCCCTCCACTTCGAAATCCGAGTCGTCGGCCCTGCTAGCTAATAATGAACTCACAAGTTCTAGTACTTAAAAAGTTCATTGAAAAAAAAAATTACAATAAAAATTATTTTAATTCATGCATTTTATATATTCATTCATTCATATTTTATATATTCATTCATTCATTCATTTCATTCATTCATTCATTTCATTCATTCATTCATTTTATATATTCATTCATTCATATATATTCACTTTATTCATGCTTTTCATATATAAGTATAGCTACTCTAATAAAAAAAACTACGAAAATAATTTTAACACAAAAAACTCAATTTTGTCCCACTATGTAGAGCCAACAACACTAGGATCCCCCCCCCCTCCCCACACATACTTATCTGAAGAATTTTTTTTTTTAGAAAATTCTAGATTCTATATCTAGATTTTTTTTTATTAGAGTAGCTATACTTATATATAAAATGCATGAATAAAGTAATAAACATGTAACTATATAATATAAAAAAAAATATTAAAAAAATTAAATTTTGGTCAAAAGTACAAAATATTTTTAAAGAACAAGACAACTTTTACTTAGTTTTTACTAAGTTTTACTTACTTAGAGTAAATATTTAAAATATTACTTTTTAATGCATGTATTTGTCATAAAATAACTTTTTAGATTTGTATTTACAGTTACAATATATAAGTTGTAAATATTTACATATTTACAACTTATATATTATAACAGTAATGTAAGATTTTGGTATTTTGTATGTACAAGACCAATGTTTTGTTATAACTTTTTTTTATTGCAAAAAGTAGAAAATATTTATTATGCATGGCTATTTACATACATTTAGCATGAGATATACAAAGTCAAATGTTTGGAGGATATTGGAGGATAGTCTATCTGATAACTAATGATTGCACTTACGTTAAATTGTTTTTAAAAGTCTAAGCGAAAAAACATTGTTAATTAAAATAATATATTTTTAAATAAAAGTCAATAAAGTTAATTTAAAACAAATAGCGTAAGAAAGTTGATAAATAAAAAATGCAAAATAGCGTTTTGGAACACATGTCAAATTAACGTGTAAATAACGGCATAAAATTACGCTTAAATTAATATTTAATGTTTTTTTATTTAGATATTTCCTCTGATGAACATGTGTTCACCATTATGACAAACTTTCACCGTGCTATGCCGACATTGATTTTTTGGTATTTTGGCACACTCTGCCCCACTGTGATCTGGCTTGAAGTAAAATAGTTAACAGCTTTTTTACTTCCAGTTTGTAGCACTCAAACATTTTCAAACTTGAAATTTCTAAGTCAAAGAGAAGTTGAAATGTACCGAAGCAAAATTATGGGTGTTTAGGTATACAGTTTGCACGTAACTAATTTGCGCTCAACTCTGTTTAAATCCCGAATCAAAAATGAGTTTTATTAAATTACGTTACAAAAATTCTTTACTGCTGAATTTTATAATATATGCTAATATTTAACAATTTTTTAATGCCGTATGTATGAAAAAAAAATAGCAATAAAAAACATAGAAATAATTTGAAAAACTCGAATCATTTTTTTCGAATCGAACCTCGAATCGAAGCGGCAATCGATTTGCAGGACCCTAATATATATATATATATATATATATATATATATATATATATATATATATATATATATATATATATATATATATATATATATATATATATATATATATATATATATATATATAGAGAGAGAGAGAGAGAGAGAGAGAGAGAGAGATTGAGACTCAGTAGTAAATAGGCTCATAGCAAGCTTTTTTTGTTGTTTGAGGTTGGTAACTTTTAGATATGAGCACACTCCAAACATTTACATGTTCATGTCAAATTTTTCAGAAAAATTTACAAATTTACATTATTTACCCCGCAAAATTTACAGCCTCCTCAAATTGAAAGGAGCTCAAACTTTATATTGCCATAATTTTCGAATACTAAGAGATTATTGCATGAAATTTAAAATTTTTCGATGAATATACATTTAGTTATATATTGTAAAAAAAACAACCATTTATCAACTCGTTGCGCTTGCGTTAAGGGCAACGGAGCTAAAAGTTTAAATTTTTATTTTTTCCTAAGCTCTGGTCATTCTAATTTTTTTGCAAATGTTCCTTATTTGACATAAAAATAAAGATATAAATGTTTGATGTGTGATCCATGTCTGGAAGTTTCAGACAACAAAAAAAGTTTGCTTTTTTGTTTTCTGAAGAGCCTGATAATATATAAACACTGTAATACCCTTGCATTTGTTTTTTTTTTAATAAGAATTAATGACATATAATAAAAAATCAATTATAACATAAACTTACAATGCTTATTATAAGATGACTTTTAAATAAATAAATAAATAGTCCTTTTTACTTTTATTGAGCTAACAAAAATGAGGCTCCTACAAAACTGAGGAAAAGTTGCGCGGGTGCAAAGCAACTTGTGCACCCCTTCCGACAGGCACAATGCGGTCACATGTTAACGGTAGTTAATTGCAAATGTTTCATAGGTTTGTAATATAAACAATAAAATAGAATACTATGTGAAGCAATGCATATATTTAAAAACATTGCCTTTGGTGCGTTTCTTTTGAAATAGCCAAATTTCATGGTAAAAATATTTAGTATAGTACTTTTGGTACCTAATTTGGGTTTTTCGATAAAAGGGGAGATCGAGGGGGAGAGGGGAAAGAGTAGGAGGCAAATTCTATGAAAAAAATATTTCAATGTTGTCTACTTTGATTTTAAGTAATCAAATATGAAAAGTTTATTAGATATTCAAACTGAGAGTAAGTTAATTTTTTTTTAATAATATTTTTATTCCTTATTATTTTAAAAACAATAAAATTCAAGGATAAAATTCTTACCAGTTAAAAACTTAATTTAGTTCCATTGACTAGATTGAAATTGAAAAAAGATAGCGTTGCGAAGTTTTTTTCGGTTAATTAAACCTTTTTTTTTGTTATTGTTAATTACAGTTTTAATTTTGTAAAGTTTGTTTTCTTTTAGCTTTTTCTACATCTGCCACGGTTTAAAAACTATTTTTTTATAAGCTGTGTATAGTCATTAAAGTTTTATTATAGATTAGTTACAATTTTTTTTTTTTGTTGATTATATCTTTTTTTTACTTTTAGTTTCATCACCTTCTGTCTCAGTTGGTAAGTAAAAGACTACTTATCAGTGTATAGATTTGCTGCCAAAATCATTTTTTTTTTGTTAGTTACATCTTTTACCTTTAGCTTTGACTACATTGGTTACAGTCGGTAAGTTTAATCATTTATCATTTACCTATCGTATAATTAATACAACTTTATCTTTTTATTATCTTTATATACAGTTACCCCATAATAATGAACCACTTAAGCTATTTTTATAGTTTGAATGTATTTTTAAAGGACATTATAGAAGGATATATTATTTTGTAAAAATAATATCTGTAAATTGAAATGTTTACTTTAAATGTGCAAACATTTTAAAACGATTATTCTAACACAAATAAGTAAAAAAAAACTTTTTGCATAATGTTATAAAAAACACAATTATGGATCATGAACAGTAGCGACTACAATTATGGATCAGAATAGACACAATTACGAATCAAAAAAGTTTAGACATTTTTTTCTTTATTTCATTTTTAAACTGTAAAACAGTGAAAATTTAGTTTTTAGCAAATTTTTTCTTTTTCCAGTTTATTTTTAATTTTTTTGCCTTTTCTTGTTCTTTTTTGTAGTTTTGATGCCTTTCGTTTAATTTTTCGATTCTGTATTTCTTCTTCCTTCAGTTTTTTCTCTTGATCCTTTTTCTGAAACCATTCCAACCACTTACCGCTCGTTGCAACAGTTGGAACATGTTCAGATCTACGTTTTTGTGAACTTTCATTTGGCGTTTCTCTTGGCCAAACAAAGCAGTCCATCATGAAATCAAGACTATCCCGTTTTGAATTTTTTTTTTGTTATTTCAAAACATTTTTGCTGAACTATTTCATCACAATGTGTCAATTTATCATCGCATTCAATCCTGATACGAACTTTTTTGAACTCTAATTGCAGATAATACAGCAGTCCTTCACTTTTGTCTTTCACAGACTTCTATAGATTAAAAAGCGCTGTATCCGTGATAGATCCATACCAAAAATCTTTCTCGCGGTTCTCTTCAAAACCTTCAAATTGCTCTTACGTTAATTCTGACTTTGGCAACTGCAATATAGTGCAAAATGGGGTCGTAGGAACATTGGGCGCAACATGTGCAGCTTCCAAACCAGTTTTTATTCTGACAATAGACTTAACGTGTCAAATCTATTGCATCAAAGGTACAAACCACATTTTTCGAAGCCATTTTTAATACAAATTGATGAACTTGTGAAATTAATTACAACCAGTTTCAAAAGTTGTCCAAAATTTTGTTTTCCCACTCTTGCTTGTGGGTCCATATTCTTAAAACTCTCCAAAAATTTGTACTAAATTTAATGGTCCAAAAAAAAATACGATCCAGTTGCTGAAGGATTCTGGTTGCGTTGTTAGGAGAGAGATGAGAATTAAACCGTTTAGCCTGCAATATTCGGCGGTCTCGATGATTGAATGTTTTTTATGACCATCAACAATAATTTAGACGGGTCTTTTAACATTGTTTTTGTCAAACCATTTTACAAGGCCATTTGACAAATACTCATAAAATGCTTAATAGGTTTGACAGCCCTCATCAGAGATTTCTACAACCCATTCTGATGGTGTATAGATGGTCATATCTCTCGTAATTCGACGTCTAGGGTAAATAATCATTGGTGGAACCATTTTTCCAGAAACTGTACAGCCAAAAGAGTTGTATACGTCTCCTTTTCGTAATTATTTGCAGTATTGTACAGGCTTTCTGACCCAGCAGCGAATTGAGTTTTAAATTTTCGCTGAATAACTTTAAATCACGATTTTTAAAAGTTCATAATTCTGTTAGGGTTGTTAAATTCGTTGATTTTGATGCTTTTCTGTTTCAAACACTCTTCGATTTCTTAAAACCAATTTTTAATGTGAACACCAGTGATTTTTGAACCAGTTTTTCCCAAAAATATTGTTATACGTTTTCCAATGATTGGATGTTGTGCTAAATTTCTTGAAGTCCGATTTTTTGCGGGAATGTGCCTTTGATGTCTGATTTTAGCAACATAATTAGAAACAATCATTATCAATCTTATCTCCATGACAGGAAATCCAAATTTTGCATGGTAAATTAATGTGTCTTCAATTTTCTGTTCTTCCTAGGTGGTCAAAACGGTCTCAGGACCAGATTTATGAGTCTTGATGATACCAAAACATTGTTTTGTAAAGTTGAGTAAGGAATTGCAAACTTTGCGGCGGTTTCTCTGACTTTTTTGGTTCTCTTTGCAACTACAACTGCTTCAAACAGTTGGTCCAAAGTGTAACTCCTCTCTGAAAGAGAGGCTTTTTTTGCTTACTAAAACCAAAAAACAACACGAAAATTAGTTTTTGCTTTGTTTCAAGTGATTCATAAATGTTTACTTCTCATGGGAAAAACACAATAATGGATCAAAGTTTTATTGTAAAATAAGTCATTATATTAGGTCTTCCATGCTAGATAATTGAAAAACTTTTACCTCTGATTTTTGCCATTTATTGCCATTAATCACAAATGGTTCAATCAAAAAAACACGTTATTAAAAACTTTGCTTTCTTAACACAACAATAACAATGATGTTTAAACTGTTACTTTTTGACAGCTTTTAATATTTATGCGGTTTTCTACTTTTTTGAGTGGTAGCAATAACAATTAACTCATTCTAATTGTGCGTTTTCATTAATTAATTAATAATAAAAACATTTGAGACGATTGAAATTAATTTAATAAGCAAAATTTACAAAGGAAAGTGAGACTGATCCATTTTTGTGGATAATCTTGTGGGATAACTGTAGTTTGTAAAAAGTAATTTTATTAGCTTTATTTTTGTCCACTGTGTAAGACTTCTAAAGACCGACTAGAATTGCGTTTAACTCGCGACGGCGCAAGCTTTGTAATTTTCAAATAAGTATCGTAACTTTTTTGGCTTGCAAATAGGTGCAGCAAGTTTTGTGGCTTGCAAATTAGACATTGGTGTCGCTGGGGTTGGCGTCCCCCAGTGCGGTAAACTTTTGGTCTCACCCCGGGTTTCGAATTTATTTTTTATTTACCATTTATGATAAAAAAACAACAAATACAGTAAATCTATTAATAATTTGATGAAGAGGTGCTACACCAGGCCCCTCTAGGCTTATGAAAAAAATACACAGAAGCTATAGACAAAGCTATATAACTTATACACAGAAGCTATAGACAGAAATACACATACATAGACAGAAATACACAGAAGCTATTGACAAAGCTATATAAAATATATAAAAAAATACACAGAAGCTATAGAAAAAGCAGCAATTGCGTCTCTAAAAGTTACTTATTTATGCTGTTTTTGAAAGCATTGATAGATGGAGCGTTTACTGCTGCTTGGGAAAGCGCATTCCATGGGACAACAACTCTGTTTGAAAAAAAATATCATTCTTCACAATTTCGTACAAGCTGGCTTTCTAGTTTTTGATTATTCTCTCTCAAAATATACTTGCCTTTACTGTTTAAAAGTTTTTGCGGGACTTTAAAACTGACAAGTTCGAATTGACGAGTAATTTTAAATTGTTTGATTAGGTCTGCTCTTTTACGGCGTTCTTCAAGTGTTGTTAGACCAAGCTGGTTAAGTCAATTTTCATAGGACAGGTGTTTAATAGATGATATTGATTTTTGCTGCTCAATGTTGGACTTGCTCTATAGCAATGTTTGACTTTAAAACCCAGCAGGTCATTAATGAAGATTACGAAAAGCAATGGGCCCAAGACCGAGCCTTGAAGCACGCCACTAATGACCGCTTTCCATTCAGATGTGGTATCGTTAATGACCACTCGTTAATGCAGTCTTAGAGCGTGCCTTGAATACCGTAGGCTCTTAGTTTATGAAAAAGACTTTTATGCGGCACTTTGTCAAGCGCCTTTGCAAAGTCTGTGTATATGACGTCTACTGCATGGCTGCGATGAATTGTTTCCGTCATGATATCCAGTGTTTTAGTCGCAACCCTTGCAACGAACAAAGCCATGTTGCTGTCGAGTAATTAAGCCATTAGCAACACAGAGTTCCGTTATACTTTTTTTAAAAAAACTTTCTATTATTTTGCATGAAATGGATGTAAGCGAGATAGGCCGGTAGTTTAACAACAACTTTTTGTTAAAAAAAAAAAAGATGTTGGGGCATACAAAATACAATATTTTGATCTTAAATTAAAGACAAATGATTTTTGTGTAAAATGAAGAAAAAAGAAAAAAAGAAATATAGGATTTTTTAATAAAGAATTAAAAAATCATAATCTGAAAACTATTAATTACACTCTTAAGCCGAATGGTTTTTCAAAGAACCTATAAGGGTTCTTCGCGTTGACGCTGGTGGAGCAACCGTAGAAGTTCTTCAAAGAACCCTTTACGAAGGTTCTTCGGAAGAACCTTAAAGTAAGGTTTTTTAAAGAACCTTTTAGGGTTCTTTGCATTGACGCTGATAGAGCACCCGTAGAGGTTCTTCAACGAACCTTGAAAATAAGGTTCTTTAAAGAACCCTTCAATGTTTTTGCATTATTGCTAACGTTGCATGGATACTTTTTTGACTTCTTGAACATTTTTTATTATTAAATATTTATATAATATATAATTATTTAATAGACTTTTAATATTCAATTATAATTATTCAAGATATTTAGGCTAGTTGCTTAACGCCAACATTAAAACGTAAACAATGACTTTCCTAAATATTTAACGTATATTTCAAAATATGGCAATAAAGAAAAAAACTATTTTTAAATAATTTATATAAATATAATATTTTCAAACAATTAACAAAAATAAATTTTATTTTACAATCCAATTTGACTTGGTCTTCAATTATAAAAAAAATAAAAGTGTTTTTTCTAGTATTAAATCCATTGTCCAATATATAAATTTTTTTACTTGAAATTAAATGTACAAATAAACATGAGATTTCTGTTGTCGTATTCGTTTGAAGAATTATCTCAAAATTCAATAATGGAACATGTATATATATACATGTATATATATACATATATATATATATATATATATATATATATATATATATATATATATATATATATATATATATATATATATATATATATATATATATATATATATATATATATATATATATATATATATATATATATATATATATATATATATATATATATTATATATATCAAACAATTTTTTTAATATTCTATAAATTTCGACTTTGCCACATACAGCCTATTGCATCCATTTACATATAAAGCTTTTCGTTTGATGCAGTTCTTTGTCAAGATCTTTACCAAATCTCAGTGTCATTTCATTTCTTTAATATTTAAATATGTAAAATAATATAATTAAGAATATAATTAGAGTTTAACTTTTTGCAGACTTGTAGACTTCATATATGAAGTATATATATAACAGAATACAAATTATTTTGGAAATAATAATTAGAAACTCACAAATACATGGTAATGCAGCAAATTTAAACTAAAAAAATACATTCCTTTAATAGTTGTTTATATATTACTTACTATTTATCACAAATTTTTAATTTGCTATTTATACTATTTTAAATAATTGTTTTATTAAACAAATAATAATAATCATTTAAAAAATATTATTTCGAATTGACTCCCTTAAGATTATTATTCCAGTTTCCCTTTTACTGTGCTTTTATTAAATAACAAAATATTCACATGAAAAACATGTTGGAAAAAGTTATTTAAAACACAAGTTTCTAAGAGTAATACAGGTATAGTCATCTTGTAGTATATATGTATCAAGCAGTTGATAGTCACGAACTTCATTTGCTAAACATATTGACAAAGTTTCATCTTCTTTAACTCAGAATGCATGCATATGCGCATTATATTTATTACAAATTAGCAGCTTACTACAAAATACCCAGAGTTGTCAAAATTGAATAATGTGAAATATCTTGAAAAAAAAAGGAATTTCTTCAGTGTGTAATAAAGATATAATAAATGTATCGTGCAAATGAAACTGAATCCCATTTATATTAATAGCATTACATTTCCAGAGAGTTTCTTTTTATCAAAAACATCCTTGACAAAGAAAGACATTAATATATATACATATATTCATATATTATTGTCTTTAATGTATATGATATACGATATTTTGTTAACATTATACTTTAGTATATATATATATATATATATATATATTATATATATATATATATATATATATATATATATATATATATATATATATATATATATATATATATATATATATGTATATATATATATATATATATATATATATATATACATATATATATATATATATATATATATATATATATATATATATATATATATATATATATGTATATATATATATATACATATATATATACATATATATATATATGTATATATATACATATATATCAGTGGCGGATCCAGCAATTTTTGATCTTTGAGATGGCTAATTTCTAGACATGGAGCTAACTCCAAACATTTATATATTTATACTTATATCAAATAATGGTTTGCAAAAAATTGCGATGATTGGAGGCTGGGAACAAAAACAAGTTGCATGAAATATTTTTTGCACTATTCTCAACTAGACTTATGTTCATTGATAATTTTTAAGTTTCATAGTATTATCTCTAAGCGTTCAAAAATTATGACCATATCAAGTTTAAACCCCCCTCAATTTGAGGGGGTTGTAATTTTTATATGGTCATAATTTTTGAACGCTGAGAGATAATACTATAAAACTTAAAAATTATCGATGAATATAAGTCTAGTTGAGAATAGTGCAAAAAATATTTCATCAACTTGTTGCTCTCACGTTTGGGGCAGGTGTAGCAAAAATTTTGGGGCTTATTTGTTCCCAGCATCTAATCATCGCAATTTTTTGCAAACCCTCATTATTTGATATAAGTATAAATATATAAATGTTTGGAGTTAGCTCCATGTCTGGAAGTTAGCTATCTCAAAAATCAAAAATTGCTGGATCCGCCACTTTATATATACAAAATTTGGGGCTTTTTTGTTCCCAGCCTGCAATCATCGCAATTTTTTGCAAAGCATCCTTATTTGACATAAGTATAAACATATAAATGTTTGGAGTTTGCTCCTTGTCTGGAAGTTAGCTATCTCAAAGACCAAAAAAAGCTGGTTCCGGCTCTGATATATATATATATATATATATATATATATATATATATATATATATATATATATATATATATATATATATATATATATATATATATATATATATATATATATATATATATATATAATATATATATATATATATATATATATATAATGGCTTGAAAATAAATAGAAACTTTAATCTAACCAATAACTTTTTGACTAAGTTCTGGAGTTCTTTAAGTTCTAAGTATACGCAAACATCTTCTATACTCCAGTTCAAATAATCTGCCATTTTTTAAATTTTAACAAATGATATATTTATTTATCTAAATAAAACCATTCGCAATATATAATGATATATTTATTTATAATATGCATGATAAAAGCATATAGGAATAAGAAAACTGCTCAAAAATAAAAAAAAAAACACGTTGCTTTTATAATCGCTGATGATGTTAACAACGGTCATAAAAACAACTCAATTGTTTAAAGCACAAATTAAATACTGTCATGATAATCATTTGCTATTGTTATTATACCATTCTTTATAAATTTATACTATTCTACCTATATAATGACCGATTAGAAAAATAAAATGGCGTTTACAAAGTTTTGGAGAACCCTATATTAAGACTCTTCGAGGTTTTCCGTAAAATGATTTGAAGAACCTTGTGGGTTCTTTGTACTGCTTTGTAAATAAGCCGCCAGTTCTTCAGAGAATCATTAGAGAATATAAAGAACCCGTAGGTTCTTTAAAGAACCTTAATTTTCTCCAAGAACCTTTAGGTTTTTCAAAGAACCTGCAAAGACCTGCGAAGAACCTTTTTGATTTACAGTGTATGCCAAACAAAAAAATAAATTAGCACGAGCATGAGTAGTTCTGTCATACTTTCACTTTTTTGATATTATTGCTACCTCTCTGTGTCAGGTCGTGATGGTATCACCCGGCTGCAACCTCCCCCCCCCCTCCCCCCACAAATCACGATTTTAAAATAATCTGTCTTACTGAGACCTAGTGTAAATATGACGAGCATAATTTTCAATTTGAATTGACAAATTACGCGTCAATTCATCAACCACGAAACTTCCGTACCGGTGGAGGTGTATGCATTTTTATTCATAACTCAAATAATTTTACACCACATAATGACCTCAATGTGAATAAAAAAGACTGCAAGACAATGTGCATTGAAATAATTAACCAAAATTCAAAAAAATTATTGTTAATGTTATTTATAGAGAACCAGTTGGTAATTTAAAAAAGTTTTAATGTTTCTTTACGTACTTTTTTAACAAAGTTAATAAAAAACAAAAGCATGTTTACTTAGTCGGTGACCTGAATGTTAATCTTTTGAATCATGCGTTAAATAACAGTGTTAAATATTTCGTAAATACTCTTTTACAAAATAACCTCATTCCAACAATAACTAAGCCAACAAGAATCACAAAAAGTTCCTCTACTCTACTAGGTAACATAATTACTAATAATTTTTCTAATAGCTGCTTTAGTACAGGTATAATAAAGACTGATTTGACAGACCATTTTCCCACATTTCCAATAACAAAAAGCATAACCCCTGATAATATTTCCACAAAGCGCATTATTTATAAGCGACAGGTCAATGAAAACTCCACAAAATAATTTCGCAACCTTCTAATTAACTTATTTGGGAGCTTGTTCTCCAATCACGTGATGCTAACAATGCTTATGAACTTTTCCTTGCGCAATTTTGTAAACAATGCAATAAAGCGTTTCCTGTAAAAAAGTTTTATATAAATTCAAAATCACTTCTATCGCCTGTGATAACAAAAAGCTTACTAAAATCATCAAGAAAAAAACAAAAACTTTATGAAAATAAAGTTTTTGTTTTTTTCTATCGCCTCCATAAATTTTTTGTTTTTTTCTTGATGCCTTTATATTATGCCTTTTTTCTATCGCCTGTGATAACAAAAGGCTTACTAAAATTATCAAGAAAAAAACAAAAACTTTATGAAAAATTTATTTAAAAAGAAACATTTTCAAACGAAGCAAAATATAAAAACTATAAAAATATATTTGAAAAAAACAAAAAAAACTCTAAAAAATTATATTATTTGAAAATGCTAGAAAATGCAAATGGAAATACCCAACGAACATGGAATGCTATTAAAGAAATAATTGGACAAAATAAATATAAAAACAGCGCTTTGCCAAAAAAAACTTTTAATTGACGGTGAATTAATTTATGATAAAGCACTAATAGCTGAAGAATTTAACAGTTTCTACATTAATGTTAGCTCTATTTTAGCACAAAGTATTCCTTTAACTTCTTCAACATTTGATTCTTATCTAACAAATTCTAATAAAAAAATGAATGAGTCAAAGCTAGATACACGTGAGTTGCGGACTGCATTACTAAGCTTAAAAAGTAACAAAAGTGCAGGATCGGATAAAGTTAGCGTTAATATATTAAAACTAGTCTCTGATGTAATTGAACCATCTTTGTTTCATATCTTCAATCAGTCACTTAAATCAGGTAAAGTTCGGATAAATTAAAAATTGTTAGAGTAACTCCAGTATTTAAGTCTGGAGACGAGTCAGAACCTTCTAACTACATGCCTATATCTGTTTTATCTTGTTTCTCAAAATTTCTCGAACGTATAGTGTACAATAGGTTGTATAATCATTTAATTGGAAACAACATGTTATACAGTAAGCAATTTGGTTTCAAAAAACAACATTCAACAGATCACGCAATAGTAGAGTTAGTTAATCACTTATCTAATGCTTTTACAGAAGACTGTTTTACGTTAGGAGTTTTCATTGATCTGTCGAAAGATTTTGATACGGTAAATCATTCCATTCTAATAAAAAAACTGAAATATTACGGAATAAAGGAGACAAACTTACTCTAGTTTGAAAGTTACCTTTCAAACAGAAAACAATATGTACAATTTGAAAATTTAGAAACGACCAAAAAAACTGTAAATTGTGGAGTCCCACAGGGTTCTATACGTGACCTTTACTTTTTTACTATACATAAGTGATTTGTCTTCAACATCAAACCTATTAAATTTTATTTCATTCGCAGATGACTCGAATCTTTTTTATTCTCACAAAAATATTGAAACACTTTTTATAGTAGTAAATGAAGAATTAAATAAAGTAAATGAATGGTTTATATGCAACAAATTGTCTTTGAATGTTCAAAAAACTAAATTTTCTCTTTTCCACAAACCAAGCAAAACAAAAGAAATATCACTTATTCTTCCCAATCTATTTTAATGATTAAAACTTACATCAAAAGGCTAATATCTGTAAATTTTTTAGGTGTGAACTTCGATGAAAATCTATCTAAGAAAGTTCATATAAATTCTATAGAAAAAAATCTCAAAAAACACTGGCATGATTTATAGAGTTAAGCCACTCTTAAATTTTAAGTCCTTAAAAAGTTTATTTCCTCGTTTTAAACCTTTTAAGTTTTTTTCCTTTATAAATAGTTACTTAACTTACAGCAACATCATATGGGCAAGTACTAATCACATTAAGCTAAAAAAACTTTATAGCAAGCATGCTGTTAGAATCATATTTGGAGCTGGTAGAGCGATTCCCTGTGAACCTCTTTTACGCATAATTGGTGCCCTAAATATTTTCAAACTTAATATCCATCTTGTTCTACAGTTCATGGATAAAACAAAATATGGACTCTCCCCCAAAATATTTGAAACTTAATGCACCATAAATATGCTACAAGATTTTCCGCAAACAACTTTGTTATACCAAAATCTTATTCTAAACAAAATTCTTATTCAATTCAGAATCGCGGACCACTTTTGTGGAAAAGATGCCCAAACATTGTTTCCGGAAAAAAAAGTTTATTCATCAGTTCAAAACTGATTCAAAACAGTTTTTATTAAACACAGATTTTGATTTATACTACTATAAGTCTTTCTTTTAAAAATAGATCAGATATATAATTTAAAAACTGAAAAATAAGGTAATTATTCCTTGTAATCATTAAAATAGGTTAAAATTTTTTGACAATAAACATTATCAAAAATCACATTTTCTCGCTTTTTATTTTTTGTGTATATATATATATATATATATATATATATATATATATATATATATATATATATATATATATATATATATATATATATATATATATATATATATATATATATATATATATATATATATATTAAAGTAAATTAAAATAAAATTAAGTTAATATGTATATATATAGTAAAATTTCGTGACGTCGATCAAACGTACGCTATTCTTTAGAGTTTTTAGTATAAAAAGTGACGTAGTAGTTGTAGGATATTTTTTCTACATACAATCAAAAAACCACTTTTAATTGTACTTCCTCCATTCAAAAATACTATTCCGATTTGATATTATTACTGATTTTGACCCGAAGAAAAAAAGTCTTTCTCTTTTATCTTTAATAAAATGACTTTTTTAGAAAAAAAATATGTGAACGTATATATATATATATATATATATATATATATATATATATATATATATATATATATATATATATATATATATATATATATCGATATATATATATATATATATATATATATATATATATATATATATCGATATATATATCGATATATATATGCACCATGCGGCTCCTTGAAACATGGGAGAGGGCACTAAAATTGTAGAATAGTATTCCATTGTGTCATAAACAATTCTAAAAATCATTTCATCTAATATTTACAGTCAATTTTTAAGAGATTTATATAAATATAATACAAGGAGATCCAACTTCGATACAAAACGGTCAACGTTTTAAAATGAAATTAAAAACGATACATTATCTGGTCTTCTGAAATATGATTTAGACTGTTGGATGCATTACTTGGGTTATAATTATTAATTTATTTATCTTTCAAGTAAAAATCTTTTCTCTACGTTTTAAACCTTTTATCTACTTTTTTGATGATGTTCTCAGTGTGTATCAAAGTACCAAGGTACCCCACCCATGGGGTACCTTGAAACAAAATTCTAATTTTAATTTAATTAGTCTCACAAGTTTAACCTGTTATATTTTGGTAATTTATAAATTGAATTTTTTAATTGAAGTTGTAGGTATAAATTTATGCTGAAAATTAAACCAATCTTCAATCGAAGCTCGCGTTCGCATATTTAGTCAGAACGTTTTTTTACACCATTTGATAATTTATTCAAGAGTGTTTAATTCTAATCTAATGAGTTTTATGACGTCATTGTAGAATTTAGACAAGAAATCTAGAAACTCCAGTGTTGTGGAGCATCATATTCCCTAAGTCCCGAAAGGTTCATATTAAAAAGAATGTTTTTTAAAAAATTTTTGGACTAAGTTTTTTTGATTAAAAAAAATAGTTTTTTTTTTGGTATAGTTTAAAAAAAAAAGTCTTTTTAAATCAAAAAAATTTTTTTTTTAAACATTCTTTTTAATACGAACACAACCATTCGGGACTTGAGGAGTATGGCACTCCACAACACTGGCGTTGGAAGACGATAAGTTTTGATAAGTAATAACAGACACTTCAACATTTTTTTTTAAATGTAAAATGAAAACAAAAACACCATAAGTTAGAGCTAAATATTAAAAGTTTAAAAATATTAAAAGTTTAAAAATAACAAACTTATCGTTATATTAGTCGAAAACTTATGCCACTTTTAAACATCAAAATTTTAAAAAATCTTTGTATGACTTTTGAGGTTTTTAGCTATATAACGTTTTAACAAGGTTATTCATTTTTATATGCGTGTTTATTCATTCTTGTTTGCGCATTTATTCATTCTTATACGCGTATTTATTCATTCTTATATGCGTATTTATTCATTGTTATGCGCGTTTTAAAAAGCACAGTTTTTTTAAACAAATTGTTCTTGTTTTCTGGTAAACGAGGTTAACAATACTTAAGGGGCAACTACCCTTAAATTTTTTCAAAAATTGAATTTTTTATTTTTTCTAGTAATTGTTGACCAAAATTTTATGTAGATTTTGAATCTACAAAAAAAATTATAGATTTCTTTATAAGTTTTTGCTTAATTTATGTTTTTTTGAACCCAAGTAAAAAAATATATTTGCATAGCAACGCGTTGCTATGGGGGTGATTATTTTGTTGGTGAACTTATTCTGGAGTACTGTTTCAAATATATGTTTTGATTTATATCTTCTTTGCTAAATAATATTCTGTTCCTTATTATACTCAAACATAGGCCATTTACAATTGCGATTTTTTCAAGTTATCAAAGCTAATTTATCTAACAGCAGAAACAAAAAAATATGATAAAATCCTTTAGATGTTTTGGATGATTTGGATGTTATTAGAAACACAAAAATGAATGATAAAGTTATGCAGAGAACAAAGTACCACAAAAAATGAAGAGCATTTAATGTGCAGAAAGATAAAAATGCATGTAATGTAAGTGGATGTGAGTTAAATGGCAGTAATATTTTAGGCGCATCTGCTAAGAAAGTTAAATTCATTACCAATGAACCAAGTAAAAACATTAAAAAATTAGTGGTTACAGTATTATAGACACTGAAATTTTATCTAAAGTTCTTTCATTGTTAATGTGTCCTCAATGTGAAAACTGTGCACTGTACCTAGGTTATTACCATGAAAAAAAGAAAGGACTAGCATCGTTGCTATAATTGAAGTGTACTACACTATCTTGTGATTATAAATATGAATTTTAAACATCAGATAATCGTGTTAAAGGGTTTGATATTAAAACAGGACAATATATGCAATGAGAGTATTAGGACATGGTCCTACTGGAATTGAAAAATTTACTTAGCTTATGAATATGCCTAAACCCATGACACCAATAAACTATACAAAAATAGCAACAAAAACTGGACCAGGAATTCCTGTTGATATTATTCATAAAATCAAGCCAATATATGCTGATTTAATATATGCTGATTTAAGTAAAAATTCTGAATTAGTAAAGTGTCTGCATGGCAAAACCCAGAATTGTAATGAGAGTTTTAATATTTGAATATGGGAAAAAATATAGTAATTATGTTGGTTTAGCCAGCTTAGTGTTCTTAGATGTACGATGCAACAGCATCGTACATGCTGTTGCAAATTATAACATTGGTATGAAATCTGTTATTTTAATTTATGAAAAACTAAATATGAAACCATGACATTTTACATTAGCTGGTTGCAGACTCATAAACAATAAATGAAGAAATCTATCATCATTTAAATCGAGTGAAAGTTTTAAGATTAAACGAAAGTTGTTACGATGTTACGACGTCAAATATTGTCAAAGAATGATCACCAAAAGTCAATAGAAAAGGCCAAGAAATATTATGAATCTAGTAGTTTTTAAAATATTCTTTTAAAAAGTAATTTTTTTAAAGAAATATTTATGAAATGAACAATAATTTATGATTTTATTTTTTGTTTTGCGTTTTCTGAGAATTTGCTTTTTAAACACGCCGGTAAAAAAATCTTGAAAAGTATACATGCTATCAT
The DNA here is from genome assembly GCF_038396675.1 of Hydra vulgaris. Taxonomy (NCBI): domain Eukaryota; kingdom Metazoa; phylum Cnidaria; class Hydrozoa; order Anthoathecata; family Hydridae; genus Hydra; species Hydra vulgaris. The sequence continues at coordinate 60,463,440 of NC_088921.1, forward strand.
TATGAATTTTTCAGGGATTGTTTATTTATAAATTTCATTTATCTAGATTTAAATTTAATTATTTATATTTATAATTAATACTCAAATATTTACCCTATGGATGGAAGAGAAAATGGCAGTGCTAATCGTAAAACAAAAGAAAATGTTGCAAAAGAGCACATTGAAATGCTTAAGCATATAGCTGAAAGAAATGAATCTACAACAAGCATTTCCCTTTCTCTAATTTATCTAAGTGCACTGTTCAAAACTTGTCGTTGAGTTAAACTGGAAGAATTCGTTTTTTATCGTTTTTTATCAGAAATTTTTTCTGATAAAAAAAGAGGTAAAATACCTATAAACGCTCAAATAAAATTTTTTATTGAATTATGCGAAGAAGAAAACAATCTTTGTACGCAAGAAGCAATAAAAGAAAAACTTTCTACAGCAGGCTTCAACATGTCTCAGCCTACTATTTCAAGAAAACTCAAACGCTCGGATTTATCAAGAAAGAATGTTGTGCATGTGCTAGATGAACAAAACTCAAAACGAGTTATTGATGCACACTATGCAATTGCAAGCGAAATTAACGGAATTTCAAATAAAGACTTATTTATATAGATGAAACTGGATTTAATGTGCCCACCAACAGCACATATGGTTATTTGCTAAGAGGAGCACCAGCAATTTTACAGTCGTCTGCAAATTGTCGCAAGAATGTTAGTTTGATTTGTGCAGCTTCAACAATGGGAGTGCTAGTTTATGAAATAAAAAATGGAGGCCGGAATGCAGATTTATTTTGTACTTTCATTACTAAAAAGTTGGCATTAGCGATTAGATATTTTTTAAAACTAAATTTACGTCTTAAAAATTGACAAGTTAAGTCTTGAAAATTGACAAGTGCTAAAATGATCATAATTGAAATATCATAAATGAAAAGATTTGTTGGTTGCTTGGTATTTTAAGTTGCCAATTACTATACCATGCAGAGACTTTTTTAAAGTCTTGTAAATAAATGAATATTGCTGTAATCATTTCTCGATAGGTACAACTTGATTTCATCTGCTAACAGCTTAATGCCTCAATCTCCATCATTGCAAGAAACATGTCATTAATAAAAATTAATATAAGTATAGTATGATTAATATTATAGTACAATTACTCTTAGATGCTTAATACAGGGGAGGGAACGTTTATTAATTTTCGACCCCATGCTTATAAAGACCATCCCCCCCCCCCCTCGTTTATTGTTATAAAAAAAAAACAACCTTAAACTACAAAAAAAACAAATCAAAAAAAAATAAGTCAATAACTAATAAGAACTTTCAGTGTAATTAGGCTTTGAAAATCGTCAAACTCTCGTAAACTTTGATATGTCAAAATTTAGATTTTTATTTATTTCTCACCATAGTATAAAACTTATGTAAGCATATTAAATTCTGTTGAATTGTATTGAAACAGCTGTTAAAAATGCATATTTGACCACATGCCACACTAGAATTAAATTTTTCATTTGTGTTCTGTAAAAAATTCCCACCCACCCTTTTATTAGGCACCCGAGAGCATTATAGACAATACAGGTTCTAATACAGCTAATACAGTTCTCTAAGTTGTTCCATTCTTTACTAGAATGCTTTTAGATTATGAGGTACCAACACACACATCTTTAGAGCAATTTGTTACTAAAATTTTAAACCAATTAAAATAGTTTGTATTTAATACCATAGAGTTGAAATTCGAACATTAGTTTAAAATAAGTTAAAGAGTCAAATATAGATTTTTGTTATTTACATTCATTTAAAATTGCTACCTCCTTTGTGAGCATGTGGGATCCTGGTGTAAAAACCAAATTGATAATGTGAAGTAAGATTATTTACAAGAAGATAATCTTTGATGCTTTTAGCAATAATTAATTCAAACCATATCTGATTTAGCAATAGTTGCTAAACCGAATAAATGGTCAAGAAAGTTGCTTTTGGGCTAGTTGTTTTAAAAATTTTAAAAACATTTAAAACAGCAGGTGTTTTGTACTTACAACTTTTCAGCAAATACTTACCCTTCAAAGGCTTTCAACTAAAAGTATTAGAAATTCATCGAGCACTTTCTATGATACAAAGGCCATATTTGAAGTTAACATAAATATTAAACTTCTAGATATTTATAGTTCAATGAAACAATATAATGAAACGTACTTTATAAAAAGTTATATGGAATATGAAAATGTTCTCCCTTTATGCTCCTACTCTCGAGTCTTTAATACAAGGGGGAGGAGGGGAATAAAAAGAGTGAAGAGGGGGGAGAATTTTAGTCCAGATCTAATAAACAATGGGGGGGGGGGGGGAATAAAAGGCGGGGTGGGAATTTTTTTATTTTACGATATAAGTATTTTTTATAAAAAATTTCAGTTTATAAATGCAAACTAATATTTTTTGCAAAACATGCATAAAACTATTTAAATCTACAGTGGCTTGCGGTCAAATGCGCATTTTCTTAAGTCTGTTTTACAATAATGTCAATAGGATTTAGTATGCTGATATAAGTTTTATACTTTGGTAAGAAATAAATTAATAGCTTATTTTCGACAAAACAAGATTTACTCGTTGGCAATTTTTAATGCCTGTTTACACTGAAAGTTTTTGTTTTTATCAATGACTGAAGTAATTCTTTTCTAATTTTTAAGGCCGATTTTCAATGACTTTTTTTTTATTACAAGTAAAAATTAATAAACGGGGGGGGGGGGCGCTCTTAATAATCTTATGGGGTGTGTGAAAGTTTTCCAAATATTAATAAACGTTCCTCCCCCCCCCCGCTCTCTCTTTTTATTAGAGACTCGAGAGTACGTACACCAGACTTCTCAACAATAGTTACGTCTTGTTTCCCATCATATCCAATACAAGTTAATTCTTACAGCTCGAGCTTAATTAATAGAAACTTGTTTTTGTCGCCAAAGGATCTGGCGTCTAAGTTTTGCAGGATCTATTGCAGTTTCTGCTGACAATCATTTAGCACTGCATTCACTATAAAACAAGCGTTCCTGTTACTAATCTTGTATCTGTCTAGAGCTTCGCGAAATTTTGGATATTGCTTTTATGCTTCTGGCTGCTAAAATACCATCATCAGTTTTATCAAGGGATATTTTTTTGTCAAGAACTTTATCACCCGAGTTTAGTTGTAGTTCTACGTCATCACCATCATTATTATTAGCATCATTGCTCATATTGCTGTAAATGTAATTCACTTGTCTATTATGTCATTTTCTAATTGTGTTCAAATTTCAAACGTTAGACTGCTTCTGCAACTTAGCTGTAGTCTTTTTGCCTATAGCCCTTATATACATTTTCCGTTTAGTTTTTTGGTATTTTATACGACAGTGAACAAATATATTGTGAATTTTCTCGTACACCGCTGTCAACACATTTACAAGTAGATATATAAAATACAGTTTGTTATGATTTCAAACAGTCTTGCTAAATGATGAATGTCTTCTTGGAACTGGGGTATTTACCAAAAATCCTTAACTTTATCAATCAATTTATTTATACGCTTGACGGCATTTTTCTCGTCAACTGTTGGGAGACTCGCGGTGTTGTAGATACTTAGAACTTGCTGGGCTACAGCTGACGCTTTCTTCTGGATACAATCATATTTTTCATGCTTTAAATAGTAGTCATACATTCTGCAAACATCACTAGATGTAGAAAGTTGATCTTTATCATAATTGCAGGCAGGCCAAGAACAGAATGTTTAGTCTCAACTCTTGTGCTGACGGACACCATATATTAATACTCAATACAATGGAAACAAATTGTCTAACCAACAGCAGATAACAAGAAAAAAAGATTGGTAATAAGCAACTGATTGAAATAAACTTCTTCGTAGAAAGAATAATTTATCTTTTTTAGTAACAATCTACAATATAAAATAGAACGTGTTAACGGGGTAGTTTCCCTTAATATAACGAGTGGCAAAATGAGACACTTAAGCACTAATTTATCTAATACAGGCCGCCAAAGAACTCTTAAAAAAAAACTTGATAATTTTAAAATTTTCTCCCATCCTACTATAACCTTACAAAATATGAGTTGCAAAACTGAAGTGTTTTGGTCACCAGAGATCATTTATTGACAACACCTATCCTGTAGACATTTCCCTCCATGCGGGGCAAATGAGATTTTTTTTAAAGTACATAATGATAAACAAAACAGATCTTTAAGAGGTTTAGCAAGATAAACATTTTATAATATAATACAGCTAAAATCAAACTTTCACTAGTCAATCATATAACCAAACACGCTGTCACTAATCACATAAATCACATATTGCTTTACCAGTATTTTGAAAAGAACAACAGTCCAAATAATCCCAAATTGTAAATTTTACACATTGACTCCTTTTCTTGAGTTTGAATTAACTTGTAATTTAATTTTGTCGTGTTTATGTAAAATGGCATTATCTTTTGTTAAACTTAATGTCTGGAATTATATCCCAAAATAATGGATAAATTCCATATGTTCGAAAGTCAGAACAGGCGATTTCTGCCGAGGCAGCCTTATGATAGGCTTGAAGAAATTATCTCCAAGTTGATCATTAGTTGCTTTTTTTCAAGGATACTCACGCAAGCATGATTCATATTCTATATCATAAAAAGTTAAAAAAACTTCAATCAAGTAAGGTTATAATAACTATTCAATTTTGCAAAATCTAACAAAATAATGCTTTTTGTATGTGTATTATATTTATACAAAATTAAAATAATTTTTTTTTTATAGAAGCTCTAGTGTGCATTGTAAAATGTTTTATATACTCTATGAACAGTTCAGTGGTAATCCATCTTAGAAAATCCTCCATTTTCATAAGAGCATGATCTATGAGCTCTAATTTCATTTGCTTTCTCTAAAAAATCATCATTGGTGGAATAAACTGTCGAGCCACGTTCGTAACGCAAACAGCGGTTGTTACACCCCATTCACCACAAGTTACAGAGAAAACACAATGTTTTTATGTTGTTTTTTTTTTAATTATAACTTTGACAGGTTTATGTACAGTAATGCCTTATTCATCAAAGTTAAAAATTTCATAAGATACAAACTTTTTTTTATAACAATTTCTATATTATTGAATTAAGTATTCAAAGAATTGCAGTTTAAACCATAAACCTGATTTAAAAACAACCCTTGAGGCTTTCTTATTAAAAGGCCTGAATATCTCTTACAAACAAATACACTTACAAAATCTCTTCACGCAACACCATTATATTTATTAAATGGGTGAATTATGTTATACTTTTCGAAATACGGGAAGATAATTCGTTGAATGTAAGTTACGGACAATCCATAATAAACTAAATCTATTTCTTTTATGTAGCTAACGGGTGGTGCGGAAGTTATCGGACAAAATAAAAACGTCAATAACTTATTTATAAATAAAAAAACAAACTACTATTATATTTTTTTTAAATAAAGCATTTATCTTTTGATAAAAATATATTATATTTTATATGAAAAAACACCACCATCTGCAATGAATCTCAATTTTGCTCTGACACCTTTCATATGCGACTGTAAAAAGTTTAAATCAATTTTTTGTAGTTTTAGTTTAATGCGATCAATCAAAACTTGCTCTGTTGAAGCTTGCCAATCTCCCTCGTAAACCTTCTGTGCCAAATGTCCCCAAAAATTTTCAATCGGTCGTGCTTGAGGCACATTTGGGAGATTGGATTCTTTATCAACGTAATAGACATATTGGTCCATCCAATTTAGAGAATCTTTAGAATAATAAGAACTTGCTAAATCTGGCCAAAATAAGTAGTTAAAGTCTCCATGATACTTGTGAATAAATGGAAGAAGTCGTTTTTCTAAACATTTAATGTAGATTGATGAATTGATCGCTACAGCCTTGGAAGTGCGAAACAATGGCTCGGACATACCACGGTCAGATATGGCTATCCACATTAATAATTTTTTTGGAAATTTGTCTTTTCCTATAAAACGAACACTTTCTGGGCATGTCTTTTTGTTGTTTGTGTAGTATCCAGAATTTCCAGACTTGTTGTGCCCTGCAAAACAAAAGTATTTTTCGTCATCGATGACTAGAAGCGATTTTGTGTTTCGCATAAAACCACAAAAACTAATCATTATGCTCAAATAATGAAATTAGGATTTGTCCGATAACTTCCGCATCACCCGTTAACTAATTGATTTTCAGTATTATCTGGCAATAGTTTTTTAAATGAACCAAGTGATACTTTATGTATGTTAATGGAGTCTAAATTCTTTAATTTTCTTTGAATCATTCTATGTAAGATCAAAAAACACTAAGAAAAATTAAAACAACAAAATATCATAATTCGTAGTTGTCATAGAGATGAACTGGTTGTCTTTCGCTTAATCTTCTTTTTTTCAAAGTGACACAAAATATTTTTAGTAACACTAAATAATTTTAGAGTTTAGCTAAACTTTTAAAAATCATTAAAGCAATAAATTGCCAGGTTGGAATCATTATAAATGCAATCTGTCTCATTTCAGTTATGAAATCATTGAAACTAGCAATTGAAATCTCATTTATTTATCTCATAGATTTATTGAAATATAAAGAATCACAAGACTTTTCTATTTATTTTGAATCTTTATGCACTCATTCCCTATTTCCTAACAAAAATCCTCAAAAAATCATTATTGATAACACTTTCATGAACTCATTTCATTATGATAACACATCGCTCAATAAGTCCGTAGGATGACATATAGATGGCAACACAAATACCGAATCCGTATTGTTTTTAGAAAGTACCAACCTTCAAACGATATCTGTCAAAGTTTTATGACAATCGGACCATTATTTACCAAGTTAGTGTGTGAACGATTGAATCAACTTTTGTGAATTGAAAAAAATGGAAAAATCAGAATTTCGTGTGCTCATTAAGCATTGCTTTTTGATGGGAAAAAACACGGTGCAGACCAAACAATGGCTTGATAAGTGTTATTCGGACTCTTCTCCATCGAGGCAAATGGTACAAGTGTTATTCGGACTCCTCTCCATCGAGGCAAATGGTCCTCTCCATTGAGGCATCGAGTACAAACACCGATGATGCTGAACGCTCCGGTCGCCCAAATTCGGCAGTTACTGAAGAAAACATCAAAAAAATCCATAAAATCGTCTTATCCGACCGCAAATTGAAATTGAAGGAGATTGCCGAGGCCATAAAGATATCAGAAGGCAGTGTGTTTACATTATTACACGAACATTTGGGTATGAGAAAGCTTTGTTCGAAATGGGTGCCGCGTTTGCTAACACCGGACCAAAAACAACAACGAATCGATGATTCTGAAGCATGTCTGGCACTATTTCACCGAGATAAAAAGAATTTTTTGCGTCGCTACGTCACAATGGATGAAACATGGATCCACCATTTCACTCCTGAGTCAAATCGACAGTCGGCTGAGTGGACACCAGCGGGTGAAAGCCGCCCAAAGCGCCCAAAGGCTCAAACTTCTGCTGGCAAGGTTATGGCCTCCATATTTTGGGATAGCCATGGTATGTTGTTCATTGATTATCTTGAGAAAGGTAAAACGATCAACAGCGAATATTACATGGCATTATTGGAACGATTGAAGGCTGTAATTGACGAAAAGCGACCGCACATGAAGAAGAAAGAAATTCTCTTTCATCAAGACAATGCACCGTGTCACAAGTCAATGAAAACAATGGTAAAAATGAATGAATTACACTTCGAATTGTTGCCCCATCCACCATACTCGCCTGATTTGGCCCCCAGCGATTATTGGCTGTTTTCAGATCTCAAAAGGATGCTCCAGGGAAAGAGATTTGGATCGAATGAGGAGGTCATCGCCGAAACTGAAGCATATTTTGAAGGAAAAGATAAATCGTTCTACAAACATGGTATCGAAAAGTTAGAGAAGCGCTGGAATGACTGTATCGCCTTAAAAGGAGACTATGTTGATGAATAAAATCAAATTATGTCAAAATGTTGTTGTTTTATTAGCTATCCTACGGACTTATTGAGCGATGTGTTATTTACAACTACAAATACAACTTCGATCTCTGACTACATGACACATTTTGTCTGTATTCCTAATAACCTACCCCTTAAAAAAGTAATAACGTTCAAAAGAAGCTTTAAGAAATTTGTTTCCCTTATTTTTATCCAGGAAATTTCTGATATTAACTAGAAACCTCACATAAATGAAGTTGAAAACATTAATGAATCTATAGATTTTTTCCTTAAAACATTTGAAAAAGTAATCGATCGATTTGCTCTATACAAAGAATTAACAAAAAACAAATCAAACTTCGTTCTAAACACTGGATAACTTCTGGTATTCTTTAATCTATTTCTACTAAAAACATAATTTATAAAAAATTTACAAATCAAAAAAGGTTAATACCAAGACTCTATTAATTTTTTGTTGTTTGTTATTATTATTGTTGTTATTGTTGTTATTATTACTATTATTATTATTATTATTATTATTGTTATTATTGTTGCTATTATTATTATATAGTACATACTTTTACTATTATTATTATATAGTACATACATTATATAGTACATACTTTTATTATCACTACTATTATTCCTACTTGTATTATAACCAGGGCTTTCCTTTACAGGGGGTGCAGAGGGTACTACACCCCCTACGAAAGTTTTATTTAAACATTACTCGACAACGAAAAATAGGCAATAATTTGAACGTGCAAATGGAGAAGAAATAAAAGTTTTCTAAACAACTGTAAAATATTTATTTTTTTCAAAGAAATGAATTCGTTATATTCATAAGAACTTTAAATCGATTCACATTTTATATATTACGCAAGAATTGTATCATAAAAAAGTAAAAAATAATATTTTAAAATTTTAAAAAAAATATTATTAATATTTAAAGATACAAATTTAAGAATGATAAGAAAGATTGGCTTTGAGAGAATTAAAATTTAAAACGACTAACATATTTCAAATCGTCAATCGTATTTCACAATACGTTTTACAATTTACAAAATACATAAGTAAAGTTTAAAAAAAATTGTCTTCTGAAAAAATAGGAAGATTTTCGTAGATATAGTTATAACTGGTAAATTAGTTCTTTGTTTTTTTATTTTTTTATTTTTTTTGTTTTTACTATTATTATTAATTTTTTTCTTGTAATATATGCATCAACAATTAAATACTTTTAAAAACACTATTTTTGTAAAACTTTATAAAATTATAGCAAAAATACAGTTTATATGACTCGCATCTTATATTTCAATACCTAGTCGGATGTTCCTTATTATCAAGAACTGCTTGTATTCTTCTTGGCATACTATGCACTAATGTTTTATAAAACTATGGTATGATTTTATTAGTCCATACCTCTTTTAAAATCTTTTGGTGATGTTGTTCAGAATTTTTCTGGGCTGCAATTTTCGGCTTCATAATATTTCGGAAATTCTCGCTAACATTAAGATCGGACGAATTTGAAGGCTAATTGGAATATAATTCAATATTATTATCAGTAAACCACTTCTTTACTATTTTAGCTAAATCTTACTGAAATATGCTGGTTTTGGTAATTTCCAAATGCAGTTTAACTTTGTCTTTCAACTCACATAGCTACTTTTTTGCATTGACGTGTAAGCCACATTGACTTTTTGCTGTGATTGCTCCCCAAACAATAACTAAAGGAGGATGTTTGACTATTTTTATGGTGTACTTCGGTTTCAGGCGCTTTACGCATGTCTTCAAAAAAAACTAGTGCATCTAGTTTGTTAAAACGTACTTTGGTCTATAAACGTTAATCGTTCTCACCATTCCGGTTTCTTGTCTTTTAAACTTACAAATTAATCCTAGGTTGCAATTGTGCTGAAGATTTTTAGCTGGTCTTCTTGCAAATATAAAAAAGTCATAACAAAAAATTTCTCTAAAATTTTTTCGAACTAATAGCAACAACTTTTTCCATTAAGTATTTTACCTTGAATATAGTTAGTAATATCTTGCTTTCTACCCATATCTATGGCAACCTGACCGGGTAAAATAAATCAAAATAGCTTTAAAAATGGAAAAAAAATATATATATTATTTGCATTCAAGGTAATAACGCCAAAAATTTACAATATGTTGAATAGTTTTAAGAATCGTATCCTGCCTTTGTTTTACGGCTACTATTGTACATTAGGGTGGAGTGAATTTTAGTTTTTTTTTATAATTCGTTTAGCCTGGGTGTGCAAAATTTGTCTATTCATTTCAGAAATACTCTGGAAAAATATCAATGCTCTAGGAAATTATCTTGAGGTTCCTCAAGACCTTTAAAATTTTAATGGGTCCCTAATATTATGTAAAAAAAAGTTTTTTAAAAGTATGTCATGTTGGGTCTCAAAAGAAGCAAAATTTTATAAAAATTTCAAAAATAACAATTATTTTTAAAAAAAAATTGTTATTTTATAGTTTATTGCAGAAAAAATGACCTTTTAAACTAAAAATAAAAAAAGTTTATTTTTTTTAATTATAATTTCAAAAAAATCTTAAATAATAATTTTTTTATAAAATAATTGTTATTTTTGAAATTTTTATAAAATTTTGCTTCTTTTGAGACCCAACATGACATATTTTTGAAAAAAATTTTTTTACATAATATTAGGGACCCATTAAAATTTTAAAGGTCTTGAGGAACCTCAAGATAATTTCCTAGAGCATTGATATTTTTCCAGAGTATTTCTGAAATGAATAGACAACTTTTGCACACCCAGGCTAAACGAATTGTAAAAAAAACTAAAATTCACTCCACCCTATTGTACATACATATACACATACATACATACATACATACATACATACATACATACATACATACATACATACATACATACATACATACATACATACATACATACATACATACATACATACATACATACATACATACATACATACATACATACATACATACATACATACATACATACATACATACATACATACATACATACATACATACATACATACTATCTTAGAAACTAAGTATTATATATATATATATATTTCATTCCAAGATTTATATATATGTATATATATATATATATATATATATATATATATATATACATATATATACATATATATATATATATATATATATATATATATATATATATATATATATATATATATATATATATATATATATACAGTACTGGACAGCGAATTAGGAGTTTTTATGTTTATCATCAAAAACTGTATTTATATTGTGTTTACCTTGGAGATATTATTTATCAGTCAATTTTATTTATGCATTTCTGACAATTCTTTCAAGGTTTTCACTTATTTAAACCAATTTTTACATTTTTATTTTCAACTTTTATTTTTATTGTTGAATTGCAATAAAATTGTTATAAAATACTATAAAATGCATTAAATTCTTAGTTCGATGTCCAGTACTGTATATATATATATACATATAACTAAAACTAAAAGTCTAAATTTTTTAGAAAATAAATACATATATACATTTAACTCCAAGGTTATGGTCAGAAATTTATATATATATATATATGCGTGTGTATATATATATATATTTATATATATATATATATATATATATATATATATATATATATATATATATATATATATGTATATATATATATATATATATATATATACATTTATATATATGTATATATATTATATATATATATATATATATATATATATATATATATATATATATATATACATTTGTATATATATATATATATATATATATATATATATATATATATTTATACACATATATATATACATGACTAAAACTAAAAGTCTAAATTTTATAAAAATAAAACATATATAAATATATATATGTTTAATTCCTAGAATATAGTCAGAAATTTATATATACATATATATATATATATATATATATATATATATATATATATATATATATATATATATATATATATATATATATATATATGTATACATATATATGTAAAACTAAAGGTTATAAAATATAAATAACTAAAACTAAAGTTCTAAATTTTATTTTTTATTTTTGTTTTTTAGGTGCCCCAAGAAGTTCTAACGATCTTAGCACAGAACACCGCGGAAAAGCATTTAACTTGGAAGTTCACGACTTCTTCCCTCGAATCCTGGATCTTTTGGTATTGAAGCAAGCGCTCTAGCCACTTGTGCCACGGCCGAAACAGAAACACAAAAATAAAAAATCTTATGTTTTCATATATACATATATATATATATATATATATATATATATATATATATATATATATATATATATATATATATATATATATATATATTTATATATATATATATATATATATATATATATATAGATATATATATATATATATATATATGCATATATAATTTTAAAGTGCTTTTTACAAAATAGAGTGCTCAATGTTTTTAAAAGAACAGAACACTAATATATATATATATATATATATATATATATATATATATATATATATATATATATATATATATGTATTATATATATATATATATATATATATATATATATACATTTATATAACATATATATATATATATATATATATATATATATATAGATATATACATATATACTAATATATACATCGACTGACAAATAGCATGACTCGCAGTGGAGTGCTGCTACATCGGCTGAGGGTTTGGCATGGGGTAGCAATCTTTTCATTAATTACTCTTTGATTTTTCTTCTTTTTCTGAAAAACCCGTATCGATTTAGATAAGCAAAAATAGTGAGCAAGTGCTCATATAAATATGCTATAGTAGATATATATATATATATATATGTATATATATATATATATTTATATATATATATATATATATATATATATATATATATATATATATATATATATGTATATATATACATATATAAATGTATGTGTATATATATATAAATGTTTGCATATATATACATATGTACATGTATGTATATATATACATGTATATATATACATATATATATATATATATATATATATATATTATATATATATATATATATATATATATATATATATATATATATATACTTGTATATATATATATACTTGCATATATATATATATATATATATATATATATATATATATATATATATATATATATATTGTTAAAGAAATCTGTATATAAAATAATTTCGAATAATTTCAAGAAAAGCAGTTTTACAATAGATAAATAACAAATGTAGTGGTTGCCAAGAAGTTGAAGAAATTCATTTCACGGAAAGTTGAAGGAATTCATTTCACAGAAAAAAAAATAGATTACAGAGATCAAAAATCAAAAAAAAAAAACAAAGATCGAAAAAACAAAGATTGAAAAAAATTTAAAGAAACTTACAAAACTTAATTTTGATTTTTCGTCGGCATTCATTCATAAAATAAAATTTATAATTAAATAAATTGTTATTCCCGGCGTTTGAAAAGAAAAAATTATTTGGTTACTGATGCATTTGTAATATTTAGAATTTTATGTTGTCAATTGGTCAAAGCGCAGTACATACATAAAAATGATTCTTTTGCGTTGAGTGTACTTTTCAGTTTTTTTTTTGTTGTGTGCTTAAGTAAAAATATTTTGTAAGACTTCAGATCATTATTTATTAAAAATTTTATTTTTATTTATATTTATTTTATTATTTATTAAAATTTCTATTTTTGTAAAAAAAGATTTTTATTATCATTGTGTAAAATAAACCTGAAAATAATGGTTAATAAAGTCAACATTTCACACGAGGACATCTCAACATATGTTCCCAGCTTCTCACACCCACATATTTATAAGGAGTTAGGACTCCGAGCGGCAACCATTGTGATATCATTTATTGTTATTTTACTTGGGACAATTGGAAATAGTTTCGTAATACTTTTTTTTCTATTAAAACGGTCGAACTTAAAACCATTTGAAATGTTTATGATAAGCCTTGGACTAACAGACTTTATAAATTCAGCTGTTGTACCAAGCCATTGCTTACTTGAGTTATTTAACTTTAATTTCTACTACATTGGAAACAACGGTTGCAAAGTTTTGTCGTTTTTAAGCATAACTTGCATGACAGTTGCTCCTTTAACTTTAACTGCTGTCTCGATTAACCGATTTATTGCAGTAAAATGGCCGTTGAAAACTCGTTTATATCAAAATCGTTTAATACTATTGATAATTGCATGCACATGGTTTTTTGCATCTGGATTGGGAAGCGTTTATTTGATTGATGGAAATATATGTTTGGTTTCATATAATGTTACATTAAAAAACAGCACACATAATGTTTTTAAATGTTATACGTGCATGGAACAAAATAAATATATTGTCTTTGTTTTAACCATGTTTTTGATGCAAACTGGAATTCCATTAATAGTAATGATAATATTGTACACTCTGATTGTGATAGAATTAAGAAAAAATTTTACATTATTAATGTCAACAAGAAATACTTTAAAAACTTGCTTAATGAAAAATAAAAAAACTACAAAATTAGTTATAACTGTTGTCCTCGTGTTCTCAATCTGTTTTTTTCCCGTCAACATATTTTTTTTGTGGTATATGTTCAGCCACTTTACACCGTCAGAAAAAATTGAAATTTCATATGATATTTTAACAATGTTGCAAATGTGTAACAGCATCGCAAATCCTATAATTTACAGCAGGTTTCATACTACTTTTCGGAAATGTATAGTCAAACTAATTTTACCGTGCATCAACCATAAAAAAATAAAAATGAAAAAAAATTATAAAAGAAAGCATTGCAAAAAAATTGATAAACAATAAGATAATTTTTATGGAATATGCAGGAAAGTTTTAATTTTAGTAGTACTAAAATTAACCCAACCCAAGTTGAGAAAATTCATGTAAAATGACGCACGATGATAAAACATGACGCACGATGATGAAACATGACGCACGATGATGGAATATGGTATTTTTATGGAAAAAAAACAATATGAAGATAAATAAATAGTAATATCGAATAATAAAATAAAATAGCATTCTTTGATATCCTTTCGATTCTTTTTATATACATTGGTTTATTACTATTTGTGGATTACGTTAGTGTATTGCAATTGGTTTACATTGAAGCGCTTACGGTGACTTATTAAAAAGCTAAACGTTACTTCAGAGTTCATAAGTTCAACTTAAAGTTTCTATTACAATAAAGAATAAAATATTTAAAAAATTGCTATTTTTCTAAATACGCTTTCATTTATATATACAAATATATATATATATATATATATATATATATATATATATATATATATATATATATATATATATATATATATATATATATATATATATATATATATACATATATATATATATATATATATATATATATATATATATATATATATATATATATATATATATATATATATATATAGGGTAGATTAGGGTAATATGAGCACCTTGGTAATATGAGCATACTTAAAGATTTCTTAGATGTAAGCAGTGAAGTTAAAGTTGCTATGTATTTTTTGAATCGACTTTATTTGGTGATTACAGGAATCAGTACAATTAGCGTAAATCTATATGCAGTTATTAGCGGGTATCATCTAATTAAAACGCTGTTAAATTTTTTGCGTTTTTAAAATAATATCATCACGCATGAATAAGTCCGTGGCGCGAAATTTTGGTGCTAAAATAATAAAATTAATTTTTTTATAAAGAAAAATATGTTAGCTAAAAATCCAATACTTTTTGGCTTGAAAAACAATGCATAGAAACATTTAGTTTTGACTTTATTTAAAGATGCCATTTTTTTGTAATATGGGCATACTCAAATTACCCAGTGATTTTATTGAAATTACCTAGTTTAAATTCCTAAAAAAGCAGTGATTTTAATTGATTTTTTGAATAAAAATAAAATATAGTAAAACTTTTTAATATTTTATAAATACTAAATATTTTTCTGTAATTTAAATTCAAAAAAATGGAATTTTTATCGTTCAAAGGTTTGAGTTAATAAAATTGAAAAAATAACGAACTAATTTTTTTTTTTTCTTGCGGAAAACATAGTAGTATTGTTTCACCAAAAAGTGGCTTAAAATTTGATCTTTTAATGATAAGTTTTGTTAATAACGAATCATTATATTCCAAAAATTAGTTCTAATTGTCAGGTTGGTATTTTTTTTACAAAATTAATGTTTTTTTGTGAGCTAATTTAAAGTGCTCATATTGCCAAGTGGTCTGGGTAATATGAGCTTTTATAAGACTCTTTTAAAACCTCTTTGTTTTTAAGAAAAAATTTCGGGTGCCCATATCTAAGTGGATCATGAGAAGGGATCCCTAAATATTGTTTATTCACAAAAATTTTGGATCCAGCTTAATTATTTTTGAAATTATTCCAATTTTTGCTTAAGGTGCTCATATTACCCTAATCTACCCTATATATATATATATATTATATATATATATATATATATATATATATATGTATATATATATATATATATATATATATATATATATATATATATATATATATATATATATATATATATATATATATATATATATATATATATATGAACAGAAATAAAAAATTCATGTATCTAAAGAAAAATTTGCTCACTGCGCAATGGGAAACTCGCTATCAACAAGCTAGCGGTAATTGTAAGAACAAAGACAGCAATTTGGCCACGAGGATTGCTAGCTACATAAGCTAGCAACTTGCTAGCGACAGCTCGTAACAATAAACACAGCGATTTGGCTACGAGGATTGTTAGCTAAAAAAGCTACTATACACTATATTATTACGTATTATTATCTTATATAAATACTATAGTTGCAGACTACTTTGTAAACCAACTATACCAATCGCAGTTATGAGGACCTTTTTTTTTAAAAAACCAGTTGGTACTTTTAAGGATTCACCCCCTTTTATTTTATTTGTAGAATCTACGTTACCTTAAACCATTGATGCACTGGAAAATAAATCTAAATGGAATTACAGAGCATCTTCATCAAAAGCTAAAGTTTTATTATTAATTGAAGGGCTTATTGTGAAACAATGACAAGCCACACTTGAGTTATTATCATTTTTATAATCATAAATAGTATACGCAATAGCCAAAAAGATAATAAAGCATCATTCTTAAAATTGGAGCTATAATTATAAAATCATCTTACTGTAAGCACTGATTTTATAGATTTAAATAAAACTAAAAAGTCATTTTTCTCAAATATTTGTTTTTGTGGCTTGTCATTGTTTCACAATAAGCCCTTCAATTAAAGAAAAGAATTATATTATATCTTTAGGCTGTGCTGTACGTGTGTTCTGTCTAACAAACGGGCTCAGCCAGTTTCAAAAAAAAGTTCAGATTTACATATAATATTTATATAGGGAAGAGGCGCCTAGGATGGCATACCGGTCATTTTTTCATAAATTATTGGTTATGGCAAAAAAGTGATTAGACCGACATATCTATACTGACTTTACCTTAGTTTCAGTAAAAATACGTCCTTTATGAAAAATATTGATTTTATAATAAATAAGAATCAATTTTGGAATGTGCTGTTGTATTTTTAACCCCTTTATATGTATAAGATTGTGGTTTTATCATTAACTCTGCAGAAATGACATTTTCATTCATTTTATTTCCAAGTTTTGTGCATTTAGTGGAACACTAAAACTTTAATTTTATCTAATAAGGCAGACATAACTTGTTTAAATGAATGAAATGAAACTTGTTTAAATGAATGAAAATGATGACTTCTTCCTTAGATGGCATACTGACGAGTTAGGTGTGTTGCAATATTGACGAGTTAAGCATTAAAAACCTTTTTTTTTCATTAAAACAACATATTTGTTGTTTTTATGAAGAAAAAAAAAAAAATGTTGTTTTTTTACAACATATGGAACTTTTACTTCACTAAAAATATTTCGGTTCAAAAAAACACATTAAACGGAATACCTCTTATGCGCATGCGTGAAATTCTACCCTGCTGCTGTGTAGAATTTCTTGGTCTTCAGGAAACTGAATAATTAGGCTTCAAAGTTAAGTATGCCATCATGGTCGCCATTCCCCTAAAGTAACATGTAATTATAAAATAAAATATTTATAAAAAAAAATATTTACCTATATATTTATATAAAGTAAAATATTGAAATAAAGATCTGTTAATTGTTTTAATTGTTTTAATAAATAAAGCAGAAAAAACAACAGTTAAAAAAGATGGCATTTTTATCTACAAAAGAATAGTGCAAGGACAGAAATGCCGTAAAAATATACTTTCAGAAACAAAGGATATAACAGCTGATCAACTTATATCCCTTTTCTTTATGCACTGATATTAGACATAAATACACGGTTTTCAAAAGTGATTTGCAATTTCTTGAAATGTCTTCTTCGATGTAAAAAAGTATTATTACACTAAATCATAAAGGTATTGTTGAAACTGTTTCTACAATCAGTAAGGTTTATGGCATCATTTTCGGACTTGTTACAGCATGTAGTATTATCGATAGCTTCAAAGCAGCGATATCTAGATAGCAGAATTGTAATAAAATTGCAATGTTACAAATCCAATTATCATAAATATATTAGCTTCAATACCTAAATTTTAACTTTTTAAGACCTTAAAAACGAAATGAAACAAATATGTGAGAAAAAAAATCACTCAAAAATCACAATAAAGCTATTCGCTTGTTCATTTTCCGGCGGTTATGTTTTGTAAAAAATTTTATTTGTTTTGATTTAACTAATATATGCTTTACTTATCATAGTTTTTTCTTTTGTTACCTGAAAATTTTCTTTTGTTACCTGAATTTTTTGCTCCTACCCGACAAAAAAATGTTGGTCATATATGGAAATTGCAGATTGGCTATATTTGTACCACTATGGGATGGCATTGGTGCGATTCATGCGTGGCTATAATGCTTATAAAATCAAAACAACACTAAAAAGGAACGGTTACCACACTTTATACTTACAGAAAAGTTTCACGTTGGGTCAGTAACGTAGGCAGGATTTTTGATATATGACACTCTTTTGATTTATTATCAGTTTAAGTTATGTTCACTCTTAAGTATGTTCACGCTTACATCAATTTTTTTTTTGTTTTTAATTTTTTATTTTAGGTGCCCGAAGAAGTCCTAACGGTCTTGTCACAGAGCACCGCGGAAGTGCATTTAACTAGGAAGTTCACGCCTTCTTTACCGTGACGCGAAAATTTTCCTAGAGCTCGTTTCGAACCTGGATCTCCTGCTTATTAAGCAAGCGCTTTAACCACTGCGCCACGGCCGCACAATTGAGAATGTTTTGGAAAAAATCGCGGTGATTAGAGGCTGAGGACAAAAATACCCATAAAAGGTCGCTTTCCCTACCCCAATCGTGTGGGCAACAAGTTTATTACAAATACAACTATTATAAATTTTAGCATATTAACTAAATTTAATTTCATAAATAGGTTTTAAGTTCATATAACAATCTTAAAATGTTCAAAAGTTATGAAAATGCAAAAACTCCGCTCTCAGCAAATTGAGGATGTGAGTTTACATGGTCATAACTTATGAACATTAAAATATTTTTAAATAAAATTTGAAAGCTAAAGGTTTATATGTAATATGTAAAGTAATGTGTAAATAAAAATTTATATTTTATTTTATTTTACTATTATTATTTTTTTTTTTTGAATTTTCATGCTATATTTTTCTATAAAATGGTATATCCGAAGATATATGCGCTTAGCATAGGAACAGTCGCAAATAGTCATTAAGACTAATCCAAAGTAGCATCCGTTATTGACCAACAATTTTTGCGTACAGCAGTACTACTCAAGCGCTGAGTTTGCGGAGGCAGGATTTGAACCCGTTGTAACGTTAAATAAGTAGATCGTTAAATAAGTAGACAAATTGAACAATCAAGGCATTTTTTCTTAACCCAGGCAAACAAATAAAAAAAAACACACACGTTAACCGAATTAAAAGCAATTACTTTGTGATGCAAATTGTTATTATTTTACGGCATTTTTATAGTGATAATTTACTACTTTTAATAATATTTAACTCACAACTAGAGGTCTACGCCGCCGCCGTGAGCGAGAAGCCGCCGCTACTTGCACTAACTTTTTACAGCCGCCACTTTGCGTTATTAGCGACTACTAAGCCGCCAATCAAACAATATGTTCAGCCGCAGCCAATTTCAAAGAGATATATACATTGAAACTATATTTTACTGTCAAACTATATTTTGTCTAGTAATGACGCATTTTTTGGGGCTTAATGATAAGACTAAATTTGTCTTCTTCTAGTTCCGGTCATGTAATTATTTTTTTATAAGTTACGACTGTAAATTTTTTTTTTTATCGGCAAAAGTGTAAATAAAAAAAAAAAAGTCACTATTCTTGGCAGGAAAAAAAGAGAAGAGTTTAATAACTTAAAATCCTCTTGTATAACTTAAAAGCATCAAGTATTTTGGAGCTCTTTTTTTGTGTGTGTGAGTAGCTTTTCGATTTGCTATGTAAGTTCTCTCTAAGATGAATTAATAACAAACCACCCCCTCCTTTATATAATTACGTCAACGTCCGCCTAACTTCTTTCATATTTTATCGTTTTCATATTTTAACGCCCAACTTCTTTCATATTTTAAATACTGCGTTTTTTATTCTTGGCTCATAAATTTTCTTTATCGCTTTAACATTTTTCAACTTAAATTAGCTAAATTAAACACAAATGGAGTTTGTATTACTTAGTAATGGATAGAGAAGAATCTCGTATTTCACCTAACAGTTCTTTAAAATACTTAAACATTAAACTGTGTAGCTCATTAAATAAAAAAAAATTCATCATTAGTATGGAAATACTATAGTCAAATATTGACACAAAATTGTAAAGTTATCGACGATAAACATTATTACTGTAGCCAATTTTTTTTTGATAAAAAAACAAAAAGTCGAGTCCTCAGGTGCAGGACATTTATCGAAATTCACAAGGTTAGAATTTTTAGATCAAGCAATAATTTTAAAAGTCATCTATTTCTTGTTCACAAAATATCAACCAGACAAACCGGCCGTTGAAATGAAAAATGATCAACTTTTACGTAGATGGTGCAGTAGCTCTGTAGCTAGTTCGTCAAAACATGATTTAAGCCGTGATCTTGTCCTTTGTTTTTTTACAAATTTAAAAAGTTTTTCGAAAAAAACGTTGGGTTAAAACTTCCCACAGGTTCTGCTGTGAGTCAAGTTGCATTACCTGATATGTGTAAATCTTAATGGCGATCTGTATTGGAAAGTTTTTAAGATATTGATGCAGCAACAATTTTATTTGATGGTTTGACTGACAAGTACAAAAAAGTTAATTATATGGGTCTGAAGTGTTCCATTATTAATGAAAACTGGCATAAAAAATTTTTTACACTGGTTTGTTTGCCTTTAGAAAGTCATACAGGTGAAAATTGTCATAAATTTATCAAAGACATTGTTAAAGAATACATACTATGCATGATGGTGCAGCGAATATGATGAAAACCTCTGGACGTTTAGGCTTAAAAGATCCACAACATTGTCTGGCTCATATCTTGCATTTAATATTGAAAATGTGATGGCATAAATAATTGTACGGAACAAAATGTTTGTGAGAAAAATGCAGATGAATTGTAACCTGCCTGAAGTTCAAGTCAAATTTACTTTTGGAGGAATCACATTGTGAAGCAGACGTAAAATTATACAATAATTTTTAAACTTTTTCTGAAGTGAAAGACATTGATGATTTAGAGCAGCAATTTCTCATTCAAATTTATGATGAAGCAAACATGTTTGAAGCAAACAATTTAGATATTGCTTGTAAAGAAAAATTTGATAATGATTTCATAAAAAGACAGCATAGAAGTCTAAAACAGCAAATAGCCATAAGATGGACCAACTGAGCTATCCAGCCACTAAATATATACCTCTGCCTAATAATATTAATTATAATAATAGTTATTAGTAATAGTAATTACCTAATAATATTATTATTAGGTTGCCGTCACGTTTGGGGTAGAGGGAAAAAAATTTTGGAGGCAATTTTGTTCACAGGCGTGATTTTTATATTACATACGCATAGCTGTATGTAATATAAAAATCATCAGTGTTATTATCGACTTCGACTAAATCGACTAGAAGTCGACTAGTCAAAAATCGAAATTAGTCGACTTTGAAAAACCGAATAGTCAATTTAACCAACAATAAATTTCCTACTAACCAACTAAAAGTCAATTTAGTCGAGTAGCAGTTTTAAAATCCTTATCTTTTTATTCGATATCTTTTTTCTGACTGGTTTTCCTTGTAAACGGACGCACTGCCGAGTCCTTAATGCAAGGAGGGGGAGGGGGACGTTTTCCATTGCGAAATTTTCCCACCCACCCTAAGCTTATTTAAACCTTTCTTCCTTCCCTGTTTATTAACTTTTACTTATTACCAGCAAAAAATTTATATCTTAAAACTAAAAAAAAGAAATTAGTGAAAATCGCCCTTAAAAATTAGAAAATAGCCATTTCAGTCACCGAAAAAAAACAAAAACTTTTAGTGTAAACAGGCTTTTAAAATCGTCGACCTACCCAGTCGGCATATCTAGTATTGTAAATACTCGGAGTATTGATCACGTATAACATTCCGCCGTTGATACCAGAAAAATATGCATTTAGTTTTAAGTTTCGAATTCGAGTTCAATACCACTTATTTATCAAAAATACGTATTATTTAATATTTGATCAAAATGGGATACGATATCGTACCCGATTTTAAACAAATATTAACATATAACGGAAAAACGAAAATCTTTGCTTTAAAGCGCATGCTTAAACTGAAATAGTGAAAGAAAAATTTTAATTAAAAAGTTTTCTCTTAAGAAATTAGTAAAAAGTTTGTCTGGAATGAAAAGGAATAGTCAGGAATACATGAAAAGTTGTATGAAGAGATATCGTTCTTCTAAAGCAGTATCGCATATCTCCAATACAGTTACAGTACTTTTTTGTACTAAAAAAGATACTAAAACTTTATCATAAAAATATTTATTACTACTTTAAAAGTAGTAATAATAAAATAATATAAAATAATAAAATAAGCAAGGTATGAAATGATAGGATTTATAATATATTTGAATTATATTAATTTAGGACTTCATAAAACTTAATAAATTTAAAAGTAACTTTTAAATTTATTTAGTTTGAATTTAAGTCCTAAATTAATATAATTCAAATATATTATAAATCCTATCATTTCATACCTTGCTTATTTTATTATGTTGATTATTATTTTATTAACATTTCTGTTATGCTATTACCTTTTTTTTGTACTGTTTTAAAAAATTTAGAAAAATAAATTAAAATTTCGAGCCAACACTGACATTTTATTGTTGCTAAACGTTAAATTTTGTTATAGGGATTGCAGTTCTTCTATCTGTTTTTTGCTCTTTATTCAATAAGTATTTGATTTAAATTAAATATAATTATAATTTGATATTTTATTACAACATATATGTTTTTATATATGAATATATATATGAATCTTTTTAAATATTTTCATGTTATTTTAAAATTTTTTGTTCGTGCAATTCAGGTTATATATGTTTATAGTTTGCATATATGTTTATATTATGTTCAAAGTTAAAAAGTTTTTGATAAATATATGTATGTAATAATATGTGTTATGTAATTGTTTTATAAATGTGTCATTAAAATAGTATAAAATGTATCTATTGTGTATATAAATATTATATGAGGTGTTTATATATGTAATATAAAGTTAAATAAATGTATTGTGTTTTATAGTTATTATATATGTTTATATTATGTTGTTTCCATGTTTTCAAAGTGTGCGACTTGGCAAACGTGTTGAGCAAGATTTTGCGTAAAGTTGTTTTTTATGTTACCAATGTTGTTACATTTGGCTTACCTTTATGTTGGTGTCTATTGTTAAAATTATAAGTGGTTTTATTATTGAAACTCACTGCTTTTAATCATTCACTAAAAGCGACTCAAGAAAAATCATTTTGCCGTATATACATTTTATTTATATCTCAATTTGAATTTTTAGAACCATGAAGTACCAACATGATTTGTTTTCTAAAAGCTAACATGAAATAACAATATTTAACAACTACTACTCTCTTATCATGACATCTTATCTCTATCAGATATAATGATTTTCGATTCATATTTGATGTTTTTCTTTGTATTTACTTATCAATTACATTTTTTCATTTCAGATTTATCATATTATGGATTTATGTGATATAAAAGAAAAAATGTAAATTTTTATGAATTTTTCTAGGCTTTTCCAAATGTGTTTCTTATTCACATTTTATTTTACAAGCAAGGTCTGCAAGCAAATTTAAGTTGAAAATTTTTTTTTTGCTTTTAAGGAGAATTGGCGTTATTCTTTGTTAAATTAATTTATTAATTTGTTTAAATATAGTAGTATTGACAAATAAATGTTTGTTTGTACTTGGTTTTTTACTTATCTGTTTTCAGATTCTTATAAACTAGGCAACTTAGCTAAGCAAGTTTTGTTTTATTTTTAGTGCTATTGGAAAGAGCTGAAAGTTATTTTTCAGAGTGATTGAAAAGAACTGAAGTGTTTTGTAGTTACTTCACATGGTGTAACTGATACTGGTTTGAGTTAGTTTACTATTTTGTTTTATTTATATTGGATATATTTTATATTTGATATATATTATATTAGATATATATTTTTTGTATTTAAAACTGACTGTTATTTGTTGACACGAAAGTTTATAAACTTAAATCTGCCGATATTTCAGTATGTATATATATATATATATATATATATATATATATATATATATATATATATATATATATATATATATATATATAAAATTACTTTAGAGTAAAATATACTGACTGACATTGCTTCAATATTTTATACAAGATTGTGCATTTATTTATTTTTTTTCATTAAGGTAAAAATAATTTTGCGCATTGTAGATTCTTTGTTAAATTAAAAATAATTGATGTAAATAAATATTATTTATTATTTTTAATAAACGACTTATGTATATAAACATATAAAAAGATATAGATTTCAATAAATCTTAAGTTTAAATAAAGTCTTTGATTAGAAAAGATCACAATTTGTAAGATTCTTTTACGTTCATTCATTCAATTCTAACAATAGTAAGATTACTGGTAATACGTTTAATGATTGGAAATAGTAAAAAGACATGGGAAGTAATTAAAGAAATTACAGGGAAAAAACAATTACAAAAAAACACCACAATTACAAATAGATTAAAGCTAACTATGAACAAACAAATATTTGATAAGAAAGAAATAGCTGAAAACTTCAACAAATTTTTCATAAACATAGGTAAAAATATAGATTTCAATAAATCTTAAGTTTAAATGAAGTCTTTGATTAGAAAAGATCACAATTTGTAAGATTCTTTTATATTCATTTATTCAATTTTAACAGTAGTAAGATTACTGGTAATATGTTTAATGATAACAGTAAAATTGAAATAGATAGTATTAGGCTCAACAAAGTTATTAATGTAAAATGCTAATAGGCAACTTGAAAATAGTTGTCAAATGAAAAAAATCGATCTAGGCAAGATGAAATTAGTTGTTGTTGAAATGTAAGAAATGTAACTGGGCGTGCAGAAAACTTACTTGACAGTATTCAGTGCCAAGCAGTGTTAATGTCTGTTAATTTGACTTTAGACACTTCAGAACAAAGCAAAGTATGAGTTTAACTATTTATAGTAACAATTAACACTTTTAAATCTAAATAGTTTTATTTTTTTTTATAATTTCTATCATAATTATGTTCTTTTTTTCTTTCTTTTTTTAGTTTGTCTTCCCTTTGTCATCTTTTGATTAGTTAGCTAACTGTTGAAACATGGTTTTAATTTTGTAAATTTAGTATGATGTGAAATTTACTCAATTAATCATTAGTCAACAGTTAGAGAGAAGCTGGAGCTTAATTAAGAAATGCTGGAAATTAGCTTTTAATCAAGGTAAAAATAATTTTGTTTACTGGTAACATAATAAAACCAATTAATACTATTTATTCCGTATTTTTTTACTTTTGTTAACATGCTGCTTTGGAAACACTTTCCTTCTCACTCTCTCTCTCTCTCTCTCTCTCTCTCTCTCTCTCTCTTTCTCTCTCTCTCAATTAGATGAGAGGGAAATTTAATGAAACTTATATAATTACTGAGCTCTTACGTATTTCTTAATACCACAAATAATAATAACAAATAAACATAACAACAAATAATAATAATAAGAAATATTTTACGAGTTGCTTGCTATTCTATGATATTGTTGCTCAAATTGTTTAACTATAATTGTCCCTTGATTGTTCAAATATTGTAATAAATGAAATCTTTTTAGTCCAAGTATTTAAGTTAATAAAATATCTTATTAAGTTGTAGTGTTATTTGCCAGTGTTACTACATTGTGTTGTCTAGCCTTTTTATATTCTTTTTGAATTATTCTGTAGACACAAAATATATATTTTCTGTTATTATTATCCTAATTCTACTACCAATAAAATGCATATAGTACTTTTGTAATTAAAAATTGTAATTTTTTTTTCGTTTCTCTTTTTAGGTATTTGCAGGCTTTACTTGACTTTCCTTTTCTGGTACCTGTGTTGCGACAGATTTTAAAAAGAACTCAACTGATGTTAATGCGGTCTTTATGTCGTTAACTATAAGCAATGACGTTGATGATAGGGACTCAAAGTTAAAATATTTATAGATAAATTTGTATTTAATTTTTTAGATAATATATCAAAGTTACTAATGTGTTTTTATTGTTATTAATGATTTAATAACTCATAACCCGTATTACGGGTTGCTTACTGCTAGTCATTATCATTATGTTATGAATTCATAATAGTTAATAAAATTGTATTGAATATTCTCTGGTTATCGCGTTTTATACGTGTTTAAATGCGAGTTTGATACTCATTAGGCGTCGTATTGTATACCTGTCTTTATACGCATCTGATGTCTATTTTTAATGCGCGTTCGACACGATAAAATGGCTAACATATATGCGTAAATACCGCGTATTCTGGAAAGTTTTGAATGCGCATGTAATACCAGCAAAATTTCGTATTGAATATTCTCTAGTTATCGTGTTTTATACGTGTTTACAAGAGTCTCAAATGCGAGTTTGATACTCAGTAGGCGTCGCATTGTATACCTGTTTTTATACGCATCTAATGCGTGTTCGACACGAGAAAATGGCTAACATACATACCACAACGATACGTATTTAAATAAGTTTCTAATGCGCATTTACAACTAAATTTGCCGACTGGGTAGTAAATTTCGATTTGTCGAAAATGAGCTTTTCTCACCAAAGTATAAAGCTTATATCAGCATATTAAAATTTAATATTCTGATGTAAGTTTTATACTTTTTATAGGATTTGATAAATCCTATTAAAATTATGATAAAACAGCTGTAAGAAAATGCGTATTTGACCGCAAGCCACGCTAGAATTAAATAATTTCATGCGTGTTTTGTAAAAAAAAATATTATTTTGGATTTATAAATTGAAATTTTTCATATAAAAATACTTATATTATAACATGGCGTCAGATAGGAAAATTTCACGAACTGACCGATATAAATATAGTTTAGAAAAAACCCCTCCCCATCGCTCCTCTTTTATCAAATCTGGACTAAAATTCCCACCCTCTCTCTCCTATTTATTCTACCCACCCATCCTTCCTTTGTATTAAGGACTTAAGTGTAACTAATTCTAAATAATGAATTTAAAAAATTTAAAAACTAAAATACTTCATATGACTTATTCTTTTAACATATTAAATAATATGTACTAATACAAGTAATATATTTGTATCCGTACATTTATATATTTATATTTAAAAACAATTTTATTAAATTGAAAAAAAAATAAGCAAAAACGACATTGAAATTATGTTGGGAGAAAAATTTAAAGTATAAGGGGTCGCCCATAAAGTACGTACGCTTTTTTGAATACCCTCCACTTTCCTAAAAGTACCTATGCTTTTAATCTATTTATCTAATATTTTATGATATTTTTTATAATTCAGGGTCTTCTTTCTTTTGTAATTGACCCACTGCCCTCCCATCTCATATGCGTCATTTGCAGACCCCCTCTTCCCCTCCGAGCGTACGTACTTTATGGATGATCCCTAAGAGAATTCGGTTCTAAAGATTTTTAATGGAAATGCCACAATTTAATATGATAGAAATGGATAGGATTTTGAAATCGATAAAGTCAGTTATTAAACGTTTGTAAAAACGTTTAATAACTGACTCTATGCAGATGATTCTGCTTATAGATGTAATCTTATTCCACCGACTTGTAAACGATGAGAAAAAATTGTATATAGACTGAATAGTGCCATAAAATGACAATATTGGAATTAAGCGTGGCGGCATGCACTCAAAATTTAAGTTGTGCTTTTTCTCTCACCCTATCCTTCTAAACTTGTCATTTTAATTTATGTCTTCTTTTACATTTTTGTCTCACTCACCTTATCTCATCCGTTCATTCTCTTTCTTTTTTTTCGTTTTTGTTAGTCTTCCTCCCTTAATATTTTTGCTCTGATTCCGATTTTTTTAATATTATTGTTATTACTTTTTTTTTTATTACCGACTAGTTTTTAACTATAATGAGTGACACCGAACTTTGTATTGATGCATATTAAGCAGATTTTTTTAATATGTTGTAAATGCATATGCGCACGAGTTATGGTTATTCTCGTAACGGGGTTATAACAAAAGCAGATTTTTTTCACCCTTAATTTGCACCAAAAAAAATACGCTTATATGCATTTTATTTCCTGAACAATAAATTTAAACATGAACGTTTTGTCACAACGAATTAGGTATATGCATTTTATCAAAAATGATTTTGGCGCCCTTCTAATGTTGCACCCTTGGCAACTGCCCATATGCCAACGCCTAGCTACGCCTCTGCATACTTAACAAAGAATTACAAAAAATAAATGAATGGTTCATGTGTAACAAATTCTCTTTGAATATTAAAAAACTAAATTCATCCTATTTCATAAACCAAATAAAAACGAAGATATTTCTCTTAAATAACTCTCGAGTCGTTAACACCAAGGTGGGAATTTTAGTCCAAATTTAAAAAAAACGGGGGGTGGGGGTTAACAAATATTGGGGGATTTTTTTTAGTTCTAAACTATATTTATCTCGGTCAGTTCGTGAAAACTTCCGATCTGACGCCAAGTTACAATAAAAGTATTTTTTTTATCTTAGTTTAAGTTTACATTATTTACATGTCGTGATTTACATGTAATATAAACATATAAACTTGGAATCTGGAAGCAGATCACAACTATCGCCAGAAACATATAAAATTTACAATATAATTATAATTTAAAATAACATAAGTAGTTTATGACAAAATAACAATCCAAAACATTTGAAATAATAAACAGTTAAAATAATATCTCAAAAATATTTCAATATATTATCCATTGAAAAAGTATTATTCTTTTATTTGTTTTTAAAAACAGTAAAAGAGAGATGAATCAAAATTAGGCTGGACAATTTTATTCCAGAGATAAGGTGTTCGATAATCTATACAAAATTGATTAAACTTTGTTTGACAAAAGTGTTCTTTTAAATAGTTTTTATTTCGCAAACTATAATCATTCTTTACTTTAAAGGTAAATAGACCTTTAAAAACATGCAATAAAGAGTTGTTCATACAACAAAACGTAAAACAGAAAGTATTATACAAGTTAAGTTCATAAACGCCTAATACATTCATATCTTTGAATAAAGATTTTGTATTTAAAAAACGATTTAAAAAATATATTATTCGTATTGCATGTTTCTGATGACGGTAAAGACATTGCAGTTTACTTTTACCTGTTTTAAATTATTTTTATTTAAATAATTTCTGGTCTTATAAAGGATTCCAATACTTTTTGCAACTTTTGTTAATATATAATCAATATGAGTTTTCCATGTCATATTTTCGTCAAGATAAATACCTATGAATTTTAAAACGGAATCTTTTTTTATTTCTATTTCATCAATATAAAGTTTAGGTAATCATTAGGCAAAAAACTTTTTTTGTTGAGGAGAGGAAAAGGATCCACTTCGTTTTGTCAATATTTAAGGTTAGTTTGTTGCATTTAAACCAAGTAGAAATTTTTATAAGTTCTTTATTCATATTTAAAAAAAGTTTGTTAGTGTCTTTTTTTGATAAAAATAAATTGGTATCGTCTGCAAACATGATGTTCATAAGGTTTAAGGCCTTATTTAGATCGTTGATGTATACTAAAAAGAGAATTGGACCAAGGATAGAACCCTGTGGTTCACCTCCTTTTATTTCAATTAATGTTTTATTTTGAAAATCAATAGGAAGCAATTCTTCTCCGTGGTAGACGAATTGCTTTCTATTTGACAAGTAGCTTTTATACCATTTGATCAATTTACCAGTTATTCCGTAGAACTCAAGTTTTTTAAGTAAGATATCATGATTGACTGTATCAAAAGCCTTTGATAAATCGACAAAAACACCAAGTGTATATTGTGATTTAGCAAAAGAATTTGAGACTTCACGTGTAAACTGAATAATGGCTTGTTCAGTTTAACTATTTTTTTTAAAGCCAAATTGATTTTTATATAGTAAATTGTTTGAAATCAGGTAGTTCTTTGTCTTTTCAAAGATGATTTTTCTAAAATTTTTGAAAACGTAGGAAGGATAGAAATAGGGCGATAATTATTGACGTTTGATTTTCCACCGTCATTATTAATCGGGATAACTTTGGCAATTTTTAATAGGTCAGGGAAAACCCCTTGTTGTATAGATGTTTTGAAAACTTAAAATAGAATATTTTCTTAGATAGAAAACTTTCATAGCAATCTATAATTATGTTCCCGTTTATTCCATCCGCACCGATTGCTTTTTGTCTTTTTAGAGATTTGAAGGCTCTTTCAAACTCTTCAATTGATAAATCTAGGAATAAGTCATGAGGAGACAGTAAATTTGAAGTTGTCAAAAAATCATTAAAGGAAATATTTGTAGAAAGAAACCTATCAGCCAGCCTACTTCCGATATCAGTTAAGTATTTATTAAATTCTTCCGCTATTCATTTGGTTCATATACACATAAATTGTTTATTTTAATCATTTTCGGAAGGATATTTGAACAGGTTTTCTGTTTCCCCGTAATTTTTTTCAATATTTTCCATATTTGTCTTGAGTAATTTTTATCTTTAGTAATCAGATTAGAGTAATAATTTTTTTTCAGGTTTTTACAAATTTTTTCAAATAGAGTTTTGTAGTTTTTATATATACGTAAATTAGCATGAGATTTTGTTTTTAAATATTTTATATACAATTGTAGTTTAATTTTTGAAAATTTTTTAAGACCCTTGGTATTCCAAGGACTTTTTAAGGTTTTTGGTTTTAAGGTCATTTCGGAAACGGGAAAATTTGCATCGTTCACAGAGAGAAATGTATTAAAGAACTTATTATAGATTACATTTATGTCTTCATTAAAATTTATATGCTTCCAGTTTAACAATGATAATTGATATTTAAACGTTTGTACATTTTTTTTGTTGAAAATACGTTTTCTTATAGTTTGACTTTTTTTAGTG
Source organism: Hydra vulgaris (assembly GCF_038396675.1). NCBI lineage: Eukaryota > Metazoa > Cnidaria > Hydrozoa > Anthoathecata > Hydridae > Hydra > Hydra vulgaris. Next base: position 60,495,043 of record NC_088921.1, read on the forward strand.
CTAGGAGTTAAAATTGTGTTGATTGTTAGAAAAATGGGAAAGTGATCTGATATATCTGATTTTATAAAGCCTTTTTGTATGTTATTGTTTTATACATCTGTTGTTAAAATATTGTTTATTAGGGTGGTTGAGTTTTCTGTTATTCGATTAGGCCTGTTGATAAGCGGATTTTGCTCCTGATACAAATATTTCATCATAAAATTTTTTTATTTTTAAGTTTTCGCTATATCGTTAGCAATCCATATTTAAATCGCCAATTACAAAGTTTTTTTTCTTTCCTCTGTTACCTTTATGAAAAATATGGTGCTTTAAGTATAAGCCTAAATTTTCTGACGTACCACCAGGTGGTATATAACAACAACTTAGTAGAATGCTTTTGCTTTTTAACTTTTCGCTTTTATTGTTTAAAATTTCAATTGTAATGATTTCTTTAATCAGAATTCCTCCGCCGCGTTTATTTAATTGTCTATTAAAATTGTTTCAAAACTAGGAAGATGGTAGTTAGAGTTATTATTAGGCTCATTTTTTATAAAAATTTAAAAAAATTATTAAACACCCCCTTGCTCACTCCCCTTATATTAAGGACTCAAGAGTATCTAATCTGAAAAAAAAAATACTAATATAAAAAGAGATATTTCTAGGTGTGGCCTTAGATGAAAATTTGTCATGGAAGCTCCATATAAACACCAAAGAGACAAAACTCTGAAGAAATATTTGATTGATGTATAAAGCAAAATTCTTCCTGAATCCTTAAACTGTTTATATTTTTTATTAAATTAGTCACCTAAGTCATGATAACATGGCCTGGGCAGGGGCGGACGCAGGTTTTTAATTTATCCCGTCAAAAAAAAAAGTTGTTGCAAGTGACGCAACTACGCCAACAAGGCAAATAAATAAAAAAAGGAGGGAGTATTCGGACCATGAAGTAAAGGTGGAATTTTTCAATTCGGTCGATCCAGACCATCGATTTACAGGTTTAATGATTCTTTAAGCAGGCAGGCGCAAAAAATAAAATTTGCACTGCACAATTTTATCCGAATTTCATGCCACTTTGAAGCAGCCTCCCACATTTCCAACGTTTTTTAAACAATGTGCTCAATGTCTCAAAAAAAAAAAAGATCTAAGAGGGAGGGAGGGGGCAATCACTCCAATAGCCTCCCCTTTATGTGCTCCTTTAAATCTTTCTGCCATTAGTCTGGAGGATTTAAAGGGATTTTCTTTCTATTGCAGTGAGAAGCTTATATCTTAGTTTTACTTAAAAACTTTTTTTTACAAAAAGTGTTTCATATTAAAAGAGTATAGAGCTGTAGATTCTTTTTTTACCATTTTGGTATGACATATTACAATAATAAATAAATAAATCAACAAATGATTGTTTCGCCCAATATCAGGGCTCATCAGCATGTCTAGGAATACATTTTATTCCAGACATGCTGATGGAATAAAATATATTTCTAGATTGGTTATGACAGAAAATCCTAAGAAACTTATTAGTTTGAGAGAAAACTTGTTTAAAATAATTTAAATTTTTTTATTTTATTGCTAAATTAGAAAATGCTAGAAAGAAATTGTCAATGTCAGAAAGAGAAGGTCAGTGTTTGCCTGAACTATGACCACTAATCATATAGCTAATCCCAAACAAAAGTGTGGGATTACTTATTGAAATCAAGTCGTCAATTTTTTAAAGAAAATCTGTTAATAACATTTTCAATACAAGAAACAATTTCTTGATGGATATACATTAATGCCAAACCGTTAAGTTGAACTTCTGACGTTGTTGTTCTTGTATAGTCTTTTAATAGACGCTACATAAGCATGAGACATGAGACAGATGATACATAAAGCACGGAAAATTGATAAATAATGTTCAAGAAAAGTGTTTAAACAATCTATACTCCAAATCCACCTAGTTCTACAAACATCCTATAATTTTTTGTTTAAGCGTTTTAGGTTCAAGCTTTTTTGAATAGTTAAAAAAATAAGAAAATTCACAATCTTTATTAAAAACCTCTGAGATTAATTGGACATTACACGATTCACAAACAGATAAGTTCAGTCGATCGCTATGATAATGTGTATACAGAGACTTTAATTTTATAATAAGAACCTGAGAAGAAAGACTATTTATATACTCAGAGACAAAACTGGCTTCATCATATCCTCAACCCCTACAGTTTTTTATATATAGATTCAAGTTGCTTACACAATTAACATTGATTAACTTGTTGTATTAAAATATAATAAGATAATCATTTTCGAAGAAAAAGTAAAGTGATTTACCCAGCATTACAATATTTATTATTGTTTTTTAAGTAAGACGGAATACAAACTTCTGCACATAAATTTTTTCATATTGACAATAAGAAGAAATATATGTGCAGAAGTTTGTCTCCCGTCTTACTTAAAAACTAATAAAAACATTGTATTGCTCTTTTGTAGATGGCACAATAATATTAGACCACCAACAAAACGACTTAAAAGATCTTCATTAGTAACCATTTTGTTATTGTTATTAATAAATTTATCCAATATAGTTTCATAAAACACATTTACAAGATCATCAATTTACAAAATTCTCACACAAGATCGTCGGTTTTATCATTTTAGAACATCTTCTATTAAGTTATAGGTCATGCTTAAACACTTTGTTGATAAAAGTATATTTGCAACCAATCAAAAAACTGCTGCAAATGCTGCAAACTTTAGTTTACTACGATTTTTAAAAAAGTTTTATTTTTAAACGAATCAGATTGCTACTTTTAATTGCGTAAACCAATTACTTTATCCATTAATTGTCTATTACTTTCCCATATCCTGCAAAGTATAATTTACATTAGCAAGTTTTATAAAATAACTTCTTATTTTCTGCAAAGTATAGTTTAAATTGGCATTTTTATAAAACAATTTTTTCAACCTCTGCAAAGCATAGTTTTCACTGTGAACTTTTACTTAATTGTAATTTCAAAATATAACAAAATATAACAAAAATATAAAGAACTAGTTTCACGCGGGTGTTAGACGTCATAATACCAATATTTATATTTTTTTTTTTACCCCGTCACTCGCAGCAATTGACAGGGTTTAAATCCGCCTCTGCCTGGGCAAGTACAAATTATACTGCGTTTAATAACTCTACAATAAACAAAAACATCAATGTAGAATTGTCTCAGTAAGAAAACAGTGTTTTGTGAACATCTCTTATGCAAACTTAAAGTGTTAAATGTATACAAAGCTAACATACATCTTGTTTTATAGCTTTTGTGCAAAATAAAATATTGAACCACCCATATTTCAATCCTATTTTAGCGAAATAAGCCATAAATACCCTATTAGATTCTCATATAATAGTTTCGTCATTCCAAAATGTACATATAGCTAAGTTCATACTCAGTTCAACATCGCGGACCTTATATGTGGAAATTTTCCCTCCAGATTGTCATTAGCAAGAAAAATACACTTGAAAGATTCATATTTGAATCAAAGCGTTCTTTATTATCTACGGACTTTAATTTTCTTTTTCTATATTAGTAAAACAAAATAAACTAGCACAATTAATTTTTTATTTGATTTTACTTTTATACTATTTCATAGCCATTTTATTCAATTGTAATGAGTGTATAAGCCTTGTAATGAGTGTATAAGCCTTATTATGAAACATAGTTTTACACATTTTATATCTATTTATCAAAACAGATATAAAATTATAAAACAAACTGATGTCTCCTTCTTGCTCCAGTCATATTTTATTGTTTGTGTTGTTTTATAAATTGTAACTTTCTACGGCAAAATTTAAAATAAATAAAAAATGAAAAAAATTCGGTTTAGTTTTTTCGATCTTTAATTTTTATTTGTTCATTTAATAACAACAGCATTGTACTATTATATCTTTTACATGCTTTCATTTGTTTACTCTTTTAATGTTTTATCTAGGGTTCGGAACTTATGCGCATTTCGGCGAATATATGCGCATACTATTAAAAAGTTACGCGCATAAATATGCGCATACTATGCATACGATGCGCATACAAATTTAACAGACGGATGAGATGTGAAATTAATTAAATATTGTCAAATAAAGAAAAAAATGTTTTTTAAATCAAACCCAGGCGACTTTAAATTAAAAGAAATAATTTTTGATTTGATTTTCTTTGATTAATTTTATTAGTAAATATTTCAATTTATTTTCATGATTTTTATACTAATTTCTACATCACAAAACTTAACAATTTAACTTATTTTTGCATTACATTTGCTCATTTATAATTTTGTCACACTTAAATTCGCTGAGAACTGCTCTTTCCTCTAAAATGTAGTCATTTTTGTCGCTTGTATCCAATAAAATACTATTCATATATATGAAAGCTAATTTTTTTAGGCGTTCGTTTGTCAAGCGATTTCTCAATCGTGAATGAATAAATCAAAAAATCGTTCTCTCTATTGTTGCTGACGAACAAATCATTTCAACAACAGATTTTGCAATTCCAAAGACTGCTGGACATCTCTGAAGACCAACAATGTTCAAATAATTCTTTGCGCTTATTTTAAAAATTGTCTCTTTTCTGTTGTTTTTTTGTCAGTGGCGTCAAAACAGCAGCCGAACTTGTTTTTGGAACAATTTCTTTCAAAGATGCATTTTCCTCATCCACAAGTTGAATCAAAACATATTTTGCCATATAAAGATTATTCATTGAATTAAATTGACTGACCATCGGATTCGAAACAGGTATTGTAAGTGAGCGAGGAATATTTGCTGCGATTCTCTTTTTGTCAAACTATGTTTTAACAATGTGATGATTTTTCACAAACTTGATGATTTTCTTAGCTTCTTTGATAGTCTTTGAACTTTCAGCAATACTAAAAATGTCTTTAACGAGAAGTTTCATACCGTGTGCTGCACACCCATACGTCGAGATGTGTGGATGTTTTTCTTCAATTAATTTCCATGCCGCTTTCATTACTGGAGCGTTGTCAGTGATTATGCTTCTTAACTTTTGATGGCCAAGAGTCTCGATTACGTCAATAATGGTACCACCACCAGCTGCAGCATTTTGAATTATACCGGATGTGTTGATTGAAGTATAAAAAGACGGTTTTGTATTTAGTGCCTTGATACAAAAATTCACTATATGATTGTCACCAATATTTGTCCAACCATTTCTGATTAGCGTTAAATTTTTAGATGATCAAGAATTTCTTCTAATTTAGCAGAGCATTATGCGTACTTTTTATCCAGAAGCAAACCTGACAGCGTTTTCGCGCACGGTATTGATGATGCATACGATGAATTAAGTGCTTTGATCAAATCCTTAAAAGCTTCAGATTCAAGAGACAAAGAGATATTCCAGATAATTTATTTCAGAAATTTTCAAGTATTTTGGAAAAAGAAATGTGATAATTTCATATCGATTTCTTTTTTTGATTCTTTAGGATTCATCACATTGTCGACTACTTTGTATATTTCAGCTGAGATTATAATGTCGTTGTTAAAGTTAGTTAATGATTTGACTTTTCGTTTTCCAAACAATCGTTTCTCATCTTCACTAGCGTTTAGACATGATGTTCATTTATGTGCTGCGACGCGATCTTTTGCCCATTGAACGGTCTTTTGGCAGGCAATGCAAGTTCCAGTTCTCTTCACTGTATCAAGATTTTGAAAATATCTATTTTTTGCAAATTTTTCATTGTCTTTTTGTTTGAGGAAAAATTGTTTTACTAACTTATCTCTTTAATTAAAGCACTTCTATAATTAATAATTTAAAGTTATTAATTATAAAAGTGCGTTAATTAAAGAGATTTAATAGTGGAATTAAGAGTTGTTAAAATTTGATTCTACAATTAAAACTGATGATTTTTTTGTTTCAAAAGCACATTAATTCAAAATTTCACGAAAGCTAGAAATAAAATTCGTATTTTTGTCTGTCTAGTAAATACAATTTAAAGATTTTTAATGATTTGAAATTGAAAAAAAGTTATGCGCATAAGTATGCGCTTAATTATGCGAATGTATTAGCACAATCTGCGCATACAAATTTTTCCAAAGCCTAGTTTTATGTAATCCATGGCATGTTAGTAATATTTATAGCTAAATATTCAATTATGTATTTCATTAACTTCTTTTTTGCTTACTCTATGCTTGTGATTTTTATAAATATTTTCAAACAGAGCCGTTCCAAGCTGGCTCGGAGCCCTAGGGCAAAATTAAATTGTGAAGCTCCATATCTAAATGTCATCTATACATGTATAATTTATACAAGTGTACATCTATACATATAGAATGTGATTGCAATCACGTTGTAAATATGATTGTATAGACTTTTTAATATTTAGCTAGTATTTAATTCGTTCTATTTAACCACTTATTTCCATACCCAGTGAAAAATAAAACCGCGTCCCACATGGGTTACGCGTGGGTTCCGTGTGGGATTGATGGGATTTACGTGGGACGGTTTTTCCCATGTGGTATCCGTATGGAAATTTGTCACCTTAAACCCATGTGGGTAATCCCACATGGGTTACATGTGGGAACCATATGGTATTTACACACATGGGAAATCCCACGTGGGTTTCCTGTGGGATTTGCATGGGAATTAATTTGAAAGCTGGAAACAAAAAAAAAAATTTTTTTTTAAACTAAAAAAAAAAATTTTAAATCGACATTGCATTGCGTTACGTTTATACTGTGTGAAAATAATTTATATTAGTATAGAGAATGGCAAGCAAGTATGTAAGTACCACAAATAATGTTTATCTTTCTATATAGAAATAAGATTAAGATTTGTGCAAATATACTTATTATTAGGATAATATAATAGTTATTTGAATATAGATCTTGAGTAAATTATTTGCAAACAACTGATGCAAGTTGAAATGTTGTCAAAAACCAATCTTGCATGCATGGGACACTGCAGTGTCCCACAAAGAAATGCAGGTTTGAAAGTCGAAGAATTTTCAATTTTCTTTATTAAAAAAAGAAAAAAATAGGTTGGAGATGGGTTTCTGTAACTTTTTTTATGCTCCAAAACTTTTAACTTTAGATATAATAAGGTCCTTAAGACTTAAGGGACTTACGAACTACATTGAGAAACAAAAACAGGATATTTCCAGAAACTTTTCAAATTTTAATCTGGAGTACCACAGTGTTATTGAGAATAAAGCCTCAGGGTCCAGTTTTCAAAGTAGTATGATTTAAAGTAATGTTTGAATAAAATAATATGCTTTAAAATGCATATAGTTATACATATAACTCCTGATAGTTAACTATATGTATAACTAGTTATACATATAATTTGTTATAAAAACTTATTTTTTAAGGTTATGCTTGAACAAATTAGTACCAATTAATTCAAATTCAAGATTTAGTTAAAGTTCAAGTTAAAGTTCTTATTTATTCATTATTTTTGTTAATTTTATATTTATTTGTTCAAATTTATCAGTTAGTACTATTTTTTACTACAGTAAGAATGTTTATCATTGTTGAACGTGATTTTATTTGTAACTTAATTTTATTTTCAACATATTTTGACAACACCCTTAATATTTTAAATGATGACAGCTTTACTTTTCTATTGATGTTAAATTTATTACGTTTCAATAACTCAGATTGAATCTTAACTGAATTATTGTAAGCTTTGTAGGGGTTTGTTGTATATCAAATGGTGTTGTAAATAAAGTAAAATATATATATATATATATATATATATATATATATATATATATATATATATATATATATATATAACATTAAAACAATAAAATTGATACAAAATTTCACTTTAAAACGAATACCATTAACATTGTGATGATAATAGCATTAGGAAACTAGTATTTATGTATTATTATTATACTATAAATAAATAGTTTTTTAATTCATTTTATAAAATAAAGACTGACAACTGATAATTAATGGAAATAAATACAAATTATAAAAATCATGTAAACTTCATTTATTGTTTCTAAATACTATATTAATGTTAGTCTACAAAGTTAAAATCAATTTAGAGCACTGTTATTAGTTCTTTTGTGATTCGCACTTCCACTTCTGTCTCTCAAATTTATAAAATAGGTGGTCAAAGCTTGCTCAATAGGTAGGTTCTCGCATAACAATGCTTTTTTCTTACACTTCCTAAAGAGAAATATGGCAAATTGATTACTTATTTTACCTAAATCATAGGGTCATCTATGCATAATGATGTCAGATGATGACCCGGTTTATTGAACACCTTCACTCTTTATCAAACTCAGTCAATTTTTTTGCCATCTCCCATTGAAAATGATGTCAGTTTTTGTTATCATATTATGATGGTATACCTGAATTGTTAATATAATATAAAAAATCCATATACCATCAATTTTTTTCTGGTTCAATTATACATTTATTCTCAACAGTACTAAAAGTAAAAAAAACTAACATAAATCGTTTATTCAGATAAGCAAGCTAATTTCTGAATTTAAATTGTTTTTCCTATGATCCTCTACAGTTTTAAGCAACAAAAGCAAGAAGTATTTAGACCACATTGTTGGTGTAATTACCTCTAAATTCTGCTCATAGCTAGCATAAATTGTTTTACTTTTTTTTAAATAAAATATTTTACTTTTTTCTTTAATTCCATTTTTTAATTGACATTATTTTGGTCTCACACTGCCCCTCTATCTACTGGCATTATTTATGAATGATCCCAAAGCCTAAATACTATATATATATATATATATATATATATATATATATATATATATATATATATATATATATATATATATATATATATATATATATATATATATATATTATTTTTACTTTATTTACAACACCATTTGATATACAATAAACCCTTACAAAGCTTACAAAAATTCAGTTAAAATTCAATCTGAGTTATTGAAACGTAGTAAATTTAACATCAATAGAAAAGTAAGGCTGTCATCATTTAAAATGTAAAGGGTGTTGTCAAAATATGTTGAAAGTAAAATTAAGTTACTAATAAAATCATGTTCAACAATGATAAATATTCTTACTGTAGTAAGAATTAGTACTAGTTAACAAATTTGAACAAATAAATATAAATAGTGAAATAACATATATATAATAATGATAAAAATAGTGAAAAAAACAATGAACAAATAAGAACTTGAACTTGAACTAAATCTTGAATTTGAATTAATTGGTACTAATTTGTTCAAGCATAACCTTAAAAAATAAGTTTATATAATAAATTTTATGTATAACTAGTTATACTTATAGTTAACTATCAGGAGTTATATGTATAACTGCATGCATTTTAAAGCATTTTTTTAAATTTATATATTACTTTAGATCGTATTACTTTGAATACTGGACCCAGAGACTTTTTTCCAGGGATGCGGAGTCCCAAAAAGGACTCGGGATTTGAAAGTCACAAAAAGATTACGTTATCCTAGTTTTTGGTATCTAGGAGCTCTAAAAATATAAATAAGTCTATGGACTACTATTAGGAAAAAAAATTAGGACTTTTAGGTTAGAGGAACAATTGTTTTTTGAGCCCGGAGTCCTTATGCATAATGGCGGCAAGGACTCCAGGACTCCGGGCTTAAAAAAAATAAGTTTCAAGTCATTAAATCTCATGAATTTTTTTATTATAGTAGATAATAAGTCAACAAACAGGTTTAGAGCTTCTGGACACTACAGACTTGGAAAAAGTAAAGATATAAAGCTGGAGTCCTTTTAGGACTCCGCATCCCTGCTTTTTTCCCAATTACACTGTGGTACTCCAGATTAAAAATTGAAAAAATTATGTAAATATCCTGTTTTTGTTCCTCAATGTACTTTGTAAGCCCCTTAAGTTTTATGAACCTTATTATATATAAAGTTAAAAGTTTTGGAGCCTAAAAAAAGTTACAGAAACCTCCCTATCTCCCCCCTATTTTAATTTTTTTTTTTAATAAAGAAAATTTGACTTTCAAACCAGCATTTCTTTGTGGGACACTGCAGTGTCCCATGCATGCATGCTTGGTTTTTGACAACATTTGAACTTGCATCAGTCAATTGTTTGCAGATAATATACTCAAGAACTATATTCAAATATCATATGAACATGTTAGAGAATGTTCATATGATATTTGAACATCACAAATTTAATATTGTTGTGATATGTTATATAAATAATACCATAATAGATTATGATATGAAAATAAGATAGGATATGAAAGCAATGATCAAAGAATAAATTTACTTATAGAAAATTAGATGTTTGTTTATTAGTTTTGGAATATTATATTATGTGTAACCACGGCCATCTATAATAGCAGGCCTTGACATCGCGCAACAAAGTTGTTAAACTGAAGGCCAATTCCTAATACTGTGTTTACATTTTCATCTTTTAACATTAGACGAAAGTTTGTGTTCACACTTTTTTAATAAATCTTTAAAATTTGATTGGTTTATAAATTAGATAGCGCAACTTCAAGACGATAACCTTGTAAGGTTCAAGGCGTTACATTGTAAGGTAATAATATTGTCAAACTAGCGGTAATTTTTTTTAATAATTAAAATGCCTTTAAAATGCTGTGTATCTCTTTGCAAGTCGAACTATCTCAACTACAACAAAAACATCAATTTATACAACTACAACTACAATATCAATTACAACTACAACAAAAATATCAATACTCAACTACAACAAAAATATCAATTTATAAATTCCCGAAGAATCTAGAGGAGAGAAAAAGATGTAGTGAAGCTATCCAAAGAACTGGTTTTATTGTTACAGACTATACAGCAGTATGTCAACTTCATTGGCCAAATAAAGCACCTTTTAAAAGCAAATATGGGAAGCAATGACCTTTAAACCCACTATCTGTTTTTAAAAATATTCCACCTAGTTGTTTAGCCACACCAGCAAGTAAAGTTACAAAAACTGTAACTTCAAGTGGTTTTCGAAGCATTTTACCTGATGAGTTAAATGATTTTCTAAAAGAGGATGAACTTATATTTGACGATACTCAATCTTTGTTAAGTGATAATAACGATGTTATTGTTTTCCAGCTTAATAAAAAAAGTTTACACATACAATCAAAAATGTACAAACTTGGTGTTCCATTATTTATTTTAGTAATTTTCAATGATTATTCATTTGTAGCTAACCATAATGGCACAACTTGTAGTATTTCATCTTTAGCTGTAAACAAATTAAAGTTAATAAAAACAAAATCAGCTTTATTTGAAGCAGTTAGATTTTTAAAAAATAAAGAAAGTTCGCTTCAGTTAAATATTCTATTCGAACACCTTAATGCTATGAGAAAAGTTAATGTTGGCGAAGTTTTATATACTTCAGATATTATATGTAGAGCATATGAGTATTTTGCTACAAAGTTTATATGATTGTTTGTGTATTGACTACAAGTTACCAAGTATAAGGATTTTAACACGATTGAGTTCAAAAATAAGCTCAATGGAGGACCTAAGTTTCATAAATAGTATATTTATAAATTTAAATCCATTGAACAGAACTTCCATACTACTAATTGATTAGGTCTTTGTCAAAGCTTCATTACTTTACCAAAGAGGTGCTTTGTTTGGTCAAGCAGTTAACTACCCTGAAAAGTTAGCTAAAACAATTTTATCATTTATGATTAAATGTCTTTTTGGAGGTCCAGAATTTATATGTAGAGCTCAACCTGTTTTAAGTCTTTTCTCTGAATTTCAGTTTGCTTAATGTCAACAAATTGTTGATACGATAAATAATATTGAAAGTAGTAAGACACTGGTAATAATTACTGATGGTGACCGTGTAAATCAAAGATTTTTTGGAATGTTTAAAACAGTTGATAGTAAACCATGGTTATCAACATCAGGTATATATTTATTGTATGATTATATGCATCTCTTAAAATCTATACAAAACAATTGGTTGACAAAAAAGACTGGCGAACTTTAATTTTTGAACAATAAAGAACTGGCTTTGGCTAAGTGGAGTGATTTAGAAACTTTATATAAAACTGAGTGCAATAGTCTTTTTAAACTCTCTAAACTTACAGCTAAATCAGTTTATCCAAAACCAATAGAGAGACAGTCTGTAAAGTTTTGTTTGTCTGTTTTTTGCGAAGAAACGGTAGCTGCATTAAGAACGCATCCAGAGATTGAAAATAAAGCATTTAAAGGTACTGTTGTATTTATTGAAAAAATAATTTTTTTTCGAATGTCGTTAATGTCAAAGCACCTGGTGCTGGCATTCGGTTTAGAAATGAATTATGCGGAGAAATCCACTCAGTTAGTGATCAACAGTTACAACTGCTACGAGATATTGCTGAACTGTCAAATTTTATGAAACCTACAGGTAAGCATGTAAAACAGCTTACGCTAGATACTAGCAATGCAATAGCCCATTCATGTTATGGCTTTATTGATCTCGTAGAAACTTTGTTGAGTAATGGAGCAAAGTATGTCTTATTAGGTTGTTTTTCAACAGATCCACTTGAAAAAGCTTTTTTTAAGCTTCGGCAGGGATCTGGATACTTACTTTATAAACGCTAAATCTGTAATTGAAAAAATTAATATTCAACATACTAAAGTGATATAACAACTTGACATTCCTGTTGATGGTATCGATGGTCATACTTATGACATATGTTTTAGAGATATTTCTACTGATGAAAAAGAACTTTTGGATAATATACATGATCTTGAAAGCTCAGTTAATAAATCTACATTAGTGGCTATAGTTTACATAGCTGGCTATGTGCAAAAAAGCGAAATAAAAATTTATGATGATTCTACCAATTATTATTATAAATATGGAAGTTATCTGTATAGCCTAAACAGAGGCGGACTTGAAATTCCTTCTGATACTCTTTTCTAATGGTCAATATTTTGCTTTTTTTTTTCAAGGTGCTCCTGACCCTTTATGCAGAACATTTTGTGTTACTCAGTTTCAGTTCATTGCTGCTAAATTAATTTAAAATCACAAAAAAACAATGCAGAGTATATTCTAATATTCTGCTAAAGAATTACTCACTAATTAGCACTCATAAAATACTAAAGCTATCATAATTCATGTGAAAATTAGTTTTGTAATTTATTATGCTATTTACTTGTAATGTTTTTTAGTTTCTCATTAGCCTATATGTCTCTTAATATGTTTGGATTTGTAAATATTTACCCTGTTGAGATATATTGATAAAACTTTTTTTTCACTTGAATCAACTTTTGTTGGTGTTTTTTATTGTTGGTGACTTTTATTGTTACCTTATTTAGCAAAAAAATTTAAAAATACTGTTATCTTTCTAATATATAGATATATACTTTGATATGGTTCTGCTTGTTATTGATACTATTTAATATTACATAAATATTCTTAATGAAATTTGAAATACGAAAAATATGATTATCTTTTAACAATTTTTTGGTTTTCTTTTTATATTTCCGTCTTTACTAGAGATTATTATTAGAAAACATAGACTGCCATTACACCCTACCTAATATAAAAATATATCAATATAAGTAAAAGTGAAAGTTTAATTGGCCTTCAGTTTTTACGGCATTTTGCGCGATGTCAAGGCCTGTTATTATAGAAGTCCGTGTGTGTGACGAAAAAGTAAAGATACTTTTGCATCCAGTGGCTATTGCACCCAACGTCTACATCATTGAAAAAGTAGGTTTTTGCATTTTTGTTTTTGTTTTTTTGTTTAACTACTTATCCTAATTGATCACTTTTTTTCAGGATTCCCCTCATGGGTTCAAGGTCATTACGCATAATATGTGTTCAATTACCTATAATACGTTAGTCATTATAAGTAATAAATTAGGAAATAATTATTTGTGAAATATTGCAGTCATTAATGACTTCAACCTGGCTAATAATTAAAATTGCTCGACTAATAAGGTTCCTTATTAAAATTGCTCTCTCTCTCTCTCTTTCTCTCTCTCTCTCTCTGTGCATATATATATATATATATATATATATATATATATATATATATATATATATATATATATATATATATATATATATATATATAATATATATATATATATATATATATATAAATATATATATATATATATATATATATATATATATATATATATATATTTGTATTTATATTTATTTTTTTTAAATGTTTGAAGAAAGATAGAAAATACTAAAAACCTTGGTATTATGCAAGCCGAAGCGATTTAATTAATTCAATCGACAAAAAACGGCGTGCAAATCGCAAAAGAAAAAATAATATTTTAAATATTCATTTTGGATGTATTGATTAATAGCATTTATTTTAAAATAAATTCATTTTGCAACACGTTTTTTAATTTTATAAAATTTCGTCATAATAGTTTAAGGTAAATCCCACATGGGTTATAGGTGGAAAACATCACATGTAAAAGATCAAAAATGCTACACATTATGAATACCAAATGGGATAAAGTACCAAATACCAGATTAAGTTAAGCCTCTCTGAAAGCTTCGATGATTAATTTTAAATTACTATTCAAGTAATTTTTAAATTAAAAGAATTTTAAAAATTATCATAGAAGCATTCGGACTTTCATTTGTCTAGTATTGACTACTTTTATACCATTTGGATTAAAATATGTGGCATTTAAGATCTATAACATGTAGTATTTTCCACCTATATCCCATGTAGGATTTACCACATAAAATCCATGTGGGATTTACCATATGAAACCCACATGGGACAAAATAATAATCCCCAAATGGGTTACATATGGTAAAAACCCACGCGTATCCCATATGGGATTTACCATACGGAATCCATGTGGGATTTACCATATGAAACCCACATGGGACAAAATAATAATTCCCACATGGGTTACATATGGAAAAAATCCACGCGTATCCCATGTGCGCTTTTTCACTGGGTAATAACTTCCACACTAACTTATTCCATATGTGTGGGGAATAAGTTGTCTTGTTGTCGGAGCGGCCCTGCTCTTATATTATTTTGCTGCATTATTATTTAAATGGTATGATGGTCACAAATAAAAAGGGAATATATACATAAATTACTTAATTATTTTTATTACAATTGTTTCGGAAAAAAAATTGATTCTCATATTTCGACTAATTCGTCGATTTTAAAATAAATTTGTCGATTTTAGTTGACTTTAGAAAACATATTAGTGGTATGGTGGAGTTTGCTGAAAACACCCCCAAACCCGGAAAAAAATCATATAAAGTTAGGATTTGCACATAGGTTAGCTAGCGTGTCAGCAATGACCAAAAAAATAGTCCCGTGTTTTTGAGAACAAGAAATTCCGTTTAGGCCTATTTTTCAATCAAGAATTTGGGCAAATGGACCAAATTTTTTATATTACCAAAATTATAAGTTTTATATATCATTTAAAAGATAATTTAATGCTGAGTAAAAAGTTTGTTTACGCAAAGTTTAAAAAATGTATGGTTTGTGAGTAATGGCCGTTTAAAGTGGAAATTATGAAGTCATCGTTTTTGATAAAATATTCTTTCTTTGAAATTGTAATCATAATATACCTTTAGAAATATGATTTATTGCTGAGTAAAATATTGTCAAACTTTACATATAATAAAATTTATTTGAATAAATTTAGGACCGCCAGAAGCGTGCTTTGGTCATTGAAAATTAAAGATGAAAATTAATTAAATCTTTTAAAAGTCAAAACTATTTAAATCTTTTAAAAGTTAAAGTTAGGTAAAAGTGTACAAAAATTAATGTTAAACACTGTTTCATAATAGAGCTTTGCTTATTAACAAATTAATAACTTCTTCAAAATTAATTTTCATAGCGATTCCCAGTGAAAAAGCGCACATGGGATACGCGTGGATTTTTTCCATATGTAACCCATGTGGGGATTATTATTTTGTCCCATGTGGGTTTCATATGGTAAATCCCACATGGGTTTTATGTGGTAAATCCTACATGGGATATAGGTGGAAAATACTACATGTTATAGATCTTAAATGCCACATATTTTAATCCAAACGGTATAAAAGTAGTCAATACTAGACAAATGAAAGTTCGAATGCTTCTATGATAATGCTTTTTTGATCTTTTACATGTGATGTTTTCCACCTATAACCTGTGGGATTTACCTTAAACTATTATGACGAAATTTTATAAAATTAAAAAACGTGTTGCAAAATGAATTTAATTTAAAACAAATGCTATTAATCAATACATCCAAAATGAATATTTAAAATATTATTTTTTCTTTTGCGATTTACACGCCGTTTTTTGTTGATTAAATTAATTAAATCGCTTCGGCTTGCATAATACCAAGGTTTTTAGTATCTTCTAACTTTCTTCATACATTTTCTAAAAAAAAAACATATAAATACAAATATATATAAATATATATATATATATATATATATATATATATATATATATATATATATATATATATATATATATAGAGAGAGAGAGAGAGAGAGAGAGAGAGAGAGAGAGAGAGAGAGAGAGAGAGAGAGAGAGAGAGAGAGAGAAAGAGAGAGAGAGAGCAATTTTATTAAGGAACCTTATTAGTCGAGCAATTTTAATTATTAGCCAGGTTGAAGTCATTAATGACTACAATATTTCACAAATAATTATTTCCTAATTTATTACTTACAATGACTAATGTATTATGGGTAATTGAACACATATTATGCGTAATGAGCTTGAATCCATGAGGAGAATCCTGAAAAAAAGTGATCAATTAGGATAAGTAGTTAAACAAAGAAAATAAAAAAAAAGGTAAAAACCTAGTTTTTCAATGATATAAACCTTAGGTGTAATAGCCACTGAATGCAAAAGTATCTTTACTTTTTCGTCACACACACGGACTTCTATAATAACAGGCCTTGACATCGCGCAAAATGCCGTAAAAACTGAAGGCCAATTAAACTTTCACTTTTACTTATATTGATATATTTTTATATTAGGTAGGGTGTAATGACAGTCTATGATTTCTAATAATAATCTCTAGTAAAGACGGAAATATAAAAAGAAAACCAAAAAATTGTTAAAAGATAATCATATTTTTCGTATTTCAAATTTCATTAAGAATATTTATGTAATATTAAATAGTATCAATAACAAGCAGAACCATATCAAAGTATATATCTATATATTAGAAAGATAACAGTATTTTTAAATTTTTTTGCTAAATAAGGTAACAATAAAAGTCACCAACAATAAAAAACACCAACAAAAGTTGATTCAAGCAAAAAAAAAGTTTTATCAATATATCTCAACAGGGTAAATATTTACAAATCCAAACATATTGAGAGACATATAGGCTAATGAGAAACTAAAAAACATTACAAGTAAATAGCATAATAAATTACAAAACTAATTTTCACATAAATTATTATAGCTTTAGTATTTTGGGAGTGGTAATTAGTGAGTAATTCTTTAGCAGAATATTAGAATATACTCTGCATTGTTTTTTTGTGATTTTAAATTTATATTTAGCAGCAATGAACTGAAACTGAGTAACACAAAATGTTCTGCATAAAGGGTCAGTAGCACCTTGAAAAAAAAAAGGAAAATATAGACCATTAGACTAGAGTATCAGAAAGAATTTCAAGTCCGCCTCTGTTTAAGCTATACAGATAACTTCCATATTTATAATAATAATTGGTAGAATCATAAATTTTTATTTCGCTTTTTTGCACATAGCCAGCTATGTAAACTATAGCCACTAATGTAGATTTATTAACTGAGCTTTCAAGATCATGTATATTATCCAAAAGTTCTTTTTCATCAGTAGAAATATCTCTAAAACATATGTCATAAGTATGACCATCGATACCATCAACAGGAATGTCAAGTTGTTATATCACTTTAGTATGTTGAATATTAATTTTTTCGATTACAGATTTAGCGTTTATAAAGTAAGTACATCCAGATCCCTGTCGAAGCTTAGAAAAAGCTTTTTCAAGTGGATCTGTTGAAAAACAACCTAATAAGACATACTTTGCTCCATTACTCAACAAAGTTTCTACGAGATCAATAAAGCCATAACGGGTGATGCGGAAGTTATCGGACAAATCCCAACTTCATTATTTGAGCATAATAGTTAGTTTTTGTGGTTTTATGCGTAGGCATAAACGTTCTATAAAATATAAACTTTATTATTTGAAACACAATTATTTAAAATGAGGTTAAATGCGGTTGAACGAGAATCTTTCCGAAAGCGACTAAAAATGTTTTTTGTAAATAAACCTAATATAAAAATAAAAAAAAATTGTAAATCATTTTGAAAAGGAAGGATTTGCTCGAAGTACAATATATGATAACCTAAAAAGACTTGAAACTGTTCAATCGTTTTCTGATAGAAAGCACCCTAGTCATCCGACATCCTGGTCTAGAGAAAAGACCAATTGAAAATTTTTGGGGACATTTGGCACAGAAGGTTTACGAGGGAGATTGGCAAGCTTCAACAGAGCAAGTTTTGATTGATGGCATTAAACTAAAACTACAAGAAATTGATTTAAACTTTTTCCAGTCGCATATGAACGGTGTCATAGCAAAATTAAGATCAATTGCAGATGGTGGTGTTTTTTCATATAAAAAATAATATATTTTTATTAAAAGATAAATGTTTTATTTAAAAAAAATATAATAGTAGTTTGTTTTTTTATTTATAAATAAGTTATTGACGTTTTTATTTTGTCCGATAACTTCCGCATAACCCGTTAACACGAATACGCTATATGCAATTGCGCATTCATGCATGATTTAGCTGTAAGTTTAGAGAGTTTAAAAAGACTATTGCACTCAGTTTTATATAAAGTTTCTAAATCACTCCACTTAGCCAAAGCCAGTTCTTTATTGTTCAAAAATTAAAGTTCGCCAGTCTTTTCTGTCAACCAATTGTTTCGTATAGATTTTAAGAGATGCACATAATCATACAATAAATATATACCTGATGTTGTTAACCATGGTTTACTCTCAACTGTTTTAAACATTCCAAAAAATCTTTGATTTACACGGTTACCATCAGTAATTATTACCATTTTCAATATTTTTTATTGTATCAACAATTTGTTAAAATTGAGCAAACTAAAATTCAGAAGAACAACTTGCAACAGGTTGAGCTCTACATATAAATTCTGGACCTCCAAAAAGATATTTAATCATAAATGATAAAATTGTTTTAGCTAACTTTTCAGGGTAGTTTACTGCTTGACCAAACAAAGCACCTCTTTGGTAAAGTAATGAAGCTTTGACATAGACATCAATTAGTAGTAAGGAAGTTCTTTTCAATAGATTTAAATAAAAATACTATTTATGAAACTTAGGCACCTCTTTTGTAAAGTAATGAAGCTTTGACATAGACATCAATTAGTAGTAAGGAAGTTCTTTTCAATAGATTTAAATTAAAATACTATTTATGAAACTTAGGTCCTCCATTGAGCTTATTTTTGAAGTCAATCGTGTTAAAGTCCTTATACTTGCAAACTTGTAGTCAATACACAAACAATCATATAAACTTCGTCGCATAGCAAAATACTCATATGCTCTACATATAATATCTGAAGTATATAAAACTTCGCCAACATTAACTTTTCTCATAGCATTAAGGTGTTCGAATAGAATATTTAACTGAAGCGAACTTTCTTTATTTTTTAAAAATCTAACTGCTTCAAATAAAGCTGATTTTGTTTTTATTAACTTTAATTTGTTTACAGCTAAAGATGAAATATTACAAGTTGTGCCATTATGGTTAGCTACAAATGAATAATCATTGAAAATTACTAAAATAAATAATGGAACACCAAGTTTGTACATTTTTGATTGTATGTGTAAACTTTTTTTATTAAGCTGGAAAACAATAACATCGTTATTATCACTTAACAAAGATTGAGTATCGTCAAATATAAGTTCATCCTCTTTTAGAAAATCATTTAACTCATCAGGTAAAATGCTTCGAAAACCACTTGAAGTTACAGTTTTTGTAACTTTACTTGCTGGTGTGGCTAAACAACTAGGTGGAATATTTTTAAAAACAGATAGTGGGTTTAAAGGTCATTGCTTCCCATATTTGCTTTTAAAAGGTGCTTTATTTGGCCAATGAAGTTGACATACTGCTGTATAGTCTGTAACAATAAAACCAGTTCTTTGGATAGCTTCACTACATCTTTTTCTCTCCTCTAGATTCTTCGGGAATTTATAAATTGATATTTTTGTTGTAGTTGAGTATTGATATTTTTGTTGTAGTTGTAATTGATATTGTAGTTGTAGTTGTATAAATTGATGTTTTTGTTGTAGTTGAGATAGTTCGACTTGCAAAGAGATACACAGCATTTTAAAGGCATTTTAATTATTAAAAAAAATTACCGCTAGTTTGACAATATTATTACCTTACAATGTAACGCCTTGAACCTTACAAGGTTATCGTCTTGAAGTTGCGCTATCTAATTTATAAACCAATCAAATTTTAAAGATTTATTAAAAAAGTGTGAACACAAACTTTCGTCTAATGTTAAAAGATGAAAATGTAAACACAGTATTAGGAATTGGCCTTCAGTTTAACAACTTTGTTGCGCGATGTCAAGGCCTGCTATTATAGATGGCCGTGGTTACACATAATATAATATTCCAAAACTAATAAACAAACATCTAATTTTCTATAAGTAAATTTATTCTTTGATCATTGCTTTCATATCCTATCTTATTTTCATATCATAATCTATTATGGTATTATTTATATAACATATCACAACAATATTAAATTTGTGATGTTCAAATATCATATGAACATTCTCTAACATGTTCATATGATATTTGAATATAGTTCTTGAGTATATTATCTGCAAACAATTGACTGATGCAAGTTCAAATGTTGTCAAAAACCAAGCATGCATGCATGGGACACTGCAGTGTCCCACAAAGAAATGCTGGTTTGAAAGTCAAATTTTCTTTATTAAAAAAAAAAATTAAAATAGGGGGGAGATAGGGAGGTTTCTGTAACTTTTTTTAGGCTCCAAAACTTTTAACTTTATATATAATAAGGTTCATAAAACTTAAGGGGCTTACAAAGTACATTGAGGAACAAAAACAGAATAATTACAGAAACTTTTCAATTTTTAATCTGGAGTACCACTGTGTTATTGGGAATGAAGTCTCTGGGTCCAGTATTCAAAGTAATATGATCTAAAGTAATATATAAATTAAATAAAATGCTTTAAAATGCATGCAGTTATACATTTAACTCCTGATAGTTAACTATATGTATAACTAGTTATACATTAAATTTATTATATAAACTTATTTTTTGAGGTTATGCTTGAACAAATTAGTACCAATTAATTCAAATTCAAGATTTAGTTCAAGTTCAAGTTCTTATTTGTTCATTGTTTTTTCACTATTTTATATTTATTTGTTCAAATTTGTTAACTAGTACTAATTCTTACTACAGTGCGAATATTTATCATTGTTGACCGTGATTTTATTAGTAACTTAATTTTATTTTAATGATGACAGCTTTACTTTTCTATTGATGTTAAATTTATTCCGTTTCAATAACTCAGATTGAATTTTAACTGAATTATTGTAAGCTTTGTAAGGGTTTGTTGTATATCAAATGGTGTTGTAAGTAAAGTAAAAATAATATATATATATATATATATATATATATATATATATATATATATATATATATATATATATATATATATATATATATATATATATAGTATTTAGGCTATGGGATCATCCATAAATGATGCCAGTAGATAGAGGGGCAGTGTGAGTTTAACAATAATTGACAATGGGGAGGGGATGTTGAGACCAAAATAATTTCAATTAAAAAATTGAATTAAAAAAAAAAGTAACCTATTTGATTTTAAAAAAAAATGAAACAATTTATGCTAGCTATGAGCAGGTTTTAGAGGTATTTACACCAACAATGTGGTCTAAAAACTTCTTGCTTTTGTTGCTTAAAACTGTAGAGGATCATAGGAAAAACAATTGAAATTCAGAAATTAGCTTGCTTATCTGAAAGAACAGTTTATGTTTTTTTTTTTTTTTACTTTTAGTACTGTTGAGAATAAATGTATAATTGAACCAGAAAAAAATTGATGGTATATGCATTTTTTATATTATATTAACAATTCAGATGTACCATCATAATATGGTAACAAAAACTGACATCATTTTCAATGGGAGATAGCAAAAAATTGACTGAGTTTGATAAAGGGTGAAGGTGTTCAATAAACTGGTCATCATCTAACATCATTATGCATAGATGACCCTATGATTTGGTAAAATAAGTAATCAATTTGCATTATTTCTTATTTAAAAAATATATATATATATATATATATATATATATATATATATATATATATATATATATATATATATATATATATATATATGTATATATATGTATATATATATATATATATATATATATTATATGTATATATATATATATATATATATATATATATATATATATATATATATATATATATATATATATATAATTAGTAAAAAACACTTATCTAACTTTTATCTTCGACTTGAAGTTTCACCATTGCTGGATCATGGCCTACTATATTACACGGCCGTGTATGTTACATTTTAGAGGCCGATTTTAAGAGGCCTATTATAAAAAAGATGGCTGCGCAACTATAGCGAAAACATATAATTATATCTTATCTAGACTAAATAGATAGTATAAATATAATATTACGAATAGGAATAATATGAAGAAGTATTCACGAAAAACTGGCATTTTGTGCTTTCATACTAGTGATTTATGTATTTATAAACGTATATATCTATGTATATTATATATATATATTTGTATCTATAATATATATTTTTATATATTTGTACATTACACATTTAAATTGACAGCACTGGAATTTACAAAATAAAAAAATGTAAAAATTTGTGTTTTTTTTTAATTACAATTTTTTATGTTACTATCTATTTATATTTGTTTTTTTTAATATTATTTTTCTCTCTGTCTACTTTTAAAACTTATAACAGCATCTTTTCGTACAGTGGCATTGATTATCTTCTGCTTATTGTTAAAAAAAATATTTATTATAATTTTAGAAGCAAATTTAAACCCCCATTCTTTGTGTAAATCGCAAGTAAAACAAACTGTTGGAAAGTACTTTGATAAAACAAAGCTTGATACATCTTTGACATTAGCACCTTGTTTAGTTATTAAATTTGAAAGATTATCTAAGATTGCAAAACATCCACATGTGAAATCCTTAAGTGAAAGTGAAGGCACAGTAAGACCACCTCGTGAAAGTATTTGTAGATACTGACAAATATTTATATTGCTTGCATCTGTAGCAAGCATAGACTTGCAATTGCTACATTTGCTTCTTTTTATTAATTTCTTTGCTATGTAACCAGCTATTGTTGTTGCAACTTCTTCTGTTTCAGGTGATAGAGTTAATTCTGATATCTCATTTGAGTTTAAATCTAATGTTATTAGTAATTCATCATTAATAGGGTTATCATAATTGTTCTTTAAATCTTCATCCCAAAAATTTACATTCTCCTTAATTAAAGTCCGACATGCTAAAATAATTTCTGAATGTTGAACTTCTAGTAAACTTACTAGAAATCTCCCACCACTCATCTGTTGATATTGAGAAAATCTACGCTCTATAGGGTCACTTTGAAGTCGTGAAGTAAGCACATACAAATATCCTTTGTCGATAAGCTCGTCTATAAGCATTGCTTGAGAACGCAGGGTTGTGATAAGAGCAGATGATGTTTGTTTTGATAAAGTGAAAAATGGAGATTTCTGCCAAAGTTCAATCCAACCAGCTAGTTGCCTAAAAAATGTGGTTTTACCATCATCAAAAATAATTGCATTACCAAGTTTATTAGGACTAAATTGTTGCTTTGAATTTGAAACAGTCCACCATTTTTGAAAAATACTTAAAAAACCATAAATGTCAGTTCGTTCTGGAAAATAACTTTTAAAACTTGCAATTGTTGTTTCATCGAAAATCGAAAGTGCAAGAGAAACATTTTGCTTTTTATTACCAGGGTGGAGACTTTGATATGTAATTTTGGGAGCTTTTTTCAAATTACCTTGAAGTTGTTCATCTTTAGAATGTAGAAGATGAAAATCTCCCCAAGTTATATAACCAGCTGGAGAATTATAGACATCATCTTTTATATTATAAGTAAATGATGGAAAGACAAATTTTTTGCAGTGTAATAAATTGTTTCTGATATTTTTAACAATATGAACACTATCATAGAATAAGTATATTTTAACATTTTGACTATCAGGATGATAAATAAATAAATTTGACTGATTACCAAATTTAGAATGAAGTAAACTAAATGCATTTACATTTGCTTGATGATTGTCAGTAACAACTCCTCGAATTTTAAAACCAGATAAAGAAAGAGAACTAATAGAATTTGATATTTGCTCTGAAAGCCATTTACCACTAATGGTAACTTCAGGTACTGCTTTTATAACATAAGGAATAGATTTCTTTAAAATAACAATCATAAATGCAACAACTCCTTTGTACAGAATACCATTTTTTTATTTAGAAGGAAAATGCGTTAAAGGATCAAATATTAAATTGTAATAAATAACACAATTTAGATGTTTTTTAAATTGAAAACCTTCTGGTGAATGTTTACTGTTTAACTTGTTCCATTCAGTTATTTTATCATTTTCAGAAAAAAAACTAAGTTCATCTTCTTGATAAATACGAGTTTTAGGTGGTCTTCTTAAAGCAATAGGTGATGGTAGTGTGGAAGGCCATTTTAAGCATTCGCTTGAGAAAATTTCAGGAATAGGGTTTAAGTTCCAATTTAACTTGCATTTTATACCTCAAATAATGTACTTTTCATTAAAATGCTTTTCACATAAGACAGAATTTGGTGAAGGCACCCAATCACTACGGTTTACAAAACGAATCCAATAATTTAGCAACTGTTGATTTTTCAACGGAAAATGAAAAGAAGCAACTTTTATATCTTCTAAAGAACTGTTGTATCCAGTTTTACAACCAAATGCAACACATTTGTTAACCATAATATTCAGCTTTACTAATAATAACAAATTGTCTAAAATAGCATTAGCATATATATATATATATATATATATATATATATATATATATATATATATATATATTAAAAATATTTTCATTAGAAGAGTTTTGGTTTAGCCTATTGTTAATTGAAATTGGAATTTGTTTTAGAATTTGAGGGGGATGGTTCGAATTTCTAAAACAAATTCCAATTTCAATTAACAATAGGCTAAACCAAAACTCTTCTAATGAAAATATTTTTAACTCCTCTAAACGCGTTTATAAAGATGCCCTTAAAAAAAGTGGCTTTCAAAATTTCGAGCTAAAATTTGAAAAGAAAATTGCAAAAAAGCGTAATAAAAATAGAAACATAATTTGGTTCAACCCCCCGTACAGCAAAAATGTTTCAACAAATATAGGTAAAATTTTTCTAAAATTAGTAGACAAACATTTTCCTCCCTCTAATAAACTACATAAGATTTTTAACAGAAATACCATTAAAGTAAGTTATAGTTGTACAAAAAATTTAGAAAGAATTATAAAAGGCCACAACTACGCGTTAATTAATAAAAATGAACATATAAAAGAAAAAAACACTGATTATTGTAATTGTAAACAAAAAATAGATTGCCCTCTAAATGGAAAATGCCTTTCGAAAAATGTAATTTACAAGTGCATTGTTTCCTTACAAAACAACCCTGATAAACAATGAATTGGCTTAACCGAGGGGAATGGAAAAAACGTTATGCCAACCACAAACAATCGTTTAAACACAAAAAATATTCAAAAGAGACTATGATGTCAAAATATATTTGGGATTTAAAAGAAAAAAATAAAAATTTTAATTTACAATGGTCTATTCTAAAATCTGCCCCTGCCTATAATAACATTTCCAAAAAATGTATGCTATATGTTTGCAAGAAAAATTTGAAATAATTACTCATTTAAATCAAGAAAATTTATTAAATAAAAAATCTGAATTAATTTCTAAATGTAGGCACGAAAATAAATACCTCTTAAAAAATTATAAAAACAAATAACCAAATTAAATTATCCCCATTCCAAAGAAAATTATTTCATAATTACTTTCTGTAACTTCCCGTTAACATAAAAATATAGTAATTAAAAATTTTTTATAATAATTTATAACTTCCTGTAAAATATTTTTTTCTATAAATTGAATTTTTTTTGAGATTTAGTAACTCTTCCTGATGATCCAGCCATGGCCTACTATATTACACGGCCGTGTATGTTACATTTTACAGGCCAATTCTAAGAGGCCTATTTACGCAACAAAATAATGACAGTGCAATATTAAAAAAACATAATATATATATATATATATATTTATATATATATATATATATATATATATATATATATATATATATATATATATATATATATATATATATATATACATATATATATATATACATATATATACATATATATATACATATATATATTTACATATATATACATATATATATATATATATATATATATATATATATATATATATATATATATATATATATATAGATATATATATACATATATATATATATATACATGGTCACCGAGAGGGGAGGGTAGACGAAGAAGGGACCCGGGGCCCCGTGTGTGTACAAATAATTTTTTTTCATGAAGTCTTATTTATTCATCACTTATTAAATCTTATTTACCGCTTCCGAAAAATCTTAAAGACAGAAATATTTTTAACAAATATGCTTCTTTACATTCTTGCCATTTTTCGAATTTTTTCAATCAAATTTTTTTCAATTGAATTTCAATCGAAATTACAATTCAAATTAAAAGAGTTGTAAAGATGCATGTCTTGATCTGTCATTAATGCTGCATTTTAAAATTTTCGTTTTAGACACTGCTGATGTTTTTTGTAAGCGTATATTTTTAATTTTAATTTTAGTTTACATTTTGTAAATAACATATACGTGTTAAATTAAAACTTTCGATAAATATTACAATTGTGTTAAATACAAAATATTATTATTCAAATATTAATTATTATCAAAAAAATGTTTTTATTCGTAAACTTTAATTTGCTGTATTTATTTATAAGTTCTGTATAAAGAGCTACATTTTAATTTCTGAAATACATTAAATATGATTTGCATTAAAACAACATTAAAAGACATTAAAAAGTAATACTGGATGTTCTTTGCACACTATGTCAAATACACGGTGGTCTGCAAGAATTGAAAGTGTTAAGGCATTTGCTGAAAAAATTAATGAAATTAAACTATCAATAAACGCTGTTTTGGAATTAAACTTAACGTCAGAAACCCGATCAAATCTTATCAGAATAAAAAAATATATGTAATCTTTTGAATGCTTAGTACTGGCAAAATATGACACAAAGTTCTTGCAGCTATAAACTACAGAAGTACTGTTTTACAAGCTCGCAATGCAACAATTGATGTAGAAATAACCAATTTGTCAAGTCTTTTTGTTGAATTAAATACGATAAGAGATAGTTGGGATACTATTTTAAATGAATAAAGATTGTTAGGCATATCTTTTCAGATAAACATAGAATTTTCGGGGAAAAAATACTCTAAAAGAAAAATGCAACGCACGAGTTAAAAAGGACACCGACAGAAGAATTTAGAATTAATGATGCCAATATACAAAATATTTCTCTTCAGCCCGTTGAATTGTTAGATAAAATTAAAAAACACAAACGGGATGTGGTGTTTCCAAACATTATTATTGCAATAAGGCTATTTTGCACAATTCCAGTGACAGTTGCCCAAGCAGAAAGATCTTTTCCCTTATTGAAAAGAATAAAAAACGTTTTAAAATCAACAATGACACAAAATCGTTTAATTGACTTATGACCTTTACCTATTGAAGCCGAAACCCAGTGAAAAATAAAACCGCGTCCCACATGGGTTCCGCGTGGGTTCCGTGTGGGATTGATGGGATTTACGTGGGACGGATTTTCCCATGTGGTATCCGTATGGAAATTTGTCACCTTAAACCCATGTGGGAACCATATGGTATTTACACACATGGGAAATCCCACGTGGGTTTCCTGTGGGATTTGCATGGGAATTAATTTGAAAGTTGGAAACTAAAAAAAAAAACTTTAAAAAAAAACTAAAAAAAGTATTTTGAAATCGACATTGCATTGCGTTACGTTTATATTGTGTGAAAATAATTTATATTAATATAGAGAATGGCAAGCAAGTATGTAAGTACCACGAATAATGTTTATCTTTCTTTATAGAAATAAGATTAAGATTTGTGCAAATAGACGTATTATTAGGATAATATAATAGTTATTTGAATTTAGATTTTGAGTAAATTATTTGCAAACAATTAACTGATGCAAGTTAAAATGTTGTCAAAAACCAATCTTGCATGCATGGGACACTGCAGTGTCCCACAAAGAAATGCAGGTTTGAAAGTCAAAGAATTCCCAATTTTCTTTATTAAAAAAAGAAAAAAATAGGATGGAGATTTCTAGGTTTCTTTAACTTTTTTTATGCTCCAAAACTTTTAACTTTAGATATAATAAGGTCCTTAAGACTTAAGGGACTAACGAACTACATTGAGAAACAAAAACAGGATATTTCCAGAAACTTTTCAAATTTTAATCTGGAGTACCACAGTGTTATTGAGAATAAAGCCTCAGGGTCCAGTTTTCAAAGTAATATGATTTAAAGTAATGTTTAAATAAAATAATATGCTTTAAAATGCATATAGTTATACATATAACTCCTGATAGTTAACTATATTTATAACTAGTTATACATATAATTTGTTATAAACTTATTTTTTAAGGTTATACTTGAACAAATTAGTACCAATTAATTCAAATTCAAGATTTAGTTCAAGTTCAAGTTCTTATTTGTTCATTGTTTTTGTTAATTTTATATTTATTTGTTCAAATTTACTACAGTAAGAATGTTTATCATTGTTGAATGTGATTTTATTAGTAACTTAATTTTATTTTCAACATATTTTGACAACACCCTTTATAATTTAAATGATGACGGCTTTACTTTTCTATTAATGTTAAATTTATTACGTTTCAATAACTCAGATTGAATCTTAACTAGGGTTGCCAGATGTCCCGATTTTACGAAGGAGAACTAAGTAAAAAAAATATTTTTACATATTTGGCGCAGAATTCTCCTTCGTAAAATCGGGACATCTGGCAACCCTAATCTTAACTGAATTATTGTAAGCTTTTTAGGGGTTTGTTGTATATCAAATGGTGTTGTAAATAAAGTAAAAATAATATATATATATATATATATATATATATATATATATATATATATATATATACATATAAATATATATATATATATATATATATATATATATATACATATATATATATACATATATATACATATACATATATATATATATATATATATATATATATATATATATATATATATATATATATATATATATATATATATATATATATATATATATATATATATATATATATATATATATATATATGTATGTACATATATATATATATATGTATATATATGTATATTTATATATATGTATATATATATATATATGTATATATATATATATATATATATATATATAAATATATATATATATATATATATATATATATATATATATATATATATATATATATATATGTATATATATATATATATATATATATATATGTGTATATATATATATATATATATATATATATATATATATATATATATATATATATATATATATATATATATATACAATACCGACAAAAAGTTTGAGGCAGGCTAGGAATTTTTAAAAATAAGTGAATAAACAAACTTTTTGAAGTCTAATATATAATTTAATTAATATGTTTACAAAAGCTAAATATTATACATTTTTGATCAATAATTTCTAATTTTAACTAGCGTTTTAATTAAATTTTTGATTCGTCAAAATGACCACCTTTATTCTGTATTACAGCTGTACAGATCCTCGGCATACGATCAATCAATTAAGACAGTTTTTCAGGTTGTATTGCGTCCTATTTTACTTGCAATATGTGACAAAGGTCTTTCACAGAAATTGCTGTTCTTCTTGCACATTTCTATCAAGTTCTTCCCACAACAACTCAATCGGATTAAGATCTGGTGATTGTGGTGGCCATTCCATTATTTTTAATATTTTCTGGCTTTGAAGATCTGCTAAATAAGTTTTGCAGATTTTGCTGGTATGTTTCGGGTCATTGTTGTGCATAAAAACTTACTGATCGGAAAATAACCTCTGACCTAAAGGCAGCATTTGATATTCTAAAATTTCTTTGTACACCTCTTTTATCATAATTCCTTCAATTTTGCGTAGGTTTCCAATATTCCCCCCACTAAAACATTTCCAAACGACCACAGATCCACTCCCATGTTTTACAGTGGGTATTAAACATTCTTCCGAATACTATTCCCCTGCAAATCTTCGCACGAAAACACGACGTTTTAAACCTAAGACTTCAAACTTGGATTCATCTGTCCAAAGGACGTTTTTTCATTCTTCAATTGACCAATGTTGATGATTTTTAGCCTAATTTAGCCTTTTTGTCTTAATAATTGGTCCTAATAATGGTTTACGATCAGCTACACGCCCATGCAAACCAAATTTCTTCAATCGATTCTTCACAGTGAAAGTGTTAATTTTAAGTTCATTAAATTGATTGCACACAGACCTGATATTTTCGGCGGTGTACCTTCTATTTGATAAACAGATCTTTTTTATTTCTCCATCTTGTAATTTATTAGTTTTTTTACCTTCCACTACGTATTTTAGTTGCATTCTTACCAGTTTCTTTGTGTCGTTGTAATGCCCTTTGGACACAACATCTTAAAATTTTCATTTTTTTGAAATTTCGATTTCTGAATAACCTTCTTCATGATAAACTTGAATTCTTTCTCTTTCAGCAATGTTTAAAAATTTCTTTCGTTTACCCATTTTTTCACTTTTTTTACAATTTTTCGACAATTTTTGCCAAATTATAAATATCAAAATTCTGCGCTCGTTGCTTTTCTTTTTACTTCAAAAAAGTATACCATACACAAAGTTTATTAATTGTCACTCTAATTATGGTATTAATAACACTATTTCTTAACAGTGGGATATTTACTGAATAACTGATTATTTTGACAAATCAAAACTGGTACGAGTACAACTAGAAAACGCAAGTTAAAATTGGAAATTATTGGTCAAAAATGTGTAACAATATTTAGTTTTTGTAAACATATTAATTAAAGTATAAATTAGACTTAAAAATGTTCGTTTATTCGCTTATTTCTATAAATTCCTAGCCTGCCTCAAACTTTTTGTCGGTAGTATATATATATATATATATATATATATATATATATATATATATATATATATATATATATATATATATATATATATATATATATATATATATACATATATATATATATGTATATATATGTATATATATTTGGTATGTATTAATGCAAATGATATTTAAATCAGACCCGTAGCCTGATTTAAATACCATTTCTTTAAAGGGAGAGCACTTTTTCAAGAGGCGCCAAAAATAAAATAAAAATAAAGGAGCCCAACGGCAATTTTTTTTAGCGTCTATATTCATCTATTTTTTGATTTGATTTTGCATAAATTTAATAGAATGATTAATTATTTTTTTATGTTTTCAAGACGGTTTCGTCTTGCCCTTTTTTGTGTTGTACAAACAATTTTTGAATATATGTTTAATTTCAATATTTTAGTGGCCAAACAGGACAAAGCGCAAGGTAGCACGTGCCCCCCTCGCTCCCATCCTGCCTACGGGCCTGGTTTTTACTAAAAACTTGTTTATTTGTTTTAAAATAGCATGTGAAGAAACTAAATTTTTTTATGGAAAAAATATTAAACAATGTTTGCATTTTTAAATCACTAATATTTTTCATAATAATGATTTGTTTACAGCAACATGCCATCCTTTTCAATTTTTTCTGCAAATTCTGAGCAGCTATATTTTCTTAACTTAAATTTAACGAACAAAACAGCTGCCAAAGTTTTTATTGTAAGTTGGGATTTCCCTTCCGTCCAAATATCATTGTTAATCGAAAACAATCGCTCTACGGAAGCGTTTGTAACTGGCAAACATTAGGCGGCTTTCACCAATTTTAACAAGTTGTTATAACGAACGTGATTATTTTCAAAATGAGAAAAATTTCAACCCATTGCATGTCACATACAACAGACTGTGAGTTACAAGAAGAAAACTTTTTTGCAATATAAATTAGTTCTCCGAATTTCGTTGAACAATTCATTGTCTTCGAATGTGATTTCTGTTGATTTTTTTCATAAAAGTTATAGTTTTATTAATTTCAATCCATTCAACTTTACAGTTAGGTAAAGACCATTTACAAACTTCAACCTGATTAAAGTGACGCGTCCACTCATCTATATACTCTAAACAAACACTGTAAGAAATGTCTACTTCTTTCAGAAATTGGTTTTTCAAATGATGACTACTTTCTTCGGTAACTTGCAAATGCTGTCTTTCCATAAAATGTAGAAATTTTTCTACTTTTCTAGATTTTATCTGGTCTTTCAAATCCTTTAATACTCCGGCAACTTCAGTTGCAGAAATACTATTTTTCTCAATTTTTTTTACCGAGTTATAAAAAATATTGCCGTGACTGTGAACAAAAAACAGTACTAATTCACCCATTTCGTTATTGAAAAAGTCAAATAAAAGTTTCGGACAATTTTCTAAGTTTAAAAAGTATGATCTTAGTGGCTGATATAACTTAAGCACTCTTTCGATAGCTGGAAGTAAGGCTAACCAACGAACTTTTGAGAATCGTAGCAATTTTTGATACTCCACACCAGCCTCATCGCAGAAATTTTCTAAACTAGAAACTCGAACAGTAAAACGGTAGAAAAATAATTAAATTTGAGGAATAATTATCTCCACACCAACAGATAACAACCAGATGCAGTGTTTATTACGTTTGATAAAATATGAGCATTGCAACCGATACCAATGATTTCACGGTTTAGGTTAACGATTAACTTTTTGTGAATATTGTTAATACCGTTTCGTTTTAAACCTCCAAAATTGCTATTGGTGTTGTCTGCAGAAATGGTCAAAACTTTTAAAGAAATATTGTTAGCACTAATGTATCTAAAGATAACTTCTGATAAAATGTCTGATGTTTCTCCATTTACACAATCTATGTTAATCAGTCGAATTTGCACTCCCTCTTTAACATCAAAGTAATTAATCAAACTTAGATACATTTTAACGTCCTTTGACACGAATTGACACATATAATGCTTTTAATAAAGCATTTTCTAAGTTAGTTTCACAATATTTCTTGAACACGTTTACAATTATTGCTTCACATTTTGTACGCGCACGAGCAAATCTTAGATTATAAAATTTCTTAATTAGCTTTGAAGTACAATCAGCACTTCTAAAGCCATGGCTGTGTTTAATTGTGTGGAATGCTATTGTTCCTTTTTGAATGGCTAATTTTTTTTCATTTTGACCAAAGCTCTGACTCTTCATCAACTTTGTGATTTTCTTTGATGAGATATAAGCATCCAATGCTATTTTGTGTTTGATGGATTTGCAATGATCTTCAATTGCAGATCGTCCACGACTACTAATGTCAAATAGGCTTTGACAAATAGTACATTTGAGGAGCTCATTTTTGAAATGAAACATTTTCTTTAAGTTATTATTAAACGTGTATAACGTTCTCTTCTTACTACTTATTTTTTCAATTTGATGTATAAGTAGTTATAAAAACCTTAAATTACTTCTTTATGAACACTGATTTTTATGAAGTTCTTATTAAAATAAACCGCTAAGCGTTATTTACAATAATTAGGGAAAAAAGACATAACAAGGCAAACAAAATTTGCGTAAAACAAGCGCATTCGAAAGAATTTTCTTTGCTGGCGTTGAAAAATCTTTCGAAGTTTTTTTTTTTCTCTAATGGGAATTTTAAAAACTTTTGTTATTAAATGTTTATGGGAATTTAATTCATTTAGTTTCGTGCTTTATAGGTAAGTTAATTGGAATTTTATTCATTTTGTTTTTTAACTATATTTTAGAAAATTCATTTACTAAAATACGTCTTTCAAATAATACCCAGAACTACCGTCAAACGCTTACTGTACGCGCCTAACGCGTACATATGGTCACCTTATTTCTTATTTCTTGGAGAATATGCGAATAAAATAATCGTAGCCGTTATTTACGTCATTGCAATCAGTTAATAGTTCCCACTTTACTTCTTGTAAGAGATCGCGAAACTTGGCGAGTTATTTATTGTTTATTTTTCTTACTTAAACAGTTTTTTTTTTGAGTTTTTTCACTCATGGGTTGCAGTACTTGTAATCAGAAAAACTGGAAACAGTTAATGATATCTGTTTTAATAATACCACTTTGCATTTTAGCCTTTGTATAATTATTAGTAATAATATTATCAATAATGGATGCAGTTATTTTTGTCACGCTTGTTGGCTTGTTAATCATTGGAAAAATGCTGTATTGCAAAAGTGTATTTATGAATCGCGCAACTGTTTATCAGCTGTTGTGTTTATCTGTTTTATTATTCGAAAAATTTAAATTGAAATCACCCA
The DNA here is from genome assembly GCF_038396675.1 of Hydra vulgaris. Taxonomy (NCBI): domain Eukaryota; kingdom Metazoa; phylum Cnidaria; class Hydrozoa; order Anthoathecata; family Hydridae; genus Hydra; species Hydra vulgaris. The sequence continues at coordinate 60,529,674 of NC_088921.1, forward strand.
ATTAAAAGAAGTGTTTTTTTACGAGGTTTGGTAACAAGTAGTTTAAGTGGTTTTCCAACTGATTGTAATTACCATTTGGCGGTCTATATAATGCTGTTACAAATATAGGGGAGACTGGTTCTCCTAGGGACGCCATGTACCAAGGTACACTCAAATATTTTGAGAATTTTTTATGAGAGCATAATATTTTTTGCATGTGGCAACACTCCACCTCTTGAGGTCAGTTGACAGCCAAAGTGTCATCGTGTTGGTGTGAAGCGTTGCAAAGAGGTGATTAAAAATTGATTTTTTAACCCATTTTACGTAATTTTTTTAACATTTTTCTTTTTAAATTTCGCTCTTATAATGTATTTAACAAAATATTTCTTAGTTTATACGATTACATTACTTTGTTTGCTTTAATATTGCGTTAATATCCTCTCTCAAATCCTAACCTCAAATTTTTAGTCGGCGTTTTTTGTCAATTTGGCCTCCTGTTGTACCTAGGGACATATACCTAGGTACATGTCTCTAGGTACAACAGAGTGCCGAACTTCTGTATCATCAGGAATTATTTGTGTTTTTATGTAATATATAACTCATTTATGAATCGTGGTGTAATAAATAATATAATTGTAACTCGTTGTGCAATATATAATAGGAAATAATAGTTGTAATTCAATTTATGCCAATAATAATAAACAATTAAAGTTATAGTTATAAGTTATCTTTAGTATTTTTTTATTTTCATTCTAGATTTTGGCTGTGAAGGAAATAATTGCAAATAAAAATACAGTCAGAGGCGCCGCAAAAAAATATGGAATATCGAGATTGATGCTTTGCCGCCAAGTCAAAAAATTTAAGGAATCTGGACCTGAAAATTACTCGTATGAAACAAATTATGCACATTGGAAAGTTTTTACTCATAGCGAAGAGTGTTTACTGCTTGAGTATTTTCAAAAAGCTTTTCAACTTCATTTCAGATTAACAACAAAGAAGATGAAAGAACTAGCTTTTCAATTCGCCAAAATAAACAAATCCTGAACAGTGGGAAAAAAATCTAGAAGCCAATCTGAGTATTCGATTACCCAGCGTCCCTAGATTCAACCGCCGTCTCTAGGTACAACCACCTATGCCCCTAGGTACAACCCCATGTTGTACCTAGGGACAAAGTCAGACCTCATTTTGCGGCTAAAAAAAGTACTAAAAAATTGTATTATAAAGCAGAGATTCTCATCGAAAGTGCACAAAGGACCATATTTTCATATACAGTTTTCAAAAGTTCAATCATATTCACTGATGAAAAATTACACTCATTAACCTAAAAACGTCCCTAGGAGAACCAGTCTTTCCTATTTTTATTTATTTTTATTAATTTTTTCTATAGTAAATGACTCACAATAAAAGTCATTTACTTTGAGGTTATCTATATGCTTAAAGTCAATGAGTTTTGGACAAAAATAGATACACCCGCGCCAATACCGTTTACTCTCGCTTGATGGATGGGTATATGCTGATAAATGAAAATTAGAACTAATCGTGTCATGATGACTCCAAGTTTCTGTCAGACAAATAATACTAAACTTGTTATTTATATTATTTAGCATTAATTTTAAATTTTCAAAGTTTTTATTAATGTTTCAAACGTTGATGTAATAATGAGAAATAAGATGATGAAGAACATGTTTAATGTCGTGAACATTGTAATAAGTCGTTTCTACCGAAATTTTGTCAATAAAGTTAATGTTTTTATCATCGTCATTAATTATGTTTAGTGTGTTTTTTCTTCCTGTTATGTCAAAACATTAATATTGTTGGCTTCCTCCATTTTAATAATAATAACTAGAAATGTTATTTAAAACACAAAAATACTAAAGGAAAATAAACTCTATGTGATTTTTTAAAATCTTTAACTGCTAATTTATCATAAATAACAACTGAATATTTACTGTTATTCCTGTGAGTTCACATTTCTTCAAAGAGATTTTTCCGTATGGTAAGGGTAGTCCAAAGAGTAGTCCTCATTTTTAAATATTCCTGTTCCTTTTAAATTTTTTTGAGTTCTTCAATAAGCTTATTTCTCTTTATAGTTCAGTAGTTTTATTACAATCGATCGACGTTTACTTTGTCCAGTTTTTACTGCCCTATGAGCCCTTTCAATAACTACGTCACTTACACTTAGTTTGTCTTCAAAAATACTTAAAACTTTTTCTTCACTTAATTCTCGGATTTGTGGCTGCTCATCTGATATTATTGCCAAAAGAATATTTTCTTGACAACCAAAGAATTTATTTGTTTGAATAACTTTGTTTACTACCTTAGGTAATGCATATGACTGATACCGTGATTTAACTATTGTGCTGCAAATAGATGATTCCTTCTTGATGATGAACCACATAGGGGCATGATGTATGTTGCAATAGTTACTGAATTTGATGAAGGACTGGTGGTAGAAATATATAATCTGAGGATCCTGTTGGATGTTGTAAGCCATCTAGAATGAGCCAGTTCTTCTGTGCTATACCAGGTTGACAGAACAAGTGCCACTTAGTACAGCTGGAAGATTTCTGTCCACTTCTGGCATTTCTACATTATGGTTTATTAGTTGAAAATCAACAACCTTTAAGATCTGACAAATTTCGAGGGGCTTTCGAATAGAACCTAAATAGGACCAGATGTTGATCCATCTTTTTTTTTTAATTTTTTTTTTTTTAATTATATATTTCGTCGTTAATAGTATTTACAATAACAATGTTCATGAATAAAAAACAATATATGACAGGGGCAAAAAGAAGACTATAGTTGCCTTATCACTAAGCCCCGTAATAAATATACCGTAAATTACAATGCTAATAAAAACCGTAAAAGTTACATATGCTAGAAATTATTTTTTTTCATTAACGCTTAAGTTTACTTTACTTACTAAAAAGACCAACAATAAAGATGAAAAAACAAACAAACAAACAAAAAAAACAAAAAAAACAAAAAAATAAAATAAACAGAAACAAGACTAGAGACAAGATTATTTATCATATTTATGTATTAGAATGGACAATCTTAGTAATAAACAATTATTAATACTAAATCATTAATAATAGTACTCTCATTTTAAACGCTTCAGAAGAAATTTAGTTCATTGTCGTTTAGTAAAAGATTTTGCTTAAGTTTAGTTTTAAATTGATTAAGCGAAAAAAGTGGTTTAAGATCATTATTTAAAAGTGTATTCCAGAGTTTAGGTCCTCGGTTTGTGATTAAGTATTTAGTGGCAGAATAGTAGGTTTTGGATTGAGTATAGTTATTATTTGAAAATCTTGTGCTGTATATGTGATTTATTTTTTTAAATAAAGAGTTGAATAAATATGGTGCCATTTTTTTATCAAGTTTAAACATAAATATAAGAACATGATAGAGATTTAAATTATAAACATTTAGAATATTAAGTTTACTAAAAAGTATTTTTGAATGAGAGAAGCGATTTTCATTTGTAATAATCCTAATGGCGTGTTTTTGTTTACATAGAAGTTTACTTAGCTATGTAACATTGGTGCTGTACCAAGCAATGTTAGCATAGTTTAGGTAACAGTGTATAAATGAAAAGTATATGTATTTAAGACAAGATTGGTTTAATTGGTTGAAGATAGGGACCACCCTAGCAATTTTTATTTTTCCTGGAAAAACTCCATCTTTTAAAGATAAGTTGAAGATACACAAAAGCGGGATTGTAATCAGTTTTATCTAATTCTGAAAACAAATGACGTACTGGAAGCTCATTTGCATGTAAAAAACAAATTACTCATTGTGGAGGGTCTGGTCTTTTTTGCCATTAAAATACAACACCGTTACTTTGACTTCACTAACTTTCAAGTTATCCCTAGCTTTCATGTGTTTATGCCTTATCTTGCTCCGTTCAATAACATATTTTTTGTCATCATTTGAAATAATGCCAATATCTTCAAGTACAGCTAATGCCAAAGCTGCAACAGTCTGTCATGAGTCCATGGCGGTCGCAGACTAATGAAAGAGAAGGAAGAGACAATCGCATTTGTTTTGCAGATGATAATGATTATGGCTGAGTGTTTTCATCTATAGCAGGCCGTTTTAAAGTACTGGGTATGGCAGTAACAATAAAATCTAGTTGCACTGCATCATTAAGGTTTGAGCTCTGTTTGCTTTGGTTATACTGGAGTTTTGTAACTTTTTGTCAATTGATCCAATAACCATTTTACGTTCAACCCTTTGATCTTCTAGAAAAGTGTGCTTATTAACTGATACCATATTAACTTTGGCACAAGAACATTTTTTTAGATCTTTGCATTGGCAAGCAGATATATCAAAGAATCTCGCTAGTTTGTCCATATAGAACTAAATGTTACTTTTTTTATTTTCTCTGCAAGCAATTGGAATTTTTAGCAACTCTTTGCTCTGCTCAAATAGGTTATAAACTCTCTTTTTCAATAATGTAAATGATGACACAGTAGGTATGTTGCATTTTTTCCAAACTTTTATGATCTGCATTGCTGTTGAAGCTGCTTCATTCTTTTTGTTGGCCAGGAAGTTTTTTTAAAATTTTATTATATATTTAATTTTAATATTATTTGAAAAAAGGATATTTTGCATAGGTAGCTTACATTTTTCTCGCAATTACATCATATGCCACATCACATCTAGTCCTGTTGGTAGTTGCACCTCAGAGAGCGGCTTTGAAAACTTTAAGATTGGATGATCTGTTTTAGATCTTAACATTTTATTTACCGAAATATAATTAGCAAAGTTTTAGTATATTATAGTATTATCATAGTATAAGTAAACATAACAAAGAATTAAACTCTATATAGAAACATGTCATGTCAACACAAACCATATTCGATTAATTAATATTCTTAATAAATACATTAAACATTATAACAAATTTATTTTTCAATTATAAATAGTATTATTATTTACAAACAAAATATTCTTACTAACATTTAAAAATATAGTTTGTATTGAAACTTCGAGTAGAACATGTATTTTATTAAATTTTGTGTCTAATATTCAGTTTTTTCAATTAAAATATCTTTCTTTTAAATGTGTTTTAAAAAATTTTAAGGACTTTTTTAATACACAAGTGTTTATTTTGGTCATAAAACTAATAGATAATTCAAACTTATTTAGTATGTTTTCACTTTGCAACTTCTACTTTAAATAATAATTTTTAATGTAAAATTTGCGCTACCAATAATATGTAGTATTAGTCAAAAATTACTGCAAGAAATAAATTAAATTTTGATTACTAATGTTTTAAAATAACACAGACATTTGACTTTCTAAAATCAAATGTGCTGCATTGTCTTGTCCTTGTAATTCTTTGTGCAGTATTGTCTCGTCCTTGATCTAATTGAAATTGTTAAGATTATTTGTCATACCCGTAGCAAAATATTTTTTTTGATAATTTGCAATTGTTTAACTCTGGGTATTTAAAAGCTTTTGACGACAAAAACTGTTTTAATATCGGCACAGTGGCCAATACGTTTCAGAACATCCCCTAGATAACTAAGGAACATTTTTATACAGCAATTTATCAGAAAAATTTTAAGCAATTTCATCAATTAATAAACAAAATTTGCAAAGACTACATATTTTTGACTACTTTTACGATTTGAATTTGCAAGGTAATTCTTGTCCAATTTTGCTCATGTCGGTCTCGTTTTTTTGGTTTTCTTAAAGCTAATATAAAAATTAGGGATAAAAGTTGTATTTCTGAAAAATGTTATTTTCACTCCACCCTAGCCAGGAACGATCACATTTTTTAAAAGTAATAGTTTTAGTTTATGTTTAAACAGATCAAGAAATGTAATTGTACTATTAACAAACTTTACAATATCCAGCGTCCTATGAAATAACCAAATCCTAAATTTCAATTTAGAACCGAATATGAGAAATTTATTACACAACCGAAAATATTCACGAAAAAAATTAGAACCGAAATAATTTCAATCGAATTTTTGATCAAAAGTCATAATTGTATTTAGAACCGAATAAATTTCGATCGAATTATTAATCGAAATGTCATAAATATTTTTAGTACCGAAATTCATTGAAAAGGTTTACAATCGAAAGTTTTTGCACTGAATTATTTTAGCGTTTTTTATAAATTTTATACTTTTGTAATATAAGTTTAAAGCGCTTGCTGTTTGGAATACAGTCTTGCATAATAAATTGAAAAATAACATTGAAGTTGAAAGAAGAAATTCATTCCTCTAAATAGCTGGGAATCATTGCTATATAAAAAAACAAGAACCACAACGGTTACATTTATTTAAAATGCAAAAACGATCAACTGTGTGTTGGAACTGTGTGTTCATGTACTTATGTCCAACTGTGTGTTGGAACTGTGTGTTCACGTACTTATGATTGGAAGAAAAGAACCAATCAACAACCCTGCAATTAGGAGCTGGGGTTGGAAATTCGTTGCCATGTGCCTCTTGCCTGGTGTTCTCATCAGAGCAGAAGTAGATTTACTCAAAACAGAGATGAGTCGATTTGCTAACATTGAAACTCGTGATAAAATGAGAAAGTTTGTCTATTACTTTGAGAAGTATTGGATGACAAACCCCAGCTTTTTTTTACTGTGCATAGACTTGAATTCAGAACTAGGCTGCTCACCCTAGCTTCTGGAGGTTTCTTGAAGATATATATCATCAGGTACTGCCATATTTAAATAAATATTTTACAGGCTAAATTCCATCGATTAAACTTATAACAAAGTAACTTGATTTATTTTGTAATGTAGGGTCACTTCTGATAGGTCCTTAATACGCAAGGATCTGGTAGATTAGCCATGAACTTTATTGCTTATCTGAAGTCTCCCATGTGATTTTAGATTACCAAACTTACCTACCAAGTATTAATGAAGATCTTAGACTAAGTTCTGATTTGGATAAATTAAGAGCCAAATATCCAAAAAAAAGTCAGTCTAGCGTTTATAAATATAAATTTGATTCGTAATAAATTTTCAGATATTACTACCTTTATAAATAAAACTGCTGATAATCTAATCATTGGTGAAACTAAATTAAACGGCTCATATCCAACTAATCAGTTCTCATATTCAGGTTATAAAACCCCCTATCGTCTGGATATTTCTAAATATAGCGGAGGCATTCTTGAGTACATCAATGATAATATTACTTCTAAAAGGTTAACAGAAAAAGGATTTTCCTAATGACATTCAAATGATCACTTTTGAAATACAAGAGTTTTTGCCTCCGATATGGTAAAATACTTGGTAAAACAATTGATAAAGATCTAAAGTTTGGGAAACGCATAAGAAATTCTTTTTTTCCCATGATAAATCTATTTTGCTGTTTAACGCTTTTAATTTGTTTAGCTTTTCTTATTGTCCTCTAATTTGGATATTTTGTTCAAAAAAAGACGACAATCAAATAAAAAGAATTCATAAAAAAGCTCTCAGTATAGTCTATAAAAGATTTGATTTGTCACTGAATGAATTATTAAACTTTGATAATAGTCCAAGAATCCATCTAAGAAAATTGAGATTTTTTATGATGGAAACTTTTTAAACCTATTAATTGTCTAAATGCAATATTTATGAAAAATCTTTTTACTATAAAAAATCTTACGCATAAACTCCGTTGTAGCAAAAAACTCATTTTTTCTCTAAAGGCTCCATATATGATTCATGCTGTACGTTATATAGAGCCACCTCGCTCTGGAACACTATAAGTAATGAGACCATGTCCGTAAAAAGTCTTGAGGTGTTCAAAAAACATATCAACAATTGGTATGGTAATAATTGCGTTTACAAAATTTGTCGTTTTTAAAATTTTGTTTTATTTTATACTGACTTATATCTTTAACTAAGATTGTATTGTTATAAATATAAATATTTTTTAATTGAAACATTTGTAAATTTTCATCAGATTTTTTTTTTTAATGTGACAATCGTAATTTTTTTATGACATTTATATGTGTGTGTGTGTAAAGTTAAATGTGTTGATTTAAATTAGTTTTAGTGTTAACTAAAACTATCTTGTTTTTAAATTAAATTTTAAATTAAAAAAAGAAAGGATTTTGTAACTCGATCCAAATTTTTTAAAATTCGGTTCTAAAACTTTGGGCGCTAGGAGGATTTTGTAATTCGATAAGTATACTTTTTGGTAAAGATAAAACAATCGAGATACGGTTTTCAAAACCGTATACTTTTTGTTCGATTTTGAAAGCCGTCAGTTAGGCGAAGTTTCTTAAATTAAACGAAGTTGAAATCCGTTAAATTTCAAAAAAAAAGTTAATTAAAGTTTATGAAAGCTGTAAAAAGTTGTAGCTTTAACTTTTAATCGACTTTGAAAACCTTTAAAAGTTGTTAAAACTTAATTAAAACGATGTTGAAAGCCACAAAAAGTTGTAAATTTTTGTGGCTTTCAACATCAAAATTTTACGGTTATGAAAATTGTATAAATTTGTTAACATTATATTTAACGAATTTGAAAAATTTATAATTTTGTGTATGTTATTTAACACAATTCAAACATTGTAAAACATCAAACAATATGCTAAAAGACCCATCGTTCGCTGGTTTGGCAGTACTTCTTGAAAGAATACAGGGGAGATAAGGTCTATGGTGTGTGCAATATCTGCAAGAAGGACCTAAAAATGAATTCTGGGTCAACATCGACCCTGAGTAATCATCTGCGATCCAACCATAAAGATGAGCACTGGTAAATTAGTTAAATAATGGATGTTACGATGCGATGTAGCGAAGTTATAAGACTTCATGTCAAATTTATATGATTTTTTATTGATTTAAACTATGGTATCCAAAGTTATTTCAATGTTAACAAACGTATACAATTTTTTTTAGGTAACAGGAAAAGAAAAAGGATTCTTAAAAGCCAGAAAGAATCTGTGTTATCCAACACAGAGCACTACTCAACGTGGTTACATGGAGCTCATGATTTATTGCAACTGTCAATCAGCCTTTCTCCATGTGTGACTCTATCCCGTTCCAAAGATTGCTTGCCCACTTTGACTCAAGGTTTAAGGTTAAAATTGGTGCCTGCATGGCTCGCTTCAAGTTACTTCTCCTCTATAGGAATCTTTGTAGAACTCGAGAAATAATTCCCAAGAGGAAGATGTGACATCATGCTTTATACTGTACGCTGCCTACTACACCCCTTCTTGAAAGGCCAACAACTGCACGCTTATGGTGTAAGGGATGAGATTTTTGACAAGTTGAAAGCCAGTCATCCTACATCAACAGACTGGATTTCAAACCAGCAAAGTATAATCAATGTCTCAGATGAGATCACCTTGAAGATGATGGTGAGACTGAATTCTGGAAGGAAGTAGCAATGGTAGTAGTTATTAAGCATAATATTAAAATAAATTGCTTTAAAACTAGTTAAATATACTTCTACTAATCTTAATGCAATTGAAAAAACAAAGTCATAAAAATTTTAATTTGAGGATAGGATGTCATACGGGAGGGGGGGCGGTTCAAAGTTAAACGAACTTTTTAAATATTTTTTGAATTTAAACAATTTTAGATTAAAATAAGCAAATTTATACAAAGTTTACTAAACGTTTAACTTCCTTCTGTCCTTTTAGACTGTGTCCAGTCAATTCAGGCAAACAAACGCTACAGCTGAGGGTCTTCCGGTTACCGTAGAGTGGGTAAAGAACTTCGAATCTATCACAGTTGTTTCAAATAAACAACTGTGATAGATTCGAAGGTCGATGTCCTTGACTGGTGGCGGACACATTGCAGAGAGGTGCCCACCTTGGCAGGACTAGCACGGGAGTATTATTTGCCTGTCAGCCTCAAGTGCCTCAAGTGAGCCTTAAGTGAAGCTGGACAGGTGGCCCACAAAAAGAGATGCAGGTTGTCTCCAAAAACCACTGAGAAGTTGGTCTTCATCAACGAGAACTTCGATCTGTTAAACTCCTTTATACCAGTTTGGAAATACCGCTCCATGGAAGAGCAAATCGCAGCTAGACCTGCTTCAAACAGAGATCAAAATGATGATGATGACTCAGACTAGGATGATGGTGATGATACCACTACATTAAAAATGAAATCTCCAGTATTGTTGAACTGGAAAGGTGAGACAGACATCATTTGGGCTCCCAAGGCTAGGAACTAGCACAAAAAAATGAGAATGAAAGACTGGAAGCGGACAACTAAACGTTCTTTACTAGGGTAGCATGCTAATATTATTTTAGATTATTTAGTCGATAATATGCAAATAATTTTTTCACATGTTTAAGGAATTGGATTTTTGAAATCTAGAATGATTGTTAAATAAATGCAAGGGTTTTAGCATAAATTTTGTATATTCTGTATTTCTGT
>NC_088921.1:60545000-60572500 GCF_038396675.1 Hydra vulgaris
TTCTTTTCTTCATTCTCTTTATTTTTATTTCATTTATTTTTCTTATTTTATTCTTTTTTCTTTATCTTTCTTTCTTTTTTTAAATTTATTTATAAAATTCGCTATAAAGCGTCCGCCATTCCGGAAGTCTCTGCACTGTCTGATTATACAAAATTAAATTAGAATTAATAATTGTCTAGAAATTATTAAACAAAGATTACATCAAATTTTAAGTTTTACCACAAAAAAATTATAAAGGGAATTCAACTAAAGTTATTAATTAAAATAAAATAAATCATAAAAATAAACAAAGAACAATAAAATATTTGTTGTAAAATTTAAAGGTAAAAAAGAGTAAAATGTATTTAAAAGCATAGTCGTCAATAATGAAAATTATTGTAAACAATGATTTTTTTCGAAAATACGCGAACAGAAATTTATAAATTTGTAAAAAATTTAATAAAAATCACAATATTTTTTATTCTTGACATCCCAGTCGGCAAATTTAGTTGTAAATGCGCATTAGAAACTCGTTTAAATACGTATCGATGTGGTATGCATGTTAGCCATTTTATCGTGTCGAATACGCATTAGATGCGTATAAAGACAGGTATACAATACGACGCCTACTGAGTATCAAACTCGCATTTGAAACTCTTGTAAACACGATAACCAGAGAATACTCAATACGATATTTTCCTGGTATTACATGCGCATTTAAAACTTTCCAGAATACGCATTATTTACGAATATTTGTTAGCCATTTTATCGTGTCAAACGCGCATTAAAAATAGACATCAGATGCGTATAAAGACAGGTATACAATACGACGCCTACTGAGTATCAAACTCGCATTTAAACACGTATAAAACACGATAACCAGAGAATATTCAATACAATTTTATTAACCAATATGAATTCATAACATAATGATAATGACTAGCAGTAAGCAACCCGTAATACGGGTTATGAGTTATTAAATCATTAATAACAATAAAAACACATTAATAACTTGATATATTATCTAAAAAATTAAATACAAATTTATCTGTAAATATTTTAACTTTGACTCCCTATCAGCAATATCATTGCTTATAGTTAAAGACGAAGACCGCAATTAACATCAGTTGAGTTCTTTTTAAAATCTGTCACAACACAGGTACCAGAAACGGAAAGTCAAGTAAAGCCTGCAAATACCTAAAAAATGAAATTAAAAAAAAAAATTTTAATTACAAAAGTACTATTTGCATTTTTTTGTTAGTAGAATTAGGATAATAATAACAGAAAATATATACTCTGTGTCTACAGAATAATTAAAAAAGATTATAAAAAGGCTAGACAACACAATGTAGTAACACTGGCAAATAACACCACAACTTAATAAAATATTTTATTAACTTAAATACTTGGACTGAAAAGATTTTATTTATTACAATATTTGAACAATCAAGGAACAATTATAGTTAAACAATTTGAGCAACTATATCATAAAATAGCAAGCAAATCGTAAAATATTTCTTAGAAATGATCTATTTTTTTCATTTGACTACTATTTTCAAGTTGCCTATAAGCATTTACATTATAACTTCGTTGAGCCTAATACTATCTAATTCAATTTAACTATTATCATTAAACATATTACCAGTATTCTTATATTGCTGCAACTGAATAAATGAACGTAAAAGAATCTTTCAAATTGTGATCTTTTCTAATCAAAGACTTTATTTAAACTTAAGATTTATTGAAATCCATATCTTTTTATATGTTTACATACATTAGTCGTTTATCAAAAATATTAAACAACATTTATTTACATCAATTATTTTTAAGTAAAAAAGAATCTAGACTACAATGCACAAAATTATTTTTATTTTAATGCATAAAAATAATAAATGCACAATCTTGTATAAAAAAATGAAGCAATGTCAATCAGTATATTTTAATCTAAATTTATTATTTAAATATATATATATATATATATATATATATATATATATATATATATATATATATATATATATATATATATATATATAAATATATATATAGGGGAACATGGGGTAAAATGACGAATGGGGCAAGATGACGACCTACAGTTATCTTTTAAGCAAAACTAAATATAACAGTTGATTTTAGCTGAAAGGGAAGTAGATTAATTTTACTAGATTTATCAATGGTTTCTTTTTAAATATTATTTTTGTTACAAAAGCTAAATATTAAATAAGTTTTTCCGACATTGAGAAAAAAACTTTTTATCCTCGTTTGACTTGATTTATTACATTGCTACATCACCAGCTAAAGGTAAGTTTTAATTTTTGGGACAGACTAAGATTCAGGCATTTTTTGAAACAGTCGTCACCTTGCCCCATGTTCCCCTATATATCTATTCACATACCTTTAAAAAGTGGTATTACACTTTACACAATGAAATATGGAAATATATCATTTTTTTCAACTACTTTCAAAAGGAATTTATTTATTTTTTCTTGTCTGTTATTTTTTCTAAGAAAGAATATTTATAAAGATACAAAGAAATATAAAATATACTGAAATATAGGCAGATTTATGTTTCTAAACTTTTGTGTCAACAAATTACAGTCAGTTTTCAATGTTAAATACATAAAATATATATCTAATATAACATATATCAAATATCAAATAAATCCAATATAAATTAAAACAAAATAGTAAACTTACTCAAATCAGTATCAGTTATACCATGTGAAGTAACTAAAAAACACTTCAATTCTTTTCAATTGCTCTAAAAAACAACTTTCAGCTCTTTCCAATTGTACTAAAAAGAAAAAAAAAACTTACTTAGATAAGTTGCCAAGTTCTTAAGAATCTGAAAAAAAATAAGTAAAAAAACAAAGAACAAACAAACATTTATTTGTTAAAACTACTATATTTAAACAAATTAAATTTAAAAGTGTAACGCCAATTCTCCTTAAAGGCTAAAAAAAATTTTCAGCTCAAATTTGCTTGCATACCTTGCTTGTAAAAATCATGTGAATAAGAAACACATTTAGAAAAGCCAAGAAACTACTTAAAGATGACATATGCAACATTAAAGTTTGAACGTTCACTGGACTAATTTTTAGCAGATGTTTTTAAAAAATTCATAAAAATTTACATATATTCGTTCTTTTATATTGCATAAATCCATCATATGATAAATCTGAAATGAAAAAATGTAATGGATAAGTAAATACAAAGAAAAACATCATATGTGAATCACAAATCAATATATCAGATAGAGATAAGATGTCATGATAAGAGAGTAGTAGTTGTTAAATATTGTTATTTCATGTTAGCTTTTAGAAAACAATTCATGTTGGTACGTCATGGTTCTAAAAACTCAAATTAAGATAAAAACAAAATGTATATATGGCAAAATGATTTTTCTTGAGTGGCTTTTACTGAACGATTAAAAGCAGTGAGTTTCAATAATAAAACCACTTATAATTTTTAACAATAGACACCAACATAAAGGTAAGCCAAATGTAACAACATTAGTAACATAAATAACAACTTTATGCAAAATCTTGCTCAACACGTTTGCCAAGTCACACACTTTGAAAACATGGTCCATAAATATTATAAGAAGTGTTTATATATGTTATATAAATTTAAATAAATATATTGTGTTTTATAGTTAGTATATATGTTTATATTATATTGTTTCTATGTCATGGAAACAACATAATATAAACGTATATACTAACTATAAAACACAATATATTTATTTAAACTTATATAACATATATAAACACTTCTTATAATATTATATACACAATAGATACATTTTATACTATTTTAAAAATGCATTAATAAAACAATTATATAACAAATATTAGCACATAGATATATTTATCAAAAACATTTTAATTTTGAACATAATATAAACATATATGCAAACTATAAACATATATAACTTGAATTGCGTGAACAAAAAATTTAAAAATAACTTGAAAAAATTTAAAAAGATTCATATTTATATATATATATATATATATATATATATATATATATATATATATATTGTAATATAATATATATATATATATATACATATATATATATATATATATATATATATATATATATATATATATATATATATATATATATATATATTGTAATATAATATATATATATACATATATATATATATATATATATGTATATATATATATATATATATATATATATATATATATATATATATATATATATATATATATATATATATATATATATATATATATATATATATATCTTTGAATTATATTAATTAGGACTTCATAAAACTAAATTAATAAATTTAAAAGTAGTAATAAATATTTTTATGATAAAGTTTTAGTAACTCTTTTAGTGCAAAAAAAGTACTGTAACTGTACTGGAGATAATTAACTAAATTTCTCAAGAAACCTTTTTAATTTAAATTTTATTTTCGCTATATCAGTTTAAGCATGCGCTTTAAAAGCAAAGAATCTCGTTTTTCCCTTATTTGTTAATATTTGATCAAAATCGGGTCCAATATCATATCCGATTTTGATCAAATATTATAAATACGTATTTTTGATAAATAAGTGGTATTGAACTCGAATTCGAAACTTAAAACTAAACGCGTATTTTTCTGGTATCATCGGCGGTATGTTATACGTGATCAATACTCCGAGTATTTACAATACTAGATATGCCGACTGGGATGTTTCGTAGTCATACTACATTTTCAAAAGATTTAATTTACAATTAAAACTCTGGTAAATAAATTTAAACCTGAAGACAATACAGAGAAAAAATTAACGGACAAATAAATTTGTTACAAACCAATTTAAAATTATATTACAAATTATGACAAAATAAACTTCCTAATAATAAAATATTAATAATAATTATAATATAGTAAGTTAGATAGATAAATTTATAATATAACGAGATGTTTGTTTATTTAAAGAAGGATTTTCCCATTTAGTATGAAGTGCTTCTTTTATTTTTAATTTGTTAATGGTAGAGGCAGTATCTAAAATCTGAAAACAATCATAATTAGTTAGTGTTTTACAGTTAATGGATGAATTTAAATGTTTAAAAATATGCGATTGCTTGTCACTCGTAAGGTGCTCATTTATCCGTGTTGTCAAATGTCTGGAGGTTTCTCCAATATAACTGGCGTTACAGCCAGCACAAGAAAATTTGTAGACAACGTTAGATTTAAGCATCTTAGGAAGTGGATCTTTTATGCAAAAATTGTTTTTTAATTTATCGGTTGTGAATATAAATTTGATTATTACATTTTTACAATACTTTTTAATAATTTTATCAATTTTAGTTTTAGTGAAGTTTGAGTAAAATCCAATAAATGGAAGCTTAAAATATCTTATATTAGTATTATCAACAGTATTTATAACAGGTGGATTAATTTTCTTTTCAACATATAATTTAATTTTAGTGTCAATAACTTTTTGCGGAAATTGATTATTTTTTAAAACTAAAGAAAGATTTTTTATATCCTTATCAAATCCAAACCACGTGTTGTTAATTTTATATGTTCGATAAATCAAGCAACGTATAAGACCAGTTTTGTAACATGAAGGGACAAAATTAAAGAAATTTTGTAAAAGACCCGTGTATGTTTTGAAAATGTAGTATGACTACGAAACATGTCAAGAATAAAAAATATTGTGATTTTTATTAAATTTTTTACAAATTTATTGCTAATGCGATGTTCGAAAAATTTATAAATATTTTATTCATTCCGACGTTACGAAAAAACTCGGATTTTTCAGTTTTTACCGAAAGTTTCTCGAAATTTCTCGTAAACCGGAATTTTATTCGACAAAGTCCGCACACTACTTGTGACTGGTGTAATACGAGAAAGCTATAACTTAGTCAATAGATGGGTGTGAGACATTGTTTTAAAGTTAAATAACTGAAGTGATTTAAAATAAAGTATAATAGACTTTCAGCCTTATTTAAAATTTCTTTTTATACATCCAGTACCTACAGAAAGTCGAGTTAAAAAAGTATGTCTTTTTTTTAAAGATTGTGAGTTTTGAATATTTCTAAGTTTTCATTTAATGTTAACAAACAATATATTAAGTATTTAATTTGTAAAGAAATTAAAAAATGTATTAAAATTGTTTTCAAACAGCATATTGGATATTTAAAATAAAATACACACACACATAATTGTGTGTGTGTGTGTGTGTGTGTGTGTGTGTGTGTGTGTGTGTGTGTGTGTGTGTGTGTGTGTGTGTGTGTGTGTGTGTGTGTGTGTGTGTGTTAAAAGCGCTAAACTAATTAAAATTAAGACGCGATAAAAGTTTTAATTATAATTAGTTTAGCGCTTGGCTCTCTTCAGTAATAATCAGGACTATGGTAACCCTATGTGTGTGTAAATAATCTACTTTTATTTACCATATAACTTTATTTTTTAATTTTATAAAAATATTATTTTACATAATTTACACGCACAGTACTTATTTTACTATCACATGAGTAACACTTAAAGCACATTATCATCTTGTCAGATCTTTTTTCCAGTAGGAAACGGTATAAATTCTGTCTGCTTTTCTTTTGTTTACTTTTTCTACTCTCCCATATACGACTGACTTGGTTTTATCGGAATCAAACCATTTATGGCAGAGTTTTTTACCAACGATTATTTCAGAAAGTAAATCATTAATATAATTATGATATAAATCAATTATTTATATCTTTTTTGATAAAATAATATATAGATGTTTATCAATTCAAATTTGCCTTTTTTTTAAGTAATGCAATGTAACATTTTTTAATTACATTTCAATTTCACCACTGAGCACTTATTTTTTTCAGATCTATGCACTGCACATAAATGGCAAATAAAGTAGATGTTAATAATAATGATAGTTTCATAAATCATTATGATATTCCTAAAGAATTTTTGTCATATTTTTTCTATTCTGAGGAAGATAAAAAAACCAATAGAATATTCCAAGAAAAATGACCTTTTATTTAAACTTAAAAATGATATTGATGAATACAACAAAGATATAAAGATTATGGAATATAATAAAATGATAAATATTAGATCAAATAATACATCATATTCACCATCTGCTTTATTACACGTTAGTTTTCTTATCACAATCAAAAAGCAGATTCTAATTCCGTATATACTAATGCAAAAACCAACACTGTTATTGCAGCTACTGTTAATGATTTAATAGTAGAAATAGATGGAAAAGAAACTGTAATTAAAATTAGCAATAAACAAGTACAAAGAATATGGTAGGTCTATAAACTGCTAGCTTTTCTATCACAATAGGAAGAAAAATTGTCTTCCAGATTTTAAGTCTATAAATCAATTGGATCAAAAACTCATTGAAATTCGGATCCATGATTTTTTTATGAAAGAAATAGAAAAAGACAAATATATATATATATATATATATATATATATATATATATCAAATAATTATAATTATAAAGCATATGAAAATGATCGTTATGATGAAGAATCATATGAAAACAATGATTGTGGAGATTATAATATAGAATTCGGTTTATATAATGTACTGAACGAAGATACTAAAAAAAGACTAGAAGAAAATCTAATGCGACAAAATTATTCAGATTATTTAAGTAAAATATCTTTCAAATAATAGCAATGGAATAATTGAATCTGTTTAAAATATGTTTTTATGTATAAAATATTTTAATTGTTTTAACACTATCACACCACAATAGCATTTATTTAATTACTTTAATTGTATATATTATTTATAATATCACAATGGCAGGATAATTCCCCTGTTGTTGTGTAGTAATAATCTTCATTACATAATGTGCATGTGATGTTGTTTTTAAATGTATTATACCAATCTTTATCTAGCACAACTTGTAAGTACTCAGGATAACAAAAACATATTTCTTGGTTATCCTCATCTTGTGTTATATAATATGCGCACTCATTACACATTTTTTAATGTTGTTAGCTTCATAATTTAAACATTATTATATTTAGCTTATTTATATTATAAAAATAATATTTGTAATATTTTGCAAATAGCAAAGAAAAAATTTTTTTATATAATTAATAATATAATAATAATTTTTTTTTATTTTTTACTTTATTTATTTTTTATATTTTATTTTTTTTTTGTAATTTTTAAGTCAATGCTGAATAAATGCTATAATTAATAATTATTTACTTAACAATATATTATTTTTATTTGTATATAGTATGAAAATCGCTTAAATATTATAATATACTTTCCCAAGAATATTACATTTTTTATTTACAAAATCATCAAACAATGCTGTTAATCCAACCATATTTCTGCATTTATTTATAACATTATGCAAATCAATTATTTGAATTTCATTTTCCATAAATCCTGTATTATTTTCTTGATCAAAATTATTATTTATAGTGCTTTAGTCTAATATTTCTGCGTCTAAATTTAAATTTATTGAAAAGGGGTAAACCTTTTTAATAAAATCATAGGTGTTATACTCTTTACTAATTGTGACATCAATAATATTATTTAGTATATGGTATTATTAATTTCAATAACATTATTTATAGTATTCATATTCATACTCCAGGGATTTATTTAAATAATATAATAACATATTACGCATATAATCAATTATATTACTTTCATTTATAATTTTTCTTATTGTATTGTTGTCATATTTTTCTATTTCATTTTCATTATCATTAACATAATTAATATGCACATATATAAAATCATCCAATAAATCTAATTTATCTAAAATAATATTATAATTTTCAGGAATCATACTTTTTGAAAATTTAGTATCAACGTATTACATTTTAGTTTTAATTATTAATTTTTCTTTATCATTTATTATTTTTTTATATTTTTTTATAATCACATATAATTGTCATTTGATTTTCTATGTCATAATTTTATATCACTGAATTAAAATTATAACATTTAATAGTTGATTTGTTCTTTTTATTTATATCCGTAGATATTTTAACATATTTAATAAATATTATTGTTTTAATAGAATGCGATATAACCTAACGTATCCATTTTTATTTCAACAAAATATCATTAATAACTCAACAAAGCAGTTATTTTATAATACTTATTTTTGCAAAATCAAATTGATAACTATCTATTAATTTTAATATATTATATTTAACATATCATTAATGAAATGTAATATTGTATATATTTTGTTTAGCTAAAACAAAGTCATTCAAAATAAAGTAAAAAAAGTAAAAAGAAATATAAATTATAATTAAACAAGAATTAAATATTTAACATATTATTAAAATAGTATATTAAATATTTGTGTAAAATTTTCAACAATTCAGCTTAACTGACAATTTTAATATTAAATAGTACAATATGAGGTATTGATAAATTTGATTTTATTATTATTAAATTAAAACAATAACAAATAATATAAATATATTTATAAAATGAATTATAACAAAGATAGAGATTATTACACTGAATGTCGCGAAAGGGAAAAAAGAGAACAAGAAAGAAGAAGAGAAGAACAAAGAAGAAGAGAAGAATAAGACAGAAAACATACAGAAGCTATAAAATCTTATGAAGAGTTTGATAAAATGGCCAGACAAGCTGGAGGAGCTGATTGAATAAGGAAATTTTAATAATAATAAATTATATTAACTTAGAAATTAAAAAAAGTTGGTTAAAAATACTATAAAAAGAAAAGTTTCAAAAAATAAATACAATTTTTGATGAGCGCTTCTTATTTCAATTTTAAAAAAAGAAATGGTACTATCATAAGTAGTATTTACTTTAAGTTCTTTATTAATTTAATAATTATTTAGATACCTAAACTACAATCATAAGTTGTTTAGGTATCTAAACTATTTTTAGATAATTAAGTTGTTTTTATAATTATTTTATTTTGTGATGCTCTATCCCCACCATGTCCCTGGTAGTGCCGCGCTAAACTTGTTTCTCAGCGCAGCAGCGTTGTTTGTCAAGGTTTGTGTTTTGGAATTATAAAGTTGAGAGAGGGTTGTAACCATGTCTAAAGTAGCCTCCTCCTGG
Source organism: Hydra vulgaris (assembly GCF_038396675.1). Taxonomy (NCBI): domain Eukaryota; kingdom Metazoa; phylum Cnidaria; class Hydrozoa; order Anthoathecata; family Hydridae; genus Hydra; species Hydra vulgaris. The sequence goes on from NC_088921.1 coordinate 60,555,032, forward strand.
CCTTAGGGATGTGAATTGAAATAATACAAAAATAATAAATAAAAGCATAGAAATATAGTAGGCACACTTGAACACATATAGATAACAATGCTTAAATAGGTTACTTTTAAGTATAACAATAGAACAACAAAAAATAAAATTATTCTAAAAACAACACAATGGTAGTAAAAGTATAAGTACATTCAGCTGCTAAATTAACACTTATAAACAACATCTTAAGAATAAATAATATTGCCTATAAATAAAGTCAAAATAAAAATTTATCAAAAAATTCTAAGTAATGCATAAAGTTTAGTTTATTATTTACTTATTATCATAATGCAGGATGAAAATATTAAAATGCCATCGGTTGGAAAATCGGAAAATAAGGCTGATGCCGATACCGATACCAATTGTGCAAAAAGTACCCGATTAAGCTGGTGCTGATGCTGTTTAATTGGTACATCACTATTATATATATAATTATTATTAGTTAAAATTAATAATATATTATTTTTATAATAATATAATTTTTTTACTATATTTTTCAAATATCATTTCACTTATTAAAATAATAATATCATATTTATTATATTCTTTCATAAATTTACAATATAATATATTTTTTTAACATGATTTTTTTCTAACATAATCAACATTATAATAAGATAGATATATTAGCATTAATGAAGTTGTTAAAAAATTGGTTAAATTAATTTCTGAATATACAATTTTTTTCAAAACTGCTAATATTGATATAATATATAAAATAGACTAACATATTACTAAAAATGTTTATATTTTCATTTGGTATAATCGCTAGCAATATATTATATATTCTACTAGAAATTTTATAAAATCTCGATAATTTAACATAAATAAAACATATCCTATCTAATATATCAATTATTATATTGGCAGTTTTTGTATTTACCGCGGCTTTTTTTTTATGTTTATTTATAAAATCTTCTATTACATTTAATTTATCTTTTATTTCAATGCATAGTGTATGTATGTATGCATTGTAGATGTAATATAACATCATTAATAGAATATAGTGTATATTTTTTTCTGAGCGCATCTAATGTTTCATTGTTAATAAACAAAGTAGGAAAAAATGATATATCCATTTATGAAGTTGTATTATTATTTGACATTACTTTTAATATACTAAATCATCAATAATAACACTGATTTGTTATTATTGATGATTTAGTATATTAAAAGTAATGTCAAATAATAATACATAAAGATATCAAGAAAACTAAATATAATTAAATTATATATTTATTTTTCGCCCACATAATTAGCTTTAACAAAAAAAAAAACAAAAAAAAAAAAAAAATATATATATATATATATATATATATATATATATATATATATATATATATATATATATATATATATATATATATATATATATATATATATATATATATATAAGAAGAGATTAGAGATTTTAGATTATACAGATTATAAATTAAATAATATGCGATAAGTCATACAATCACACCTTATTTTTTTCATTATTATGATTTCTATAAGCTTATGTTCATTAAAGCTTTTAATAAAAATTATGTTTCAATATCTAGAAATATACTTGAAGTTAATTTAATGAACGAAACAGATATACAAAATATTAACAAATTTGATTATGCTTCTGTGCTTAAGAGAAATGCTGATGCTTTTGATTTAGAATTTTTTGTGTGTATTAACGCGCACTCATTTCTTATAGATCTTTCAGTGTACTCATAAAAACAACTTTGAATCATCTTAAATTTATCTAATGCTCCAGTATTTATCTTGCTAAATATATTTCTTAGAAAAACAGGTTAAAATATTCTGATATTTGTAAAATCTGAAACTAATTGAGTTTTAGACATTAATAGCAAGGTTTAACTGAAGAAACGTTTATATTATTATTAATATTTGGTAAAATAGGAAAATCATATGAATTTCTATTTAAAAAACCTTTTACATTAGAAGGATAAAATGATCTGGAAATATGTCTAAAAATGGAATATGATTTCTAATTTCATTTAATTTTGCATTTTTTATTTCATTAAGTGTTTTATATGTTAAATATTCATTGTTGTTAATAAATTGATTTTGATTAACATTGTGAGTATCAATATAATCAATAAAACTGTCTGTATATAATATAATAGGAACATGAGTATTTATATAATGATGTTATTTATAACACCAAATGACAACAAATTCTAAAAATAATTCTACATCTTTTGTCGAAGCATCAATAATTCATCATTGGTTGCAACTTTGGTCATTATTTCATTTTTCTTTTCTTCCATGTTCATATATTCTAATACGCCAGAACATCACTAGATGTTCATCTAGATGATCTCCATTTACATCACTAGATGTATGAGTTATACAACAATTATAAGCATATGCTTTTTCACGTAATTTTTTAATACTGTCTATAATTAGTTCTTTGCTATCTTTATTAAATCAGACACATAAAATAATGGATTTTTAACATTTCTATATTTTTGCATAAAAAATTTGCTTATTTCAAATATACCGGTTATTAAGATATTTGTGTCATCTAAAATTTTAAATAAAGGTATTATAGTTATTTTTTCAATTAAAGTCTTTTTTTTTATCAGAATATTTATTGTCATAACATATAAATTATTAAAATAATCTAAATAAACAACTATTTTATTCTCTAGTAAAAAATATTCTTCGTAATTTATTAAAATTTTTGGGGGTTCATTCTTAAAAACATCTATTAAAATACCTCTAAACACAAAATCCAGCTGAATACCACCGCAAATACCTAATGATATAGGTATTTCTATATATTTATCACTGTTACAAATGATATAATCATTATTTGATGTTTTCATGCCAATTGCCAAAGGAATGCATTTTTCATTTATATTCAAATGAAATCATGAATTTAATTTTGTTATAGAATTATAATTATATGAAATAGCATGTGATGTTAATTTTTTTGTATCACCACAATGTTTATATCCGTAATAAAAATATAGAGTTTTTCAATTCTACAGTCAAAACAGTGTCCATTGTTTATTTCTAATTTTTCTAATCCATAAGATCTAGTCATTTTTAGTGTATATATTTGTTAAAAATATATTTCCAATTTAAAAAAAAAAAATTAAATTTAGATTATAATACACCATTAAATTTATTATTATGTCATAACTTTTTTTCCATATTTTATCCATGTATATACTGTATAAAATGGCTCATCAATGCGTCTATACATTTTCTCCTCTATTTGTTCACTGCCGCAGTTAGAACATCTTCTTTCAATAGAAGTATTAATTATTTTTTCTTCTGGTTTTATTGGATTTAATAATATATCCAATTGGCGCCACTCATCTGAATTATATTTAAGATTAGAAATATTATATTTACCTTTCTTTGAATTTATATTGTATGCATTCCATGCATTAACTGGAAAAACAACTGATTTTCCGGCTTATTTAAAAAAACATTTTGTTAATATACATATAATTGTAACCGAGCCCAGAATATTAACAGTTAAGGGTTCAGCCAAATTCATATCTTAAGTCTTATTTGGTGAAGAAAATGTTGGTGATACTGTTGGATATAGCACTGGTATATCAAAAGTGTAGCCTTGAGATAGTAATAATTTGTTATATATGATGCATACAACTTTATATCAAATGTTTCTTTCAGATAGCTCAGATACTTTACCTTATGATATTATAATAATATATGTGGTGCATGAAATGGATCAAACACAAGTAATGCTTCTTATCATTTTGAAAATGATAAAGAATTTTATCTAGGAAAATCATATTTTAAACAATAATATTTTAGCTAAATGCTTAATTATATTTCAAACCCCCATTATAGGTGAAGTTAATTTTTGCCGCTGGATATGTGATGATGTTAGAGATTTAAATCCTAAGTATAATTTTAAGAATCATATTATAGAAGTTAAAGGAAAAGATCTTAGTAGAAAGTATCAAATTAAGGGGCACTATAAGTAATGGCTTGAAAAGTAGGTTAAATATTTTAAATAATCTTTTTTCTGAGAAATTTAAATTGCATAGCATTAATAACAGATCAAAATATAATAAACATTGTAAAGCAGTATGTTCAAACTAGTAAAATTAATTATACTTGCTACTCGCTAAGTAAAATAGAACTTGATAAAAATCCAGACTTAATAGGCAAAATAAATGTAAATAGTAAACCATATTTAATATTTACCATGTCAATAACGCCAACTGGCATAACTATACCTGATTTAGATATTGTTATAAATGATAACACTATAAAGCAATCTATATATCTGCCTGTATTTAATATTAATATTTCCACTGAAATTAAAACAATAACTGATACTGATCAGCCACGAAAAGGATGAGTGGGGCGCACAAAAAAGTATATAAGTATGCTAAATTTATTAAGCAATGATAATACAGATATATACCCGCCAGCTTTAACATTTACAAATGATTTATCAATGATATTAGATTGGATAATATATTTAAACAATAAAAAACTAGATACACATTATATTGATTTATACTCTGCTTGGCCGTGTAATATGATAAACAATGGTATATATAGATTATTAAGTTTGGGTATGATAAACAACAAATTAGAAGTTACTGAATTTGGCAAAGACATCAAAATGGCAAAAAAAGAAATATATAACATAGACATAGAGTTTTCGTTATATTACTTATGTCGCAGCAAATGTTACCTACTATTGATTCTATAGATATTATATTTGTGCTGTTTATCTAATAAGGCGATGAATTTACAAAAATTATATACAAAAAATAAAGATGGAATAAATTGGGATGAATTATATAGCTTTTTTCTACCTGGCATGAAAAGAGCTAATTTATCAAATTCATTTATAGATTTTTGCTTGCTAAGAAGATACCTTGAAAAAATTATTTTTTGAGAATGAAAATATATTGTTCAAAGGTAGCATAGAAAAATTAATCCATTTATTGATGAGCTCGCACATGACAAAAATGTCAATTATATATAATAATGCTTTAATAGATGATTCAAAGAAAACAGAAATAACTTCTGAAAATTGCCTAGCATATGGTAATATTGTCACTAAATTTATATATGAATTAATGCCTAATAATGTTATAACATATGGTACTAACTTATATAAATTTGCGCAAAATTTCAAGAGTGTAATAAAAGGCAGAAATTTAATGAAGAGTAGAGATATAGAATTTTATGGAGTTTATCCAAACAATACAGACACTATAATATATTAAAAAATGCAACTTGATTATAAAGAAACAAAAGAACATGGTGGTAATATAATGGCAAAAAGGCAAATAATAATGTCTATGATATTAAGGAAAATAAATGATTTAATATCTTAATTTGCTTTATATATTTGATATTAAAATTTAAATTAGTTACATAGCAAAATTATTTATGTTATTTTTTTTATTAGTATAAAAGACTGTAATTAGTATACACTCTAAATTTGCATCTACTATATTTGCACTATATTTGCATCTACTGTATCCTCGCAATGTATAACAAGTGACATAGCCGATTCAATACAAGAAGTTTTAAATAAAGAAAACAACACACAATTAATAGGTCAGCAGTTAAATATTAAAAATGTAAAAATACTATTATAGAGAATGTGAATATGGAGGCAAACGCGCAAATGGTGCTAAAAAATCTACATAATCTTATGTTTAGTGATACTTTCTTTGACAATGTTAACACCAAAACAGCTTCAAAGATATCAGATAAGTTTGGCAGCATTGGTGCAAATGCTAGTTTTACCTTTGTTAAAAGTATTGTGAAAAATGAAGTTAGCAAAAAAGAAATATATAGAAACACAATTTCATTTGCTAACAAAGACAGCATAAAATAAATTTTAGATATTACAGACAGTGCAAATGTAATACTAATAATTGTTAACTTTACTGCGCGCTTGCAAGAAATGATAAGTAATATAATATCAGATTTTAATAATTTGAATGTAGGTCAAACTATTATGAGCATGCTAGATTCAAGTAGTAGTATAGGTAACAAAGGAGGTTTATCTTTCTTAGAAAGTTTTGCCAGCTCTATTCAAAATGTACTAATCATATTCATAATGGGCGTTATAATTGTTTTTCCTGCTGTATTTTTATCTTAATATAAAATTACTTGCTATATAAAATTCATCTATATATTATAAAGAATATACTATTTTATTATTTCTGTATTTTTTTATTACAAAACAATAAATTTATTATGGAAGAATCTATATTAATGAAAAGAAAATAAATGATTTAAAGGAATTATCACCTTCAGATGAGTTAAGTAAAACCAATGAACAGAATTTGATGTTTGCGAAAAATTTAATGAATCTTGGATATATAGTAGCATATATACAAGAGCATTTGAAGATAAAAAGGCATTTTTAACAAAAGCATATAGCTGTGTTTATAGTGATAATATATTGCCGCAATTTTTAAACAAAGAATGTAGAAATAGAATCTTAAAGCCGCAAAACTTTCACGCAAATAATCTTCTTATATGCAACTCAAATAGTAGCGTGCTAAATTCAGATGTTATAGAAAGTGGTAATAATACACTGAGGCATATTTGTTTAGACGCATCAATATTTTTCTCTTTGTCTTAATTTTTTTCTAAGAATTGTCAACTGATATGCATGCAAGTTATTATCAAAATAATTTTTGTGATGTGGGATAATAAAAATCACAAAAAAAATTTTTCTATGTGTCTTTATTAATGTGAGAGTATGTTTGATATACAAAAGTACATTTTTAAATTGGAATATATCTATAGACGCAGTCATATTTTTGACATTAAAAGATAAAAATTAGTAATGCGTATGTCCTCCATTACACTGTATCACCTCAAAAATTCTGCCTTTCATTGACTTCACTAGTGGTTGAAGTGTAGTTTGATCCAACTCGGACCATGCTTCAAGGATTTTACACTTTAACTTAGTAACAGTTTTAAATTGGTGTCCGGCTGCTTTAGCGTCATAAACTTTTCTTGATAGCATTCCCCACACGTTCTCGATTGGATTTAAGTCCAGGCTACAAGCTGGCAATTCGAGAACCGGGATGTTGTGGTCTTTAAACCACTTCATAGAATACCTAGATGTGTGAATTGCAGCATTATCTTGCTGAAATATGGCATTATCGTCCATGTTTTCATCCATATAAGTTATGAGAACATCATCCAACATTTCTGTATACTTTATCGAGTTCATTTTAGGTAAACCACAACACAAAGTCAATTTTCCTGAATAAGAAAATCCACCCCAAACCATTAAACTTCCTCCTCCATAATTTCGTTTTGTTTGTGGGTCATTTATTTCTCTTAGATCATGTCAATAACAACTGTAAGAGTCCGGACCATCTAAATTGAACTTTTTTTCATCTGAAAATATTACGTTTTGCCACTCATGAGTCCAATGCATATGGTTTTTAGCAAACTGTAACCTAGCAATTTTATGGTGTTTTTTTAACATTGGTTTTTGGTGTGGTTTCTTCCACTTTACGTTTGGTGTTGTACGTAGAATATGTGCAACATGTTTATTGGTGACAGGCAATAATAATTTATCCTTTACTTGTGTTGCATTCAATTTATTTTTGGTTGCTTCGAAGCATATTCGATTAATTTGCCGATTTGTTAATACTTTGTTGTTGTTTGTTGCTTTTTTTACACCGTAATTGTCACCTTTTGCAATGTAGTTTTGTACAACATGGTCAGATCTTCCAATTTTTCTTGCTATTTCTCGTATAGAATGTGCTGGTGAGATTCCTGAGCCACGATATAAATTAATTTGTATTTTTTCAGCATCTGTCAAATACTTTCCCATAGGCATTTCGTAAAATGCAATAAAAATGATACTGGCAGAGCAAAAGATCAAGTTACACTAAAATTTATTAATTTATTTGTGTGAAAGTGATTAAAAATCAACAATTACCGGTATTAACCTGATTGCGTCTATAGATATATTCCAATTTAAAAATGTGCTTTTGTATATCAAACATACTCTCATGTTAATAAAGACACATAGAAAAAAAAATTTTGTGGTTTTTATTAGCCCACAACACAACAATTATTTTGATAATAACTTGCATGCATATCAGTTGACAATACATAGAAAAAAATTAAGATAAAGAGAAAAAAATTGATGCGTCTAAACGAATATGCCTCAGTGTATGATAGCTTGTAATTTTGCAAACTCAAGTACTATAGCGCTCGAGGCTTTTATATATGCAGCCAAAGAAAGCTCATTTTATTTATCACCTAGTTGATTATTTATGATAATGATATCTATTATTGTTATATTTATAGTAATGATTATATCACCTGAAGTAAAAATTACTCTAGTGCAAGCTAAAGATTTTGTTTTATCTATGTTAAAACCAAACAATAAATAATAAAATGAGTGAAAATTCGCTAATAAATATAATAAAAAGTAATAGCATTTTTTTTCTCGCTTTTTAACAAATTAGCTTATTATATACCTTATGATCCAAAGGCAGAGAGATATTATATTCCTTGCTCTAATATTAATGATTATACTACTCTAAACTTTATAGAAGATTATTGCAATTTAATAGGTGATAACTATTTAAGAAAAACTATAGAACATTTATATATTGAAAATGTTACTATGGATAGTCCTTTTCCAAAACCTATAGAAATTGAATACAAAAGAAGAATAGAAGAAGTATTAAAAAATAAAAATTTTTTTAATTCAGCTGTTTAAACAAAAACTAAAAGAATACCCAGGAATTATTGTAGAATATAAATTTAATGATTCCAGCGTGGAAACTTACTGCGATAATTTGTATAATAATTATAAAAGTATATCAAGTAAAGCATATGATAATTTAACAGATAGTATAAGTCTTATTACAGATAAAGCAAAATGAAATAATAAATATATTTTAATAGACATAAGTATAAAATCTTTTGTAAAAGCTATTTTTATAAATTCATCTACTTTTAAAATTACAGCTCAAACAATATTTCCTTTATTAACTGATTTTATATTTTTAATAATTAAAATTCTTTTTATAGTATTAATTATTATTTCTTTTGTTCTTTTTGTTATATATTTTTTTTGATATTAGTATATAATTTTGCTTATTATAAAAAATAAAGTAAAATATGCACCGCAAAAATACAAACTCTGATTACAACGAAAGTGAAGATTTTTACGTTGTGAAAAAATGTAAATAAAATAATATTTAAATTTATTGGTAATAACTTCTTCTCTAGACGAAATAATAAAACTGGCGCTGAAAAATATAAAAGCAAAAAAGCAAAAATATGTATTTGATTTGCTTGATAATAAATCTTCATTGTAAATATTATATAATAAAAATAATGTATATATTTGATATTTTTAAATGATATTAAAAAAAAGATTTAGTTATATTATATAAAAAAAGAAATGGATGATATAGTAGATGAAGATATTGTAGTAGATCAAGATGAAAATGCAGATAATGAAGATTTCACAACTCAAAGTAAATCTTTAAGTAATAAAAAAGGTATATTAATAAGGAAAAATATAAGAACTGTTCCTTTTTTAAAAACATTTGAGAAAATAAGATTAATAAATAATGAAGCAGCTTTAATTGAAATAACTGGTAATATACCTTTGGATAAAAGTCATTTAACAATTATATCTCTAATTTTGGTATAGTTTTGACATGGTTGTAGAATTTTATCATCAATATTATTATTTATGTTTTTTTTTCTTCTCTAAACTCAATAATACATTATTATCTATTTGATAGTTTTCAAAATCGCTACTATATGAGGTTTTAAAATTTATTCTAAGAATTTAATTTAGTAAATTTAAACAATCATCACATAATGTTTTTTTGTTTTTATTATCATTTAAAAAACATGTTATATCATTGTTGTTTTTATTAATGCAGTACATATTATCATATTTATAATGTATAACATTATCATTATATAACAGTATACATTATCATATATATAAGCGCTTAAAAAAAATTAAGATCTCTTTTTAAAATAAAAGAAATAAATGAAATAGATAGTATTAATTATTCTGATCGACTAATACAAAAACTTTTCAATGATCATAAAAATCCTATAATTTTGCGTTATATGTCAAAAAATTCTGAACATGATATAAAAATAAAATATTGTTTCTTCTATAAGATTTTAATTATATTTATTTTTTAATTTTAACTCAAGTTCTTTAAAATCAACAAGATATTCTTCATTTAATATAGTCACATCAGATGAGAAAGGATAAGTAACAGATAATTTTTTTCCTGCGCCGCCATTAAAGGCGTTTTTATTTATACCCGTGCATATAAATTTATATTTTTCATTTCCTTTTTCATCAATTATTATATACTCATTTTTGTTATTTAATCTTGCTACTAAAACATGCCCATCTATTGCTAAAACTATTACAATAGAGTTGTCATCTAAATTTTTTCCTATCATATCAATGTAAACATCTAAAGTATAATTACTAATAAATGCAAAATGCGCAGCAAAAACTGCAGAAAAACACATTATAACTATTATTTTTAGGTAGTAATTCTATATCTACTATATTAACAAATGAACCATTTAATACTTAAAGTTTTGTTTTTAATGCGCCAGAGTCTCACTCTTTTGATTTATGGATTCTTTCAAATAATTCTGTTATGGCCAGCCCATCTAATACAACCATTGTTATTTCCTCTGGATATTTGCGGCACATTTGGAAATATGTACTTCCTCTTCCTGAGCTGGCGTCTAATATACAATCTTTTTTATTTATATATTTAGATATAGTTAATTTTCTAACAGATGAGTTATAATATCTCATAGCTTCATATCTTTAATTTTTTTCGCTTTTGAAAAATATTTGTATTCATTTTGGATTTATCAACATTTCTTTAGTCAAATTATAAATCTGATTCATAAATGATAGAAGAGCTGTTTTATAATAATTAGGTATAGTTTTGTCATTTTTAATTCTAAGTAATTTCCATCCTTTTTTTTTATTATAGCCTCATTCTATTATTTTTCCATGTAGACATATATCATATTCTTCATTTGAAATATGAGTGTTAGGCATATTCTTATTCATAACAGGTATAATAAATGGCACTAAATATACATCAAATATATCAGTATTTACATTACCATATTTATAAAAATAATCATAACATTTGTCTAAGGAAAATTGCGTTATTTTATTTTTTTCAATTAACAACGCTAAAAATAGTTTTTTATTAATATCATCAGCAAAGCACATAAAATCTACTGTGTGATTTTCTTTCCATTTATATATTACTGGATGTTCTTGCCCATTTTCATTTTTTGAAAATATCATTCCATCTATTGGATATGTGTATTTATTATATATTACTTTTTTTATCATATCATAACCGCCAAGTTCTTTTAAACTATTGTAAACATGCTGTAAACACTTTTAATATTTTTTATGTCATTATCGATTATATTTAACATCATACTTAGTATCATATATTAATAAAGTTTTATTTTGCAGCATTTCGCCTTCATATAAATTATATTCACTAAAATTTATATTAATGTCATTGAAGTCATTTATAGCGCGAATATTATTTATATTATTGTTATTATAATAAATTGTAAAATTCTTTTCATCGAAGAAGAAAATAGCATCTTTTTTATTAGCGCAAACTAATGTATACATATGCTCTCCATCTGCTTTTGGGCTAATATAATATTTATCCATATTCGGTATTATTTCTCTCACATAATCTGTTATAGGGTTTGGACAAAAACCAACTTTTTGAAAAACCGGTTTTCGAATTCCAAATTCCGCAAAAAACCGGTTTTCGAGTTTAAAAAAAAAAATTTGAATAATGAGAGATACTTAATTTATATATTATATTTATTTCACTTATCGTAATTTTTTTTAAGAAAATAAGATTTTAAAAAACATAATATGTCCACTGAAGGGTGGCTAAGTCTTGTTCTAATTTTGGACACAAAATTGCCTTTAATTGAAAATACACATTCACTAGGTACTGAGCTCGGTTTTATAGTTTTAAGTGCATCAAATAATAAATATAAGTTTTTGGTTCTTTTATGTGTTGCCTCAAATAACGAAAACTTAACCTTCAGTGTTTTTAGGTTAGTGATGTTTTCTGCAGGCTCTTCAAGAAACTTATTAATTGAATTTTCCATGACCTCTTTTAAAAAAAGCTTTACTCTGATGAGTAGTTTCTTCAATTTCCTCTTGATCTGAGGCGGTGTTTATAATAAAATTTTGAAATATTGTAGACAATAACCTTTCAGACAATTTAATAATGTCGTTTTTTGAAGCTAAAGGAAGTATACTAGATTTTTTTGCTGGACCAGAAATGTTTTCCGGATTTTGCAAAAAAAGTAAAATAGATGCTAATTCAACTTGTCTTCTTTCTTAAATTCTTTCTTCTAAAGCCTTTAATAGATTCAAAGTTATTTTAGACTTTATATTTTTCAGTTCATTTAATAGAAATGAAAATGAGCCTTCACTAGTTAATAAAGTGGCATCTCATTGCTCTAAGCCTTCTACTGCTAGACGAATGGGCTCCAAGACTTTATGAAGTTCCAAAAATGTAGGATATTGAGCTTCATTCCACATATAAGATGAACCAAGATCATTCAATGCTAAAACTGCACATACTTTTACTGCTAAAAATCTTCCAACCATTTCCTCTATACTATTCCACCTTGTTTTGCAGTCAAGAATTAAATTTAACTCTTTTTCTTTTTTTAATTTTATATAATTTTGAAGAATGGTATTTCTTACTGGAGATTTGCGAAAAATTTACAAATTTTTCTGATTTGTGAAACGGAAGGTTTGCAATTGTCAGACAAAATAGGAATAGGATGCTTTAAGTTACAAATATAAGAAAAAGGTTCTGCATTTTCGTCATATTTGTCTTCATCTTCATCATCCAATTCCTCACTTGAACCATTTACTTTAAATTTAACTTCAACCATTTCTCTATGTTTATAAATACATCAGTAACTGCTAGGTGGATTGCATGTGAATAGCATAGTTGATTAATTATACGTGATAATTTGCCAAATTTTATCATAACAGCAGCACCATCATTTGTTGCAGCAACAATGTCAGTTTCTAGATTCAAATTGAATATTTTAAGTCTTCCAGGTATTAATTCTAATGTTCTCTGAGCATCACAAGAACCAGCTATTGGAATTAATCCTAAATTAAAATCTTCTGCTAAGCGATGTACATTAATGTTTATATATCTATGATTTCTTTTACTTGTTATGTTGTTAAGAAATCATAGATATTTATGTTTAAATATCTATGATTTCTTTTATCTAAAGTTATAGAAAATTTTTTTCCACTCATTTTTATTGAATCTAATTCTGTAATAGTTTCAAGTTTTGCTTCGTCATAAAATGCATGAATGGGATCCATTACTCTAGAGTTTTTTTTGGGTAATGAATATCCTCGTTGTCGAAGAGACACTCTTATGAATGAGCTTTTCATAATACTATTTATAGAAAACCCACCCATTGCAGCAAGTTTTGATAAAATTTCTTGTAAGCTACTCCTTTTTACTTGCATAAAATTTAAAATATTAGTTTTTCTTTTAAAAAAGATGAAGGACCAGTATCTTCTTTGCTGAACATTTCTGATTTATTTTCAATATCAATTTTATGAACTGATTTTAAGTGATCACGTAGATTACTTGTTGGTGAACCTTCGCAACTCAAAATTTTATTACAATATTTGCAGATTGCTTTTTTCTATCCCTGACCTTTTAAAACTATTCCAAACTTCTGACTTATTCTTTTTTTTTTAGTATCTGGAAATGAAATTAAATTATTGAATAAATATTTTTGAAACAAAAATGCCTTACCTTTTTTAATTGTAACTTTAAATTATATTATTACGTTGATAAGAGCTTAAGCTCATATCATAATTATATTACCATAACATAACAAAATACTTAACAAACTAATCAAGACAACTATTTACTTATAAATTATAATATAAAACATACTTGATTTTTATAAGTAACAAATTCCAAAAATCTAATTTGAAAAATAAAAAAAACTTAGTATAGTATACACATAAAAATATATACTACAATATTACATTTAAATAGATAAATATCATAATAGTATTATATATACTACTAATATATAAACGATTTAAATTAGTTACATTTATAAATACATAAACACAATATAATCTAACATGTAAATACATTTTTAAAATGAATAACAAATCTCAATTATTTGAGAAGCAAATGTATTTTTCGGGAAGCCATTTTGGAAAAACTTCCTAAAAATTTGTGTTATCATCGCGTGTATTTTCAGTCAAGCAACTGTTTCTATTGGGTAATTATTATGTAATATTTTACAAAAATGATAAGGGATAAATTTAAAGAAGCGTGTTAAAAAAAAGGAAACAGATTACTCAAATAATGTAACAAAATGCTATTGTATAATAACAATTTATAATAAATATGGTAAAAAATAGAAAACCGGTTTTTGTAATTTAAAAACCGGTTTTCAAATATGTCAAATTTATTTGAAAAACCGGTTTTGAAAAACCGCCAAACCCTAAACTATTATACTTAAATTAATAGGTTTATTTGATAACTTTTGCTGCCGCAAAGAAGGTCTTATTTTATATATAGCAGCATAATAATTATTAGCAATATTAGCATATAATAATTCATTTATTTAGGTTTTATTATGGAGTTAAAATAAGAATTGAAATATTCTTCTATATTTTTTTAATGATCTGACATAAATTCCACTTCAAACACTGAATTAAATTTATTACTAGATACTAGCAAAAACAAATTAAGATTTTTATTATCTATTATGTTTTTTATATATTTTATTATACCCAGCTGTTAAATCGATTATATTTTTATTTAGAACATTTAAATATAAATTTAAATAAATGGCCGCCTTTTTAAAATTATCTATAAATTCATATCTTATGCATAAATTAGTAAATGAGTGTTTAGCATATATCTTTACAACTTTATTTGTTTTTTTTTCGCTGCATACTCGAGCTGTTGTTGTTAAATATAATAGTTTATATGGTAGTGAAATATTGATCTTTTTTCATAAGAGATATTTTGCTTTTTCATATCAAATATAGTTCTATTTACTAATTTAATTTTATCTGATTTATTACAATGAATTTTTTTGTATTTATAATTTTTTATTGCTAATTAAATAATTTAACATAATAAAATATTCATTTATAGATGGTAAAACTGTTTGAATTTCTTATTTAGTAATAGTATCTAAATTTTTCTTTTCACTAGCAAATTTATTAGCATATCTATTAGACATTATTTGTTTCTTTGAATATTAAAATAAAAAATTAAAATTAAAATTAAAATTGAATAAATTCAGTTAAATTAAATAGCAATATTATATATTGTATTCTTTATATAAATGATGTATGCTTATAATAACTTTCAACAAAATAAAGAAATAAAAAAGATATTAAATAGAAATAGAAAATTATTATTGCTAGATAATTTTTAAAATATCATCAATGTTTTCATTATAATCCATGGTATTAATAAATTCATTTGCATACGTCATATTTATTCTTTTAAAATCTTTGTTTATTATAAATAAGAAATGCTAATATATTAATAATATATAATAAATTTTAAAATTTAAAAACATAACTAAAAAAATACCCACCAAATTTAAATCAGCTTACAACTAAATAACTAACTTAATTATCAATATATCTATAATATAATTTAATTAGGTCATTTTCTTTTTTACTAGCAAATTATTATCATATAAAGTATTATTTAGTTAAATGTTTTTTTTGTTAAACAAAAATATTCAATGCATATTAATCATTTTATATATATGTTAATTTTTTTTCATTAAATAAAATTATTTTAGCTGAAATTAATTAGATATTGATATCAAAAGCAAAATTATAGTAGATACGAAAATCAAAAGCAAGAGGAAGAGGATTATAGTATGTATGAAAAAGAAAGTGAAAAACAAAAAGGAGAGGATTATGAAGAACCTATGGAGATAAACCCTAAAGTAAAATTACATTTGCTTATATATCAACTATCCACTATTAATAAAGGGCGTTCAGGTGGGTATGTATATAGTATGTTTAGTATGTTATAGTTAATAGTTTTTTAGTTAACTTTTAGTTAATTTTAAGTATTTTTGTATGTAAACAGTGTATAAAAACATAACAAGTGTATTTAGTGTTATGTTTTTTGATATATAAAAATTTCGTTGTATTAAGTATGATTTGTTTAGAAATAAATAATGAAAAAGTTTAATAATGCAATAAGATTATTATATATCTTTTTTTTTGCTTAAACAGATAACACAATACATAAACAATTTATCATATTATATTATAATTTTTATTTTGAATTAATTATGCTATTTTTTACATATCACGTTTTTTAAATTTTATAAATGCAATATATAATCAGTTAATTTGTTAATTAACATTGTTATCATAACAAGTAGTAAAATGTCTTCCACATACAACGCTAATTTCGATAATCAAACAAATAATAAATTACAATTAAATGATAGAGCTACTACTTATGAAAGCAATAAGAATTTAAAATTTGTGAATATCATCAAAAAAAAGAATGAAGAACGTCTAGAAGTTGAAGATGAAAAAATAATGAAGTTAGATTTGCTCTTGTTAAATAAACTTTCCACTAGTCAGGGTGTTGAGTTAAAACGTAGCATGTAAATATATACATAGAGATAAGTATAATAATTTTTAGCAAATTCTAAGTATTTTTGTATGTAAATAGCGTATAAAAACAAGTGTATTTAGTGTTATGTTTTACGATATATAATAATTTTGTTGTATTTAGTATGATTTGTTTAGAAATAAGCAATGATAAATTTAATCATACAATAAGATCATTATATATCTTTTTTTTTTTTTGCTTAAACGACTAACACAATACATTTATTTCAATATAATACACAACAAGCTAATTAATTTATAAAATAGCATAATATAATTTGCGCCAAACTATTTTTTGCTTAACAAAAAATTTGTCATTACAGAGAAATCATTCAATCAAATATTTTTCTTTAGTAACAAATTACATTATAGATTAATCATTCAATCAAATATTTTTTGTTAAACAAAAAAATATATCATTATAGATTAATCATTCAATTAAATACTTTTCATTTAGTAAAAATTGTATTAAAGAGAAATTTATTTAACTAAAATATTTTTTGTTAAACAAAAATATTACCACTATAGAGTATTAATTTGCGCTAAATTTAGTTCAATAACAAAAAATCAATATTATAGAGTAATTAATTTGTGCTAAAACAAATATAAAAAGTGAAATATCATCATTATAGAGTAATTATTCAGTCAATTATTTTTTGTTTAGTAACAAATATTATCATCACAGAGTAATCATTCAATAAAATATCTTTTGT
>NC_088921.1:60577500-60737500 GCF_038396675.1 Hydra vulgaris
ATAACATTTTATCATGTTTTGCTCACTATAGTTAGCAAGAGTAAGTGTATATATATATATATATATATATATATATATATATATATATATATATATATATATATATATATATATATATATATATATATATATATATATATATATATATATATATATTAGTGATGTACCAATTAATCGGCATCGGCTTAATCGGCCACTTTTTGTACAATCGGAATTGGTATCGGCATCGGCCTTTTTTTATTAATTTACCGATATGCATTACCGATGGCATTTTAATACTTTTATCCTGCATTTTGATAATTATTAAATTACAAATAATCTAAACTTTATGCATCGCTTAGAATTTTTAGAAAAATTGTTTATTTTGACTTTGTTTACAGGCAAGTTTATTTATTTGGGTCCAAGTATTTGTTTACCAGTACGGATTCCATGAACAAATTTACCCAATTTAAAGCTCTATGGCTTTATATCTTTAAAACTTTAATAATTAGTTAATTCATCGGTATCGGCATCGGTATTGGCCTTTTCCTATCCATCGGTATCGGCATCGGCCAAAAAAGTCTTATCGGTACATCACTTATATATATATATATATATATATATATATATATATATATATATATATATATATATATATATATATATATATATATATATATAAATGATCAATTGTTCAGGGTTATGATCAATTGCGTATTTATATATATATACATATATGTATATATATATATATATATATATATATATATATATATATATATATACATATATATATATATTTATATATATATTTATATATATATATATACATATATATATTTATATATATATAAATGATCAATTTATCAGGGTTGTGATCAATTGCGTATTTATATATATATATATACATATATGTATATATATATATATATATATATATATATATATATATATATATATATATATATATATATATATATATATATATATATATATATATATACAGTCACAGTCCCCCTTTATTTACTTATAAATAAATATGCAAGCAAATAGAAAACAAGCAAAAGTTATTCCAATTGAATTAAAATTATAAGTATTGGTCTTGTTTATTTTAAATGTTTACTTTACCTGTGGCGGATTTAGTATAAGGCGTGGGGGGCAAGCTACTTCCCATGCCCCCTACAACAGTCAAACGGCGCCCCCTAAAATATTGAAAAAAATAGTTTCCCTTTTAAGTAACCCTCAGGAAAATAATTTCTGGAGTTTAACAAATAGGAGAGGGGGTCCAAAATCAGTAGTTTAACTTACTTGAACTTGATGGATGCCTGCCAATTTATTTTAATAAAATACGCCTATCGTATTTTGTTTAGAAATATTTTTTGAAGAAAAACACAATACCTTTATGCTAATTCATTTATAGATACTCTTACCATTATAAATGACAAATAATGCTTTTAAAACTTTGTAGTTATGAAAATAATCTTTTTTTTTTCAATTAATAAATGTGAAAAAGCAGAACTTAATGTTGGTTTTTAATTTTATTTAACTTTGAACAATTTTTTTTTCTTTTCGGTAAAGGAATATTTTCAATATCCATGATATTATTGTTAGTAGATTGAATGTTACCAATAATTGGATGACTGAAAACTGTGACTTGATTGTAATGTCATTGTAGCCAAAATCTTTGATAGACGGATTATCTTTTCTGCGACCAATTGCACGTTGTCTTCCAAAGTAGTTTTCAAGGTCATCTTGGCAGAATCTTTCAGAAAATGCAAATTGAACACCATTTTCAAGTAAAAATTTAACAACTTCTTTAAATGAATGCACTGTAATTTGCAAACCTTCATAAGTGCGAGAAGAAATAAACATTTTTAATTTTCAGCTTTCATCAAAACTTCCTTCTCGTTGATCTATAGATTCTTTCCACAATTTAAAGTATAAGAGGAAGTTATCTAACCAAGCAAATCTTGAATCATCTACTGATTCATAAGGTTTTAAAAATGACTTTCTTTTTGTTATATGCTCAACACTGTTCTTTACATTCAAACAATCAAAAAACATATCCATCATTAAACAAAATTCTGCAGTTCCAGCAGCTTCTGGTGGTCCAAACTGCTTTAAAACATTTCCTACCATTTTGCTCAATACTTGGGATGCAAGACATACCCTCATCACAGAATATGGTGTTAAGTTTACATGATCGCTTGTTAGTTTAGGAACAAGTTTTAAACCTCTTTCTAAATCAGAATTGTAAAATGTTGAAATATGATTCCAAAGAAGAAAATATCCACTATTCCACATGTAGCGTGATTTACATCCAGAACCAGAATTAATTAGACAGTTTCGAGAGGTTTTGATTAGATGAGGTACATCTGCAAATAAAAAGATGAATCTATTATCATTACTAAATAAGTTTTTAGTGCAATATATAATTTTTTTCCCTGAGCCACCATCTAATTTCTTATCATTTTGAAAAACTTCCTATTTGGAGATGCACCATCTGCAGTTGCAGCTATGACTTTCAAATTTATACTCTTCAGATAACGCACTGCTTTCCAAAATATTGGCATAAGTTGGGTCGATGTTACTCCAGTTGTGGCAAATGTTGCTAGACTATAGGAAAGTGGGTTTACTATACTTTTAACATGAAAAACTAAAACATAAGAGGCTAGCTCTCTCACATTTTTAAGTGTAGCATAATTAGTTTGAATATCTCCTAAATCTACAAATCCAATTAACTCACCAGAGTATTTATCCCAATCCAAATCTTCTTGAACTTTCATTTCATCAAACAGAATTGTAACAAATCTATCAGAACTAGAGAAGTTAGAAGTTTTATTTGCAAGATCATTAATGGCTTGAGGATTAAAACCTCTTGAAGGATGTATATAATTTTTGTAGTCTCTCAAGGTGCGTAAACTTGGAAGAACTAAAAATCCTGAACCAGTCTTACTATCAAAACGCAAATCAGAATATGCTGACGAAGATTTAGCTGCTAAATTGAGACAAAATTTTATTATCATTGGATGATACTTAACACTACAAGGACTAGAAGCTTTAATATAATTTTGCCGCTCATTCCAAAATAGTTTCATGAAGTCTGGAATATTTTTATGATTAAAACCAGAGTACAATGTTTTAAGGTTTTGATCAAGTTCTAAATTAACTTTTTCACTTTCCATATTTAAAACTGTTTTCATATGTTCAATCTGATTTTCCAACTGTTTGCATTTTAAACGATGTTGTTGCAAACTTAATTTAATTTGTTCGGTGGAGGTAAATTTAAAAGGAGCATTCAGCTTTGCAGGTTGGTTTAAATTTTTGTTTTTATTATTTACTTCATAATTAGTTTTAAGTTGTAAAAAATGGCATGAATAACAACAACTCTGGGATTTTATTAAAATATTACAATCAAGTGAACGATAAAACTTATCTTGATTTAATCTAGGTTTAAGAGGAAGTTGCTTAAAAAGCAAGTAGTTAAATTTTTTAGTTATAACATGCTTTTCAAATTTAAAGTTTTGGTTTATTAAGTCTAAACTTTTTACTTCAACACCAGGACAAAGAACAAGAGTTTCAATATGAATTATAAATTTTGATAAAGAAACATTTAAAAAAGATCCTTTATATTGAAGGTACAAAAGATGATCTATTGGTAACATCCAACCAAAAATTCTTACACAATAGTCTAGCAACTTGTCGACATAAATTTCATACTTTGGTAAAATATGTTTTTTACTGCAAATCTATCATCCAAAGAAATTTTCCAACAATCACCAAGAGAGAGCTTTAAAATACGTTTTTTGTAAAATCATCAAAAGATTTGTAACATGACGTTGTAGTTCGAGAAATTAACTCTTGCGTCACTAAAAACTCCTCACGTTTTGTAATGGACATTGAACTTCGCTGTGATTGATTACTTTTCTAAGGGAGATTTAGAGTTGGCAATGCTCCATCCTTTAAAATTTTTCGAGATGAATAAACCCAAAATTGATCTTCAGTAAAGTGAATCTCGCAAATATAAAAGTTGAAGGAATCAATTCGTTTTTTCAAAGAATCATCGATGAGTCTGTCTCTAGTAATTACGTTAATAAGCTCATTTCTCCATTTTTTATTTGCATCATTAGTTTGAGTAGGAACTTTGAAAATGCTGATACCTTTGTGTCTTCTTGAAGTTGAACAACCAAATATTGCACAATTTTCACCAGGCATGTTAAAAAAATCATTTTCAATAAAAATAGAAAGACAACTTAAAAAAATAACAGGCAACCACTAACAACAACAATCTTTTTGTGCAGGTTCGGAAGTCCGGAAACAAGAAAAAACAGTATGAAAGAGTTAAAACAATGCGCTATTGTTCGCTTCCAAACTATATCTTTCTTATAACTATGGTTTATCTAACTGCATGTATAAAAAAGTTAATATAGTTTGATTTGAATTTGCAACATGTAACAAAAAAATTACACATATAACAAAAAAAATTACATATGAACAAAAATAATTACACATGTAACTAAAAATTACATACAAGCAAAAAAAAGTTTTACATACAAACAAAATTACAAAAAAAAATACAAATGTATACTAAATGTATAACTAATTAAATATTTAGTATACATTTGTATTTTTTTTTTAATTTTGTAATATTATAATATTGTAATATAAAACTAAATGACACAAACAAATACAGAGTTTTCACTCTTTATGTAATTCGTTAAATTGAGAACAATTTCCATTTTCGATTCTACTTGTATTAAAATTATAAACACCACTAAGTACATTGTAAATATAAGAGATAATACCTTCAATAGTTTTATCTTTTACATATTATTTACAACTGCAAGTACACTAGCCATGTTTCTCAAATTCAGTAATGCAAGAAATATAACAATCATTGCAACTAACAATGTTCCCAGCTAGCCTATACAGACGGGTCTCGTACGGTATTGAACCGGGGATCCGGTATGGTTATCATCCGGGTTATGCCACCAGGAGTCAGACGGGAACTGTACGGTTTTCCCTGGTGCTCACGCCACTTATCGACTGTATTAAAATTTACTTCATGCGCGAAGTTTGAAGTCCCCATTTTGTTGTGTGAAAGTTTGTGCAATATTTTGTTAATATTAAATTTCTTTTACGCTTTAAAGTTGTTTCTTTTTCAAATAGTGGTATTTTTTTTCATAAAATTTTTAAATATTTTGTTAAAGTTATCCGTTTTTAAATTACGATTGTCATATAAGAACAATTTTTTTTACTGTTTGATTATAGCAAAATTGTTTTGAGGACAATTTTTTTATTAACAGTATTTTAGGTATTGTAGTTTCATTATAATGTTTTGGTTATGTTTGCAATAATTATCGATAATTCTTTGTTGATTTTTGTAAATTGATTGAAACATTAAGTTGATATGTTTAGGTTGCACTTGTTATTATAATATTATCTATTTATTGTTTATCAAGTAATTAATTTGTTAAGTAACAGATAAACATTTTTTAAAGTTAGCAAGATATAAGAAACCTTACTATGAGTTCAGACAGAACAAGACGTAGAAAAATTGCCGCTGAAATAGCTAGAATTGTGAAAGAAGTCACCCAATGAATCCGAGTTGCTGAATAATACTTTGCTGTTTAATTCTTCTAGTTCTGTAAGTTGTTGTCAATCATGTCCAATTGTCAACAATACTTTGTTACCCGAGTCTTCTCCTAAAATTCCAGAAAGTTCATGCAGGTTGGATGCTGGTAACAATTTAAATTTACCTTTTACTGACACTATCTTTAGTTTAGAAGAATCTAGTGATAAGATCGAATGGAAAGCTTGTTTGCATCATGATGATTTAGACAGTGATGATATTGATGGCAACAATTGCATAACAGAAGTGAATGAAAGTGTATCAGATGAATTAAAGCAATGGGCAATTGCATTTAACATATCTCATAGTACTGTAAATAGTTTGCTTCAGATTTTTGCAAAAATCAAATTTAGACTTGCCCAAAGATACTAGAACACTTCTTAGAACTGATCGAAACATTATTACTGCTTCTGTTGCTGGTGGTGAATACTTTTATATAGGATTAAAAAGGTGGTTATCTTTGCTTCTAAATAAATCTTCAGTTTCATCTGATATTACACAGCTAACAATTTACATAAATATTGATGGTATTCCTTTATTTAACAGCTCAAACATTTCTCTCTGGCCTATTCTTGGTTCAATTGTAGAACTTGAAGATAACAATGTCTTTCCTATAACATTTTTTTGTAGCTCTCACAAGCCAAACTCTCTTAATGATTATCTAAATGATTTTATACAGGAGATGAAAAGTTTAGAGCAATGTGGCTTTTCTTGTAAAAACTCAAAGCAGTATAAAGTTGTCTTAGGAGCAGTAATTTGTGATGCACCTGCAAGGTCATTTATTAAATGTATAAAAACGCACAATTCATATAATTGTTGTGAGCATTGCACTCAAAAAGGGGAGTGGCATAATAAAATAATTTTGCCAGAATTGATTGCTTCTTTAAGAACCGATGATAGCTTCATGCATCAAGATTATTCAATCCATCACACTTCAGTATCTCCTTTCACCCAGCTAAGTTACAAAATGGTTAGTGGTTTTCCTTCAGATTATTACTTAGTTTATGGGTAGACGGGCCATCATCATGTAAGTTATCGAAAAGTATACTAACAGCAGTCTCAGAAAAATTGATAATTATGCGACAGTATGTTTCTAGAGAATTTTCACGAAAACCTCGTTCATGATCATAATTTAAACAATGGAAAGCAACAGAGCTGTGGTTATTTTTAGTTTACATTGGGCCTGTTCTTTTGAAAGGTTTTTTGTCTCCTCATTGTTATAATAATTTTTTAGATTTGTCTGTTGCTGTTGAAATACTGCTGTGTTCATCGTTACTTGAAAATTTTGCTGATTATGCAGGTCAATTGCTTAGGTATTTTACACAAACTTTTGGGGAACTGTATTGTAAAGATCAGTTAGTGTATAATATTCACTCATTGCTGCACATTGTAGATGATGCAAAAAATATGGTCCTCTTGATAATTGTTCATCTTTTAAATACGAAAGTTACCTTGGTCAATTTAAAAAATTAGTACGAAAGCCTCAGTCACCTTGTGCTCTTATTGCCAAAAGAATATTTGAAAATCATGATGTTATTAAACCTGCACATCGTAAGCATTCTAGTGGTAAGTTGAGTAAAATCCATATGGAGGGTCCAGTAACAGTTTCACTACGTCATTGTCTGCAATATAAACAATACCACAAAAATGTCAACTATTTACGGAGATAAGTGCTTTGAAATTGGAGGCAAGATTGGCATTGTTAGAAATATCTTAAAGGACAATGATAATAGCTATGTCCTTTTTGAGGACTTTTGTGTGAAACAATCTTTTTTTCAAGACCCTATAGATTTAGCTAGCTTATCTGTGTATGTTATTGAACCATCAAATGGCCCTTTAAAGCAAGTCTCCCTATCTGACATAAAAACAAAGTATGTTATTCTTCTCTATAAAAATAAGTTTTTAGTCATGCCTCAGTTACATTTTCAAAATTAAATGTTTACATTGAAATCACAGTTTAGTTTGTATATTCATTTTTCAAGCTATTTTGCATAATAGCAGCAGTTTAAATACTTTTAAACAATTTAAACATCAGCTTTACAAAGTTATTGTTGTGAAGTTATCAAACCTTTAATAATAAACCTTTAATAGTTGTGTTTATTTAAATAATAAAGTTTTTAACTCCTTATTTTTTTTAAACTGTAACAGCAGTGTTTTTCAATAATATTTGTTTAGCTTAGAGATAATTTAATTTTTCACAAAATGAATTAGATGATCATTAGCTACAAATCTAATATAAATTTGTTAAATTTAAATTCTTTAGATTCAGCCATATTAATTTGTCAATTTTATTACTTCAAGAGCTTTTGAATTATAGATCTAATATGAATTTTTTTTTTTTTCAAATCATGAATATTACCTTCTTAACTTATCAATTTAATGTATAATAATACATACAATCTATGCAGAAGTTGCATGCATATTTGTTATGTATGATAGGTAAGAAATAAATATATATTTTTTATTTTTTTGTTTAAACTGTTGTTCAATAGAACTTAGGAACAGTTTTTTTACTTACAGTACAAACAGATTATCATAAGTTCATGTACACACTTTTGCATTGCCTCTTAATGTTTCATCAATTCTTAAAGCAACTAATTACAGCCAAATTATTTTATTATGATTCTATCATAATAGCCTTTATACAAAAGTAATTTAATTTGTAATATTATAATAATTTAGCCAATAGGGATCGAATTGATCCGTGCACTGATTGGATGCAGTATAAGATGAGACTGTTGGGTTTAGCAGGTAAGTGTTTTATTATTGTTTTACAGAAACTGATATTTTAGCCATAGAAATTAGTAGACTGCTAATTGTAATTTAATAAACTAAAATTGGTATATGAAGTTTGTCAGAGCAGAAAACTTAAAGTTTTATTTTATTTGATCTGTTTATAATACTTAAATTGTGCATTTTAAAATAGGATTTTGATTTATTTTATTAGAAAGTGAAAAAGAAGCTCAAGAAAAATCAAAGAGGGCTGAGGATTCTTCTAATATTGAAGATATTTCTGGTAAAGATCCACGGCAGAGCAAATGGTACAAAGCGGTTGAATTATCATTATTAACTGTAGTATTTCTTACAATAAACCTGTAAGCTTATTTTAAACATAAATAGCAAAAAAAGATTATATTGTGAATAGATATGCAATTTAAAAATTAAGTTATTATTGTATGTACTGGTTTGTGATAGATCTAACACAATGCAATTAGTTGATGAAGATGAGGAAAGGGAAGAGCAGGGAGGTAGTGATCATGGTGGGGATGATGGAAGTGATAGTGATACTGATCATCTAACCAGTTTTCACCAGAGGTATTAACTTTTTTTTGCTGAAAATTGAAAACATTTGTAAAAAGAAGAACTAGTAGTTAAGTAGAACCAAATATGTAATTAATTTTTTAGTAGTAAAGCTCACAGTAACAAAAAGAAAAGGATTGAAACATTAGTCCAACAAAAGCAACTATTCACCAGACCAGTGGCACCCATTTTCACATGTATGTATTCCATCATCTTTAATTTTTATGTATTTTGTTTATTATTATTATTAAGTTTATTAAATAAATAAATTTTATTATGAAAGTTAAGCTGTTGATTACGTGAAGATAGGAAAGCAAGGTATATGTCTGGATTGATGTAACTGCCTCTGTGAAAAATTGAGATGATAGAAGACTGCAATAGTTTGCCTACATGAATTAATACGTCTCCTAACATATGACTTGGGTATTTCTTTTATACATCTTTTTAGCTCGTCAACAAGGGGGACAAGATGTGCAAGCTGTTGGTGATGAATTAGAGAGTGATTGGTCTGTGGACTTGCTTCCTATGGGGGCTGATGGTCCATCTGGTAGTGTTCAGCCAAGCACTTCATCATTTTTTGTGTCTAGTAAACTAGTAAGATTGCTTTCAAAGACATCAATGTCAAAAACTGCAGCTCGAAGCAATTCGTTTTTATTTAGAGGAAAGATACTATATTTTGGTTTAATGCTGCATTTTCACATTATTATTTAGTTTTACATAGAATAATTTCCTCTACTCGGTATTAAACATTCAATACCAGTATTCATCAACACAATTTCTATTATTAACGATATATATATATATATATACATATATATATATATATATATATATATATATATATATATTTATATATATGTATATATATATGTATATATATATTTACATATATGTATGTATATACATATATACATATATATACATACATATATATATATATATATATATATATATATATATATATATATATATATATATATTCATATATATATTATATGTATATTCATTATATATATATATATATATATATATATATATATATATATATATATATATATATATATATATATATATATATATATGTAAATCTATTAGATCGGCAAATTAAGATCCCCCTTCCCATCAAGATCTCTTTGGGACTGCCCTATATATATATATATATATATATATATATATATATATATATATATATATATACATATATATATATATATATATATATATATATATATATATATATATATATATATATATCACACAAAATGTATAAATAAAAAAAATTTAAATTAAATTATTTTATTTAATAAAAAGATTTTTGTGACAGGATTTTTATTTTCAAAATATCTGAATTTGAAAAATATATAGTGTTGAAAATCTCAGTCAAATTTTTTGGAACATATTGGGATAACTTCATATTTTTATAAGCTACTATATCACTACCGTTAAATAATAGTTTTTTTTCTATTCTTTATTACATATTACTATTCTCAAGCAATTATTTATAAAATAAGAAAAAAATATTTTTCAGTTGAAGATTAAGTTAAAAAAAAGATAACGTTTAGATTATGTTAAAATAAAGATATTTCTTTAAATCTTGAATGTTTTTTGCAATTTCCATGCTATCGAATATAGCTAGACTTTTTTAGTATTAGCTGCAACAAAAATATTAAAAGTTTTAATAAAAAAATTATTAAAGCTTTGGAGGAATTTTTATTTACACTCTGATGATTTTTAATTGGAAATATTATTTTTTTTATTTTGAAAATCAAGTACCATCATCCGGGGCTAGTTTACTCCAACGGGGGTTACTTAGCACCAATTTTGAATAGTTTTTGTATTTCACCAGCTCTAATAACAATGTTGATTTTTAAATAAATTTGTTTTTTTATCTTTGTTTGTTTTTCAGTTCAATCGGAACCTACGTATATAACGATCTTACATTAAGACTGAAGATCCTTTCATATGAAGAAGAAATTAAACAAACTCAAAAAATCCATTCTTCAATTCTGCATAGCCTTCAAAGGCAGCTGAATGCTGGTCAAGGCCTAGCCGAACAGGAACTTCCGGTGACACTCACATTTCCTATGGACACCAACAAGGATGAAATGACTGATGGTACTAAGCTTCCAGTGGATGTTGCAAACTCAAAAGAACAGTTTTTGAAAGATGTTTCGTTGCAGAAACTTTTGGTAAATTTGTTGCAATTATTTAACTATAGGTATTTAAATAGTTGTTATTATATATAACAAAAATGCTCCAGAATTTTATATATTTACATATAATTGGATTCTAATTGTATTTTGTAGTCCCAAGTTCTTGTCGGTAATGGTGGAGGCAGCTTGACACAATTTATCAAGCGAAACATGGCCTATTTAATGACACCTAAGCTAGCGTGACAGTGTAACTTGACAGGCCAACGAAACAAAATTAAATTTCAAGCACTGCCACACTTTCAGATTTTGTTTAGTAAGTATTAACTTCAAATTTGTATGCCCACATTTAACAGCAACATATTAATCTTGAGTTTTTTAGATCGCAACATTTATTTAGATCACAACACTTAGCCCAGAAAAGTTATACTTGCTAAATGATGTAATAATAATAAATTAACATGTATACCGCAGCATCAACATAATAGTTTTATATGTATTTAGGTGCTGCTAAATAAAACTTTGCCACTAAGAACATAACCAAGGAGATGCTAGAGAAGGAACTTTCTACATAGTTTGGAAATTCACGGGACCGTGGGGAAGGGGGCCGAAAACCAAAAAGGAAGAACGCAACAGAAGCTAATTATGTAGTACAAGTGCCTGATGGTGCAGCTACAAATGTTGAACAGTGAACAATGTTTTGTGATCTAGCATCAGTTAAAAGCTTACAACTGTTTGCCATCGTCTAAGTTATGATTGATTGAAAATAGTGCACAATGATCTGTTTTTAAGCACTGTATACATTATACTGGTTTTTCCAGCCTGTAAACATTTGCCTTATAGCACACAGAATCTGATTTCAATTATTTTTGGCAGTGTTATTGTTTCCATTAACAAAATGCATCTTATCTGCCAGCAATATAGCTACAGGACTTAGTAAAGTGAAATAGTGATAATAATAATAAAAATAATGATAATAAAAAAAAACAATAATAATAATGATAATAATAGTAAGAATAGTAATAAAAACAATAATAATAGTTTATAATTATACCTACAATACCTGGGATTTATGTAGGATCCATGTGGGTTATCCCAGCTGAATACCAACTGGGTCCCGTATGAGTCCCGTTTGCTATCCCGGCTGAATACCGTCTGGGTCCCGTTTGTGTTTTCTGGCGGGAATCCCGGATGGGTCCCGTCTGGATCCCGCGGATAAAAACCAGCGGGATCCGGCTGGGTTACCCGTACGGGTCCCGTCCTGCAACCCGGCTGGGACCCACCCGGGTACCTTATGGGCTGGCGAGCTGGGTTATTACTAAAGTCGTTATTATTTGATTTAAAATTATTACATGTTTCACTATAAAACTCAATGTTGTCAGTAGAAGACATGATTGTTTGCTGCAATAACAATGTTAATCAACAAATTGATTAATACATTATATTTATGATTAATACATTATATTTACATGATTGATTAATACATAATACATTATATTTACATGATTGATTAATACATATTTATAAAATTTAAAAAACACAATATGTTTAAAAAATAGCATAATCAATTCAAAAAAAAAATAACAATAACAAAAAAAACTTATACTAAATTATTATAAGAAAAGGATCTCATTTTTTTTGCTCTAATTTATCTACTATTTTTACTCTTTCATTGACATACTTTTTACCCTGCCGACCAAGCAGGGTAAAAAGTTTACTTAGTATCATTATAATTTTTGAATTACCAAATTTATATATTCTCAGTTGATTTTCATAATGATAACGATTAAATTAAACATAATAAATATAATACTTACAAATATAACAAATTTCAAAATCGTTACATTTACTACAACTATGAAGAATTTATTTGCAATTTTTTGTATTATTTTTCTTCTAAGAGTACTTTTTTTATGATGGTAATAATTATTTTTAGTTAAATATTTTTTTTTTAGTAAAAAAAATTTACTAATATGTAGAGAGTTAAATATGTTAGAGTGATGTCATCTGTATGGCCGTTATATTGGTTATTGTAATTACGGACTATGAAGTAGTTAATCTGAGTTGTAATAGCACACGTGCCAATATGGGCGCTTCTTAATATAAATATATAGATTATATATTTAGTTAGTATTTATTCCTCCATTATGACTAACCCCAACTTAACAGGTTATGGGCCCAGAAGCCAATATCAAAGTTTATTATTCGACGGAGATAAAAGAAAGTTTAAATTACGGAAAATAAAAATATCAGGATACATGAAATTTAAAGGTTTAAAAGATGTTATTACTGGAACTCAAGAAGTCAATGACGATGAAAACGAATTAGTGTTGAACGAATTAGAAATAATGCAGAACTAATTCAATACCTAGACAAAAGATCGCTTTCATTAGTATTGAGGGATGCTCGAGAGAAAGGAAGAGAAGCATTCTCAATACTTAAACAACATTATGCTGGTTGTAGCAAACCAAGAATTATAACATTATACAGTCAGCTTACAACTCTCCAAAAATTGAATTCGGAGTCAATTACCGACTATATAATAAGAGCAGAAACATCAGCAACAGCAATGAGATCTGCAGACGAAATTGTAAGTAATTCACTTCTTGTAGCAATGGTATTAAAGGGGTTACCAAATGAATATAAATCTTTTATTGCTGTTGTAACACAATCAGAAACTGTTAAATGTTTTCAAAAATTTAAACAAGTACTTAGAAACTTTGAAGAAACTGAGAATTCAAGAAGTAATCAGGCTGAACCAAATAAAAGCAGTATTATGAAAAATAATTTTAAATTTAAAAATAAAAATGTTGCAAAATGTTATACATGTGGCACTCCAGGTCACAAATCTATAGATTGTTATAAAAACAAAGAAAGAAAGTGGTGTAAATTGTGTAAATCAAGCACTCATAGTGATAAATCTTGTTGTAAACAGCAACAGGAAAAATATAAAGCTTAAAAGTTAACAGACCAAAATATTGATCAAAGTTATGTATTTAAAGTTGATGAAGGAAATTTGCAACTTTTATCTAAATCATTCCTTGTTGATTGCGGAGCAACCACGCATGTAATAAATAGTGATAAATATTTTATTTACCTGGATGGACATTTTAAACCAGACGAACATTATATTGAGTTGGCTGATGGTACAAAAACTAACAATATGGCCCATAAATGAGGAACAATATCAGTAGAATTAACTACTGAGGATGGAAATGTTATTCAAGTTAAACTAGAAAATACTTTGTTTATACCAAGCTACCCCAATTGTTTATTTTCTGTTCAAGCTGCTGCACAAAAAGGTGCAATTTTAACTTCAAAGGTAATAAAGGAGAATTTATTGCTAAAAATGGGAAAATATTTCCGATATACCAGAAAGGTAGATTATATTATCTACTCAAAACTTCAACAATTTTAGTTCGAAAAGAAAACATTGATACATGACATAAAGTTCTAGGACACTGCAATTTTGCAGATTTAAAGAAATTAGAAAAAGTTGTTGGAGGTATGAAGATTACTAATAGTAATAGTAATTTTTGTGAAACATGTACTTTAGGAAAACAAACAAATATACGTAACAGAGAACCTAAAATTAGAGCAACATACCCCTTTGAGTTTGTGTATACAGATTTAGCTGGACCAATTGTGCCAATTGCAAAAGATGGATATAAATATGTTATTAGTTTCACTGATGATTATTCAGGATGTTTATTCACTTATTTTTTAAAGCATAAGTCAGACACTGTACATGCTACAGAAAAGTTCTTATCAGACATTGCTCCATATGGTAATGTAAAGACTTTCTCATTCAAAAGTGATGAGATATACCCATCTGGACGTGTTAGTCGAATTAGAAGCGATAACGGAGGTGAATATATTTCAAGAGAATTTCAAGAACTTCTAAGAAAGTATTGTATTAAGCATGAGCATACCTCACCGTATTTTTCCCATCAAAATAATAATGCCGAACAAAGCTGGCGAACGTTGTTTGATGCATGCTTATTGAATCAAAGTTACCAAAATTTCTATGGGCGTATGCTATAATGACTGCAACTTATGTTAGAAATTGTTGTTATAGTAGTAGACTTAAAAACACTCCATATGGAACTATCACAAAGACTAAGCCAAACCTTTCTAAATTACATATTTTCGGAACAATATGCTATCTCTATGAAAATGATAGTAAAAAGTTGGATCCATGTCGTAAAATTGGATATTTTATCGGATATGACAGAAAGCACTTAATATTTAGTATACTACCCTGAAACAAATTCTGTTCTAAAGCATAGATTAGTAAAGTTTACTGAGGGTTTTGGACTCATAACACCTAATAATATTGACAAAGATAAAATCGAAAACTCACACCAAAATTATTAGCACCAACCTACCATGTTACAACATACTAAAAACCGTAGGAACCCAGAGAGAACTAGAAGAACACCAAAATATTTAAATGATTACATTATTGACAATTCGGAAAACAATGATTACATTAAATATATTGACTACTGCTATTGTATAAAAGTACCCACTTCTTACAATGATGCCATTCAAAGCAAAGAAGCTGTAAGTGGAGGGAAGCGATGGACGAAGAAATAAAATCATTAAATGAAAACATTACGTACACCCTTGCTACCTTGCCAAATGGTGAGAATCTAATAGGAGGTAGATGGATTTACTCAGTGAAAGGTGAACCTGATAATCCAATATATAAAGCTCGATATGTAGCAAAAAGTTTTACCCAAATTGAAAGAGTAGATTACTCTGAAACATTCTCACCCACAGCTAGAATAGAATCGTTAAAGATAATTATGAATCTATCTGTACATGAAAATCTAATCGTACACCAAATGGATGCAAAAAGTGCATGTTTACATGCTCCAATAGAATGTGAAATTTATGTCTCACAACCACCTGGCTATGAACAAGCTAATAGTGAATTAATTTGGAAGTTGAATAAGTCGCTTTATCGTCTTGAACAAAGTGGGAGAAACTGGAACAAATTGTTAAAAGATTGTCTTATTAAAATGAGTTTTACTCAATCTGAATCCGACCCATGTGTTTTTGTATACAATAAAAATGATTCAAAAGTTATTATTTTAATTTGGGTTGATGATATTATTATTGCCACCAGTTCCACTAAAGCCATGAACTATTTTAAAGAAAGACTTATAATAATATATTTAATTTAATTTTACTATCATCATTTAAAATGAAAGATTTAGGAAAAATTTTCTTGAAATAACTTTTGTTCAAAGTTTTAACAAAATAATTATGAACCAAAAGGTTTACCTCACTAATATACTACATCGATATGGAATGGTAGATTGTAAACCTAGAATAACACCATGTGAAACGAACCTAAAATCATATGATGAAGAACCGCAAAACGAAATAAATTCAGACAAATTTTATCGCAAAATGGTCGGAGGTTTAGTTTATGCAATGATATGTACTCACCTTAGTTTTGTTGTCACAAAATTATCACAAAATTTGTCGAAACCAAATAACAGAGATTGGACAATGCTTAAACATGTTTTTCAATATATAAAAGGTACTCTGGACTATTCCTTAACTTTTCGAAAAACGCAACAAAGTATTGATTTGAATGCATTTTGTGATGCTGATTGAGAAGCATCCTGCGATGATTGAAGAAGTATTACTGGTTATTATTTTAGTCTGTACCAGAGTGGACCAATCATAGCATGGAAATCTAAGAAACAAGCCTCTGTTGCTTTGTCAACATGCGAAGCTGAGTATATGGCAATATCTGCCACGTGTCAAGAGGTAGCATACCTTACCCAATTCCTGAAGGATTTATCTGTAAAAATCACTGAACCAGTGAATGTCAAAAGCAATAACCAAGGTTCAATTGCTTTATCGAAGAATCCAGTGAAACACTCACGTTCAAAACACATCAATAGACAATACCATTTTATAAGAGAGTATCTTCATAATGGAAAGATAACCTTGGAATACGTACCATCAAACAAAAACTTAGCAGATATTTTTACGACACCATTAGTTATATTGATTATTGTAATTACGGACCATGAAGTAGTTAATCTGAGTTATAATAGCACGTGTGTCAATATGACCGCTTCTTAATATAAATATATAGATTATATATTTATCATTTATTCCTCCATTATCCCAAATTAACAAAATATTTTTTACTTAACAAAAGATATTCAGCTAAATGATTTTTTTATGGTAGTAAAAATTTTCTTAAACAAAAAATATTTAGTGTGAATTATATTATAGTATTTTTGTTAATTAAATTGAATTTGGCGCAACAAAAATAATATCATATAATGAAATTAATATCATATAATGAAATTAATTTCATTATATGATATTATTTTTGTTAACAAAAAATACTTCAGCTAGAATAATTACTTGATATATGATAGTGTTTTTATTATTACTAGTATGCTTTTTAGAATTAGTCATGTTAATTTTTTATATATTGTGTTTTTTAAGTTTTATAAATATATTTTATTATTAATTGAATTATTTATTGATTAATCAGTACCAAATAAAATGCTTAATATCATATAAAATATAATATCATTAAAAATGCTTAATATCATTGGTGGTGTTAGTAGTAATATTGATAATAATATCTTTGCGAACGAAAATAAAGATAATTATAATAAAACTATACATTACAAGTTTTATGGTAGCTCTTACATTGAATTATCCAATAAATGCGGTCATTGTGGACGTCCTTGTGAGTATTATAATAATGTTTACAACGATAAAGATACCGCTTATATTAATGATAATGTCAAAGATTATCATAATATGGATGGTGGATACTTTTTCAAAGATGAAGGATTTCCTATATGTGATTGCACTTGTCATTTTTATGGGTTTTGTCATTATACTACGAGTAATAATAGCGAAGATGATTATGATAAATGTGAAAAAATTAAAAATTTTGAATGTTACGAAAATGCTAACGAATATAGTAATGAACTTAAAGATGGTAAAAATCAATCGTATGTAATTGAAGATTGTTATTATCATAAAGATTATAAATATCCTATAAGTAATGAAAGTAAAGATAAAGATAAAAATGATAAAAAGTACAAAAAATGCATAAAATCGACGCATAATTACTTTGATAACACCAATGCGAATAGCAGGATAAAGGAAAATATAGTTGCTATGTAAAAAAAACACGTAGTTGTAAAAAAAAAATATTCTTATAATAAATTTATTATAAGTTTTTTTTGTTATTGTTTTTTTTAATTGATTAAATGATTTTTTACTATTTTGTTTTTAAACTTTATAAAATAAAAGTAGTTATTTATCAGGCAGATTCTCAATAGTTAAATTAATTATTTTATTAAATATTATTTTTTATTATTATATATATATATATTAATTATTATTAAATATTTACTTTTAATAAATTTAGTTAAAATGAATTTATTAGGCGGTAATGTTATTATTTACTATGTTATGATGTTTAACCCTTTGAATTAGTTATATATATTTTTTTTATTTGACATGTTTTTTAAATTTTAAAAATATTAATTATTATTAATAAACAGCAATAATTTATATATAATGTATATAATATTATCACCTAGAACGATTAAAATGAGTTTTTGCAATGCTTTTGATAATTCAAATATTACAGGTGATATGAGATATACAATAAAATCTAATATTGGGTTGAGGAATAATTCATGAGCGTTTTTTTCAAATTTAAAAATGCACGCAGAAATAAAATGCATTGGCAAAATGTTTTATGTTGTTTGAAAGAGAATGTTTTGCTCTACAAGATAGTGTGTTTTGATTTGTTAGTTTTTTTTATTTTTGTGTATTTTCAGATCATTAAAATGGAATGTCAAGTGGACTAAACTGAGCATTTTCGACACCATTTGCTTTTTGCATTTAATCGAGGTGTTAAGGCCGCCGAAGCTGCTCGTGAGATTTGTGCTGTGTATGGAGAATTCTTTTCGCTGCTTCATATTGACGTAAAGGCACCATTTTTCATCGCCAGTGACAATGCGGTAAAGAAAACGCTGTTTGTGACCATGTGTTGAGCGATGTCGAGCGAGTAAACCGGCGGCGATTGTGGAACGTTGATTTTTGTTGTTTTCGCTCAAAGTGTGTGGCACCCAAGCGCCGAGTTTCTGAACCTTGCCCATTGAGTGAAGGTGGTTCACCACAGTTTTTTGATCACAATCCATCTGCTCCGCTAATTCTCTGGTCGTTTGACGTGGATTTTCGTGAAGAAGTTGATTCAATCGCTCTTCGTCGAACTCAATTCTCCATACACAGCACAAATCTCACAAGCAGCTTCGGCGGCCTTAACACCTCGATTAAATGCAAAAAGCAAATGGTGTCGAAAATGCTCAGTTTTGTCCACTTGACATTCCATTTTAATGATCTGAAAATACACAAAAATAAAAAAAACTAACAAATCAAAACACACTAACTTGTAGAGCAAAACATTCTCTTTCAAACAACATAAAACATTTTGCCAATGCATTTTATTTCTGCGTGCATTTTTAAATTTGAAAAAAACGCTCATGAATTATTCCTCAACCCAATATAGATATTTTTAGAAAAAAGCGATCTAAAATTGATGATTACTATAATTATATTAATGATAATAGTAGTGTAAGAGATAGTGAAAATAAAACTATTAACTGGTTTACTGCTAATTGTTGCTTTGATGATGTAATGAAAAAGATATAAATAATAAAATAAACAGCGTAGAAGAATATGAAAATTACCTTTATAAACAAAGTAATGATAGTGATGATGATGATAGTAAAATTAAATTAAATATTATTATTTTAATAATAATAATTATGTTAATCTTGAGACACTCTTGAACATATACCATGCTATATTTGGCTCGCATCTTAGATGCATGCCGAGTATTTGGGCAGTCCCATCAACAAGCTCTTATAAGGTTATCCCACGTTTAAAACAAGGCAAATTGACTCATTTATAGATAGAGCAAGAGCATTGAGCAGTTGTGTCAGTCCTGCTAATTAACCCAAAGTTGTGACTTAGCTCTCTTTATGTGGCCTCGTTAATGCACACCAAAAGCGTTAACAGGGACACTATCCATGCACAACATAGCACTGTTAATACTCTGATATTTTACAGTTGTAGACGGAATCAATCTCTCTGAGAGCTATCACAGAGGGAAACATCACTATTAGCCAGCCTCAGAGCCATTAAACTGAGTTTTAAAGCTGTATCTTCATTAAGAGTTAACAGGAAGAGTCACTATCAAAGAGGGAAAACAATGTAACACATGTTTACATCCACGCCAACCTAATAGATAAAGAAGGGGTTCAAGACTCATCGACAAAATTATTCTACTTACCCCTATAGCCTTTGCCTAGGAGGCCTTCTTCAAGACAGTAACTGGATGCAGTTAAGTAGCTGGATCTGCACTTAATAAATATTTTTATTGAGACCATCTCGAACCTTTACTTAACTAAGACCCCAAAGGCAGGGAAATATTAGCTGGATGCAGTTAACACCTGCCCAAAATGAGTACTTTTATCGAGACACTATTTTTAGTTTTTACTCAAAGACAGAGGAATTTTTAACTTGGAGCATATTTCTCTTTACCTTTGCTTTAATAAATATACCTGGTTACATGGTACCAGTAGCAGGGTGATCGTGATGATCCTGAACCTGACCTGTTCCTGCAGTTGTTATTCTTATTTAAGATATAATTCAGTTTAATATATTTA
This sequence comes from Hydra vulgaris, assembly GCF_038396675.1. Classification (NCBI taxonomy): domain Eukaryota; kingdom Metazoa; phylum Cnidaria; class Hydrozoa; order Anthoathecata; family Hydridae; genus Hydra; species Hydra vulgaris. Next base: position 60,598,299 of record NC_088921.1, read on the forward strand.
TATTAATATATTTAGTTTAAGTGATTTCAATATAAAATTTCTAGTAGACAATAAATTATAACAAATTGTAAAATATTTCAAATCCACTAAAAATGAATTTATAAAAAAAAATTTATTTTGTATTTTAAACCTCAAAATATTTTTCAGATTATGCTAATTTAGTTTTTGTTGTCGGTTCAATTTTAAATTATGTCAATGACATGAAACCTGTTCAGACCACTTTCTTTTTATTATGTATAGTGGTTAAGGCGGTTGTCTGTAAATTACATCACGCTCTGGGGGGAAGGAGAGAAGTTAGTGGTTTTTTCATTAATTTGATTTGGACTTGTTACTAAGGAGTTACGATGTTGTGGCGAGGAAAGTGGTTGTAAAAGTTAAAAATTGCGTTGTTTAATTTATGGGTGACCCCTAATATAAATTACCAATTTGTATTAATATTGATTAAGTTATATTTGCCACTAATAATATGCAATGGTTAATATAAATTCTTTGTAAAAATTGTTTTAATTTAGGCTAGTATAATGAATTATACTAAATAAAAAATTAGATTTGGCATAAGAGATTAGTTTTTTGAAATAGGCCATTTTGATAATGGGTATAAGCTATTATTATTTAAATAATTATAAAAACATGCATTAGTTTTTATGTGGAAATGTTCTAACTGATTTACCTTATCATGAACATTTCTTACCTTTAAAATTACAAACTACAAAAAATCTTGTTCTTAAACATGTAATATGGGGTTCGCCCTACTATGTTGATCTTGCGACATGAGTTTACTCTTACTGAAAAAAAGTTTAAAACTTGTAAAAATTCTGTCACTTTTAGGAGAACAATTGACCTTACAAATTCATTTGATGGAGTTTACTCTACCTTTACAGAATCTATTAAAATCACAATGTTCTTGATATTTATTCTTAAAATTGAAAATGCCCACACACAGATTTTTTTATAGAGAAATCAGAAGATTTTTTACATCCAATGATCTAGATAATAACTTTTTTTAATGCAGTTATCAAAATGATAAAAGAAGGTTTGCTTATTATAATTGTTATACATAAAGATATGGAAACCATGCCACAGATATTTTTAGAGTCTAATAGGACTGTTTTTTTAACTAGAAGGTCAAAGGATTTAATATGTTAGAAGCAAACAACAAGTCCAATAGTTTGATTTAATTTAAAGTCTGCAAAAGTAGTCCATACACTAGTTCGTAGATTTCATGCTTCATGATAGTGCTTGGTGAAGTTTATTCATTGACAGAGTTTGAAACAGCTTTTAGTTCTTCATAGTGTGGAAGGAAAATTTTCTGTAAATAAATAGCAAACTAACAGAATTTTGTAGCTTTATCAGTTCTAGAGGGTAGTACTACAACAGACAATTTAGCTAGAAGTCTTCTGTGCAGTGAAAAATAGTGGAAAACTGATTTAATTTTTTCATATTAATTTTTTAACTAGATGAGATAGCATGAATAATCAGTAGACAACAAAAGACCATACTGCTTAGCTGAAAACATCAGCTAGCGACATGGTCTGCTTGTTTTTCATGCTATTTCATCTTGTTACGAATTTAATATAAAGAAATATAAGAGCATTAATAAGGATACTTATATTCCTCTTCTACAAGAAGTATCCTGGGTCAGCTTGACAGTGACTGTTTACAAGTTATTTTAGTTCTGTAAATTAGTAAAAAAATTAGACATCACATTTCTTGTGCATAAATTCTAAAAATAAGTAAAACAGTAACTGGGTAATTACTAAACTCTAACCCAGAGTTGTTATTCCTTGGCCTGGCCTTTAGGCCAAAATTTGAGGCCTTGGCCTTGGTCTTGGCTTTGAAACTGTTGGCCTTGGCCCTGAAAATTTTGACCTTGGCCTTAATTGTTTTGGCCTTGGCCTTAAAAAAAAATACATATTTTCTTATTGATTTCGTTGAATTCTGCGCATAACCTTGGTCTATTTTTATAAAATGTGGTTTTATTGTCACGCACTTACTACTTACAGTTTCGTTAATAAGTGTCCTTAACGTACGGCAAAAATTGAAGACTTTGGTCTCGAAAATGTTTACATTGTCCTTGGTCTTGAAACTCTTAATCTTGGCCTTGTCCTTAAAACTCTTGGCCTTGTTCTTGGCCTTGTAACTTTTGGTCTTGACCTTAGCCTTGGCCTCGCTACTTTTGACCTTGTTAACAACTCTGCTCTAACCAAATTAAATGTAATAAAATGCACTCAAAATGATATATGGTTTAGTATTACCGAATCTCCAGTTTTTCAGACAAATAATGAAATATTCAAAATTTAAGTCTGTTTTTTTTTATAAAAAACACTTTTCTAAATTTTTTTTTTTTAATTTTTGTTTAGGCTTGACTGTCTAAGTTATGATAAATATAATAGAACAAATTTTTGATAGATTATCTGGTGCATATATTTTCAATAATAAAATATGTACAAAATATTTTGAAACTTTTCTTTCAATTAGTAATTTAAAATGTTGAAAGGTCTTCATATTTAACCATGATAATGACTTGTAATCTTTTATATTTGATGATGATGATGACCATGATGATGATGATGATGATGATGATGATGATGATGATGATGATGATGATGATGATGATGATGATGATGATGATGATGATGATGATGGTGATGATGATGATGATGATGGTGTTAATATGTTGATAATGATGATGATGATGATGATGATGATGATGATGATGATGATGATGATGATGATGATGATGATGATGATGATGATGATGATGATGATGGTGTTAATATGTTGATTATGATGATGATGATGATGATGATGATGATGATGATGATGATGATGATGATGATGATGATGATGATGATGATGATGATGATAATGATGATGATGGTGATGATGATGGTTTGATGATAATGATGAGTTATTGTATTTAGATATATCAGAGATACGCAAAGGAATCAAAAGTTTCTATCTTACAAATTATGGGAGAATATGTGAAGTTCAACCACCATTAAAATCACCTGCAAATTTTGATTTAATGCATAAATTTGTTGTTAATGCATACATTTTTTGTGCAAATGTTGATTTAATGCATAAATTTGTTGATCTGTGTATCGTTGATGAAGTTAATACTCAAACAGATGATGTATTTAGTGTTGAACGAAAAGATTTTCTTGAAAAGCAATTGCGTTATACACCAGTTCTATATAGTGAATATTTATGAAAGAAAAATCTGTAACATTTATATCTGGAATAGCTGGTATCGGGAAAACATGGTTGCTTAGAAAATGTTTGCTTGATTGGTCAATCGGCCTAATTTGGGAAAATGTTAAACTTGTGTTTTATTTGGAATGTTGGATTTAAATTTGAAAGGCTTAATTTATGTCAAAATATTGGTAACATTAACGAATTAGTAAACTTTTCTACAAAGATATTATAAATGATTTTGATATTAGTATTCATCCTGCACGGTTTATAATTGACGGATTAGATGAGTTTAAATATTTAAATGAATTAATAAATTGCAGTTCGAGTCAAAAATATCCAATCCCTAATGCTTTAAGAGAAATTCAAAAAAAAATATGTAGTTGCTGGTAGAGTTTATGCAATTGATCAATACCAAAGTATATCTACAGAGCATTGTGATAAGATAAACATTCAAATTATGGGATTTAATTAAAGCGGAATAAATAATTATATAGAAAATAATGTTTTAAAGAAAGAAAAAATAAGGTTGTGAAAGCAACATTAAAGGAATCTGCAATTGCAAAGTTCATGTCATCTGTTCCATTTTATTTATCTTCCATGAGTAAGATTATTAGTAATTCGAAAAACTTATACAAAAATTTCTTTTTTATCAATGACAGATGTATGCAAATATTTTTTTATACTTTTTGCAAAAACACATCATCAAAAACAATGAATTGATTTATTAATTGATGGAAAACAATTCCAATAAAAAATATATTTTAAACATTTGTAAAATTGCATATTGATTGCTTATTGAAAAATGAGTAATTTTTTCCAAAGAAGATATTCAAAATTTTATCATTGGCTTTGATAAAAATGAAGAAAATTTTTTTGGATTTATTGAAAGGATTGAAACAAATCTAGGTTATTTTTATCAATTTGCACATTTGACAATAATGGAGTTTTATGCATCTGTATATGCATATAATTGTTTAAGTAGTGAAGAGATTTTAGCCAATAAAAAGCTGAAAAGTTGTTTATCAATGATTTGTGGTATAACCAATAAAAATCAAAATAGTTCATTAAAGTTTCTTGTTAACCTGAATCTATTAAAAAAAACTTCCGAACAATCTTTATTTTTGTTTTTTATTTTTGGTTAGTCCTTATTACTTTGTTGCATTATTATAAGTCATTTTAGATTAAGTTTATCTATTTTTCAAAAGTATAAGTTTATTAAAATCAAAAGTTTATAAACATTAAGTTTTTTTTAAAGCTGTTGTTTCTTTATTTCTGTAAATTGTTTCTTGTATTGAGTATGTTTAACAATATTTGGCAAGACTTTGAGAGAAATCTAAAATAAATAAGATTTTATTGGAAAATAAAAAATATTTTTTATTAATGCTTTGTAGCATACCAAATTATATAACAAATATACGTATCAGTTTTGATTACAAGTAAATTCATCTGTGTCACATATCTTATATACCTGAATGAAATTTTTTTTTTTTTTTAAAAAAATGGCAAACTTTGACAAGTAATTTTAGAAGAAAAATCAGTCAATATTAAATTTTCAAAAAATAAATTAATATTAGAATTTCACTTTTTATTGTGGAATAAGTGACAAAACTTTGTGTTTCAATCAACATTTACAGTAGGCTTCCCAAACTGTAATTTTTTAGGGGAATTTTTTAGTTTTATGAAGTACCTATTAAAATTCAATCTTTTTTCCTGGAATCTTCCATATAAAAATGATGTCCTGGAAACTCCCATATAAAAATGATGTCCTGGAATCATTTTAAAATTTATTTCACAAGTTTTATCATCCATGATTAAACTTTTTTTTTGTACGCAATAATTTGTATAATTTTCTAGCACAGCTTTTTGCCACTAAATTTTCTTCAGTATTGTGATCTGGCGCTTTATACATCTTGAAGGACTTGATTTTATGCTTTTTCTTGATAGTCCGGACCATTTGTCTTCTAGTTTTGCATTAGTTAGAGCCAAATTTTGCTCAGAAATGTTAGGATTTGCCCTTATTTTTGGCGAAACGTTCATCTTCATTTATTTTTTAAGGTTCAAATTGTTGCAGCTTCCACACTTTTATTTGTTGTAATGGGCGTCAAATACTTATTTAAAGTTTATAGCGCTTTTAGAACATCCAACAGTTTTTATAATCGAATTGAAAGGCAAATTAGGATTTTCCATCAAGCATGCAAAATTGTATTCTGCATTTGTTGCTGTTTTGTTGCCTTTTTAAATAATAATAATAAATAGATAAATTTCAACATTTTAACTGAAGTACTAACACATAAATAATTGTTTTTCTCTATGATTTTTTAGTGTCCTAATTATAAGAAATTAAAAGTGTCAATTTTACTTAACCCAACCTTTACTGTAATACATTATAGTTGTTTTAGATTTTAGGCCAACTTTTTAGGTATTTTTCTATGTGTTTTTCATAATTTATAGTTGTTTGAAAGATTTTTTTGGAAAATCAAATATAATTTAAAAATACCAACTTGTTTGACACAAGGTTATATCTGCAAGTATTATTTCTTTAAAATATTTTCTTAGAGTAAGGAGTATAAAGGAAAGCATGAATGAAGCGTTTTTATTTTTCATGAACAAAGCATTGCTTTTCATCATAACATGAAACAGTTTTAAATTAAGTAATTGTTTCTAAAGATTGTTTAGATGTAACACATTTAATTTATATTATAAAAGTCTTTTAAAATCAATAAAGTTTATGTTTTAAGCACATGTCCCAGTAACTGGTTTTTCATAAATCTAATAGTTTTTTGCTGCTGATATTGCTTCTTGCTAAATGCTTATTTAGGGTAGTTATGCTAAGTGTGCCGTCTGCAAACTTAATGAAGCTAATGATCTTGTTATCATCTATGTAGCGCTTAATATGGTTGGCAATGTGATAAGACAAATCATTGATTTAAAGTATATAAAGTAGTGTAGTAGAGTGCCAAGTCTTATGGTACTCCAAATGACTTGCTAGTCAGATTAAACAAGTGACTTGACTTGGTTTTTAGCCTAATGGCTAAGATCAAGTGAAGTATCTGCTTTTATATGGCTTCTTACATCATTTTGATTGGTTATGGCCTGCTATGACACAGTATTCAGTCTCGGATTCATTTCAATTGCTCACATTTAAGACTGAAAAAATGACTTCATCGAGCCTAAACTTTGGTTTTATGACATGACTGAACAAAAGAAAATTTGTATTTAATAAGACAGTACAAAAAAAGTTTCATTTTTTCATTCAATTTGTCTGATTCTAAACAACAATTGCATATTAAATAGACCAAGACAGTAAAAAATCATTCGAAATAAGATTCAGAAATTCAGGCTTACTTTTTAGTCTAATTGCTGAGATCAAGTGAAATAATTGTTTTTATTTGGTTTGTTTTAATTGTTTTGTTAAGTTCTTATATTGATATTTTCTTGCCGCAGCTTATCATTGTTATTATTATCATTACAGCATATTGATTGGTTGTCTTGGGCTGATATTGAATTAATTATGGCCTGCTGTATCACAGTATTTAGACTTGGCTTCATTTCAATTGCTCATGTCTAAAGAATGTGAAAAAATGACTTTATTGAGCCTAAACTTTGATTTTATGAAAAAACTGTAAATTTGTTTTTAATGAAACAGTACAAGAAAAGTTTCATATTTTTATTTATTTTGTCTTATAATAAACAACAATTGCATATTAAATAGACAAAGACAGTAAAAAATCATTTAAAATAAGCTTCGGAAATAAATAGATTTTCTAGACTTGAGAATTGATAATAAGTTTCACAAAGTAGCCACCAAATGTATTACTCCATAATATATTTGGTATACGGTCCTTGATAATGACATCTAATATATTTTGCTAAAAGCTCTTTCCTTGCTTTTCTGAGTATACTTCCTTGTCGTTTTTTAATTTATTGAAATGATATGGACTTTAATGGCATTTTGTGTGTTTCTTCACACACCTTGCTTGCTTTAGTAAGATTTATGTTTTGAAATTATAGGTTTGAGATAGTGTTGTAACAATTTATGAAAAAGAGTATTCTTATTAACTATAGTTGTCACCTTGGCCTTGAACCAAGACCAATGACCAAAAGGATTGTATTTTAAAATTGTGTTTACCTATGATTGTCATTATCATATATACAATTACTCTGAGGGCATCATTTTCTATGATCTTCTTGATCTGTGTTTCAACGAAGTTACTAGCTCTGCAGCTTAGCCTCATCTTTTGAAAAAGATTTTGATGAAACCTGAATTCAGTGGTGGTTAATTTTACTTGAGTTTTATCAGCTGCTCCCATTAAACCTTGCTCTTGCCCTCAAAGAACTCAGTCACATAACCAGCTTTTTTTGTGATAGTGTCTTTACTGTCCCAGAGACAAAGGAAATTGGAAAATTATAAAAATAAGCTTGAAGGGCTAGTAGAATGATACCAATTTTAAGCCTTTAATAACCTTTGTAGTTGTTATACATCAAGGCACTCAATAACTTTTTGACAATAGTTTTGTCCTCCTTGAGTTACGCAGAATGAAACATCAGAATGGAAGGGCAGTTGTTTTCGTTATAAAGCAACATGGCTTTGAGTTTCTGAGATAAACTGTTTCCGAAAGAGTTTTCAGCCTTATTATCTTGATTCTATAATCTTTGTTTGTATCTGTAGTTTGGCTAAGATATTAGCTCTAACCTTAGCCTCAGACAGGTTCTCGAAAAGATTTTTAGGAATATGTGCATTGATTTTCAATATTGGAAGTGTTTTCTGGAGTTCTATCAGCAGCTTCCACATTGCTCTTTCCCATAGAGAACTTACTTCGTTGTAGCCAGTTCTTACTTTGGTAGTGCGCCTTAGTGTAATTATTGTCCCAGAGGCAAAAGATATTGATAGTTAGTTTGAAAACCCTTAAGGTCTAGTAGAATAATGCCATTTTCAAGTTTTTGATGACCTTTTGTCATCATACATCAAGGTACTCATCAACATCTTGGCACTAGTCTTGTCCTCTCTGAGATGCACAGAAGGAGCCAACAGAATGGTCGGCCAGTTGTTTTCATTTTAAAGCAACATGGTTTTGAGTCTCCAGAATGAACTGTCTATAAATAGGTCCTATTTACTTGGCATGTGATACCCTTAGCTTTGAAAAAATCAACCACAACGTTACAGAAGCAATTGAATTGATAATTATTCTCTGAATTGTTTTTGTTCAACAAATTTCACTGTTTAAGCCTTGATATCAAAAGCTCAGCTATGACTTTGTAAACCCTTGGTCTCTTATTAAATCATTGTCTTTTTGACTTGAAAATTGTGGCCTGTACTACTCAACTTTACCTGGTAAACTATAACTTGTACTCCAATATCCCGTTTGCTGTTAGACTTGCTACTTTTCCTTGAAGATGGCTTTTCCTTCTTAGGGGAAGAAGAACAGGCAGCTCAAGGCTGTGTAGTCCTAGGCTATCAGATGAAGGAATATCTGAATAAATGCTTGAGGCACATTTTTTGTTAGAGTGATTTTATGTGATTATTAATGCTAAAGTTGCAGTTGCTTTAATGGTTCATTGATAGACACCAAATTTGAAGGGTTGCAAACGTCATGACTATACCACCCATAGCATTGCATTTATAACTATTTATAAAAATTTGAAGACAATAAATTTCACATATCACTTCAGGGTACAATATTTTCAGTATTGCCCAGGATTGATTCTATTCCACGCCAGAATGCTGAAGCGCGCCTTATAAACTATACACATATTGAATTTCTTCTACAGAATACTTTTACGATCATGATTTTATAATGCAAACATCTTTGATGATTTTATTTTATTCAACTTTAATAAAGTTACTTCTACTCAAATACGATTTGTTATTTCTTTATTAACTGATAACAGGAGCTAGAATGTTGGTAAGAGTCATGTAATTATTGTTAAAAATGTTATGTTATTAAACCAACACTGTTTTTGTTTATAATATATACTTTTTCTTGATAGAAGTATTTGCGCCGATTGTTTGAAGTTACATTTTTTATGATTTTTAACTAAATTTAGCGCAATTTCCAAGCATTGGCACAAATAGATTCTGATGTCAATTTCAGTTGTTGTTTTTTTAACATCTTTTCTTCCAACAAGACTGGAAGCAACCACTATTAGAGTTGGAATTTACTGGAAGAGAAAAGATGAAGATTGTAGAGTAATATAATGATTGACAGATGACTTAAAGGATTGCAAGTTATATGAATCAGGAAAGCAAGATGAAAGAAGTGAATTCCAAAGAACTGATGTTCAAGGAAAAAAGCTAGAGAAATAAGAGTTTTTGGAGCATTTAGAAACAGTCACAGAAAAAGGATGAGACTTTATTTAATGATGAATAACATGAGAATGAATTTTAGTGGATGGCACAAAAGACGCTAGCTCTTTAGAGCAGAGCCCATTATAGTATTTGTAGAAAAGAGAAAGAGAAGCAACGTTATAACGATGTGATAATGGTTGTAAGTTAGCTGCAAAAGCAGGTCCAACTATGTTTACAATTCAATTTTGCATCTTGTCTAAAGTAGTAATGGTTTTGATTGGAACTTGCAGAACACAATGTGAGGAAAACCATAGAGAAGAGTGAGGCTTGACCTGAAATTATCGAGAGGGAATAAAAGATTCCAAGCCAGCCTGAATCCACGAAGTTATATAAGAAGCAAATTTGTCAGCAGGAAGTCGAAAGATTTCTACGCAAGGGCTATCACAAAGAAATTCATGGAAAGAGTCCCAGTCAGCTTAAAGGTAGTTGTAAGAGGTACATTGATAAGGGGATTCGGATGATGAAGAATAATGAGATAATAGTTTTAGAGAGATCAAACCGTGATCAGAAGCACCTAAGGGTGAATGTGGAGAAACTGAGCACCCGACTAGAATCAGAAACAACACATGAGTCGAGTAGAGAAGATAAATGATGCTGGTTTTCTGGAAAGTGAGTTGGAAAATTGACTCTTTTTAGTTAGGGATTAAGAAAGGCAAAAGTTGAGGGCTTTAATGCCAGTAGAGTCACTGACACTAGAGCCAAGTCAATCAGTGTGATGAGCATTAAAGTCACCAGCAACCATGATATTGGCTGACGGATAAAGAGAGAGGGCTTTGTCAATTTGATGAGAAATAACATCGAAAAAAGTGCAGTCTTGAGATGAAGGAGAGCAATATAGAACAAAGAGAAAGGCGAGTGGTGCTAAACAAAAGCACATAAAAGAGTAGTCTGTGGATTCAAAAAAGTTTCCTGAAAAATGGGTGGATTCAAACCTAGTTTCACGACAAATGGGTGAATTCTTAAGAATGTAAATGACTAGGCCAAGCATGTGACTATTGGAGTCTTTACGAATTAAAGGAAGATAACCATCAATGCTAAGTAACTGGATGCATTTAACATCTGCCCAAGATGAGTATTTTTATCAAGATACCATCTCTTGCTTTTACTCAATCAAGAGCTCTAAGAAAGGTGGTGTTTTAAGTTGGAGTTGGATTCTCCTAGCCTGTGCCTAAAAAACGTATACTACAAGTCAGCAGGACATGAAGCAGATTGTTCTGGGTTATATGTTTCCGGTAGCATTTTAGTAGAATTTGTTCAACGATATTTTCTTAATGTGTACCAAAATCCTGTACCAAAAAAATACACTGCTTAATAATTTAAGAAATATGTTTTACATATCACTGATTATGATAAATATGTTTTACATATCACTGATTATGATAAATATGTTTTACATATCTGTCACTGATTATGATAAATATGTTTTACATATCTGTCACTGATTATGATAAATATGTTTTACATATCTGTCACTGATTATGATAAATATGTTTTACATATCTGTCACTGATTATGATAAATATGTTTTACATATCTGTCACTGATTATGATAAATATGTTTTACATATCTGTCACTGATTATGATAAATATGTTTTACATATCTGTCACTGATTATGATAAATATGTTTTACATATCTGTCACTGATTATGATATATATGTTTTACATATCTGTCACTGATTATGATAAATATGTTTTACATATCTGTCACTGATTATGACAAATATGTTTTACATATCTGTCACTGATTATGACAAATATGTTTTACATATCTGTCACTGATTATGATAAATATGTTTTACATATCTGTCACTGATTATGACAAATATGTTTTACATATCTGTCACTGATTATGATAAATATGTTTTACATATCTGTCACTGATTATGATAAATATGTTTTACATATCTGTCACTGATTATGATAAATATGTTTTACATATCTGTCACTGATTATGATAAATATGTTTTACATATCTGTCACTGATTATGATAAATATGTTTTACATATCTGTCACTGATTATGATAAATATGTTTTACATATCTGTCACTGATTATGATAAATATGTTTTACATATCTGTCACTGATTATGATAAATATGTTTTACATATCTGTCACTGATTATGATAAATATGTTTTACATATCTGTCACTGATTATGATAAATATGTTTTACATATCTGTCACTGATTATGATAAATATGTTTTACATATCTGTCACTGATTATGATAAATATGTTTTACATATCTGTCACTGATTATGATAAATATGTTTTACATATCTGTCACTGATTATGATAAATATGTTTTACATATCTGTCACTGATTATGATAAATATGTTTTACATATCTGTCACTGATTATGATAAATATGTTTTACATATCTGTCACTGATTATGATAAATATGTTTTACATATCTGTCACTGATTATGATAAATATGTTTTACATATCTGTCACTGATTATGATAAATATGTTTTACATATCTGTCACTGATTATGATAAATATGTTTTACATATCTGTCACTGATTATGATAAATATGTTTTACATATCTGTCACTGATTATGATAAATATGTTTTACATATCTGTCACTGATTATGATAAATATGTTTTACATATCTGTCACTGATTATGATAAATATGTTTTACATATCTGTCACTGATTATGATAAATATGTTTTACATATCTGTCACTGATTATGATAAATATGTTTTACATATCTGTCACTGATTATGATAAATATGTTTTACATATCTGTCACTGATTATGATAAATATGTTTTACATATCTGTCACTGATTATGATAAATATGTTTTACATATCTGTCACTGATTATGATAAATATGTTTTACATATCTGTCACTGATTATGATAAATATGTTTTACATATCTGTCACTGATTATGATAAATATGTTTTACATATCTGTCACTGATTATGATAAATATGTTTTACATATCTGTCACTGATTATGATAAATATGTTTTACATATCTGTCACTGATTATGATAAATATGTTTTACATATCTGTCACTGATTATGATAAATATGTTTTACATATCTGTCACTGATTATGATAAATATGTTTTACATATCTGTCACTGATTATGATAAATATGTTTTACATATCTGTCACTGATTATGATAAATATGTTTTACATATCTGTCACTGATTATGATAAATATGTTTTACATATCTGTCACTGATTATGACAAATATGTTTTACATATCTGTCACTGATTATGATAAATATGTTTTACATATCTGTCACTGATTATGATAAATATGTTTTACATATCTGTCACTGATTATGATAAATATGTTTTACATATCTGTCACTGATTATGATAAATATGTTTTACATATCTGTCACTGATTATGACAAATATGTTTTACATATCTGTCACTGATTATGATAAATATGTTTTACATATCTGTCACTGATTATGATAAATATGTTTTACATATCTGTCACTGATTATGATAAATATGTTTTACATATCTGTCACTGATTATGATAAATATGTTTTACATATCTGTCACTGATTATGATAAATATGTTTTACATATCACTGATTATGATAAATTAACACTTTGACTATTGTAAAGTGATTTTTTGTTGATCTTTGAGACTTTTTCCAGTCGTACAACAAACTTTTTATTTCATTTTGATATTAAATGATGTTTTTTTTTTTAAACACTGGAGCCTTGGATCAAACAAATTTAAATCCAAATTGGTTTTATTAAAAGATTACGTAAAGGACTTTTGATCTTTTGTTGTAGACTAAACTAGATCAAAACGTATCAATGTAATTCAAATATATATATATACACATTTTTTCTATGGTTATTTTAGGTGCTCCAAGAAGACCTAATGGTCACATACCGCAGAAGAGCATTTAACTTAAAAGTTTGTGCTTGCTTCATGTCGAAAAAAAGCCTAGAGCAGGCATTGAACCACAGTTCAGTGAAGGATCGAGCATTTTTTGGTGTTTGAGAGCTAACAGGTGCAAACTCCAAACATTTGTATTTTTATACTTGTGTAAAATAATAATGCTTTGCAAAACATTATAATGATTGGAGGCTGGGAATAAAATAAGCCCTAAAATTTTTTCCCCTTTGCCCCAAACGTGAGAGCAACAAGTTGGTAAGATAATTATTTTGCTAATTTTAACTAATTTTATTTTCATCTATAAATTTAAGGCTTGCGAGTATTATCTCTCAGCGTTCATAAATTGTGACCATATAAAGTTTAAACCAATCTTAATTTGAGGGGGTTACACATTTTATATTCTCATAAATTTTAAACACTTAGAGATTGTAAAACAATACTTAAATTTTATCGATAAATTTAGTTTTGAATAGAAAAAAAAATTATTTCATCAACTTCTTGCTTTCACGCTTGGGGCACGGGGGATAAAATTTTAGCGCTTATTTGTTCCCAGCCCCCAATCATTGCAACTTTTTAATAAGCATCATTGTTTGACAGAAGTATAACATACAAATGCTTTGATTTTACTCCATGTTAGTTATCTCAAACACCAAAAAATGCTGGATCCGTTACTACCACAGAAATCAGCTTTTAAATGCTGCAAATGTACAATAAATATTTATATACATATAATTTTTCAGCTTAAGACAAATATCTCAAGAAAATATATAAAATAAAAATTTGTATATGTATTTTTAAGGTTCAGATTCTGCAGTTAGGTATCGGATCAAAGTTCAAATTATAAATCCATTCAATAACTAGAAAACGAGAAGAGTCGCCGTAGGGTAAATGTAGATAAATAAATAAAAATAAGATTTATATAAATATTTTTATTTAGACTTTAAAAAAAAGATTTATTTGCCTTTCTCCTAATATAAAAAAAATTAGTTAATACCTTTTTTGTTTTTGTTTTAGTAAAACAAATCGTTTGTTTGGGGGGTCATCCATAAACATGTCACCCTATATTTGTCAATTCTTAACCCTTTCCCTCCCGTCACAAACTATCACATATACCCCTCTTCTAAACTGTGATAGCAATTTTTACATCACAAATATTTTAAAAGATTTAAATGTGAATACTTTGTTGCATTTTAAAAATTTAACCTTATGAAAATAAAGCAATACCCATAAATGTAAGTAGTGTAAGTAAATACTTAGACAAACCAATGACTCAATTAATTAATAATAAAGTTGTAATACTTAAATAATTTTTTGAAGTTACTCTTTGTCTTGCGAAAAAACTGTTATAGATTTGATAACTTTCATGAATGTTATGAAAAATCACTATGGAAGAGTGCCTCCAGGTTTTAAAAATTTCCTTTTTTAATTACTTTTAATGAATGAGTTCAATACTTTTGCAATTCTTTTGTTATGTAAGCTCTAACTTTTAATAATGGATTTAAAAAATTCACGATAATAATATCGTGAATTATAATTGCTCCATAATGTAAGTGATGTAACGAAAGTAAAATATACAATATCAAAAAAGTTTATTTTCCTTAGCTGGTTAGCTTTGATAGATTTTTATATATTTTTTAAATTGGTATAGAATTCTCAACATCTTGTGAAAGTGTCTAATACAAACCGCTTTACTGATTCTAAGAAATCATACCTAAGAGCTGAAGCAATTTTTTTACTTTATTTTCGATGTAACATAAGTGTAACTGGCATTTTCAGCAATAACTTTACACTCTTTTGGTCAAACTCAAAACCTTTTGGTTTATTTTATTCATTAGACTAACAGCTTTCATACAAAATAGCTAAAAGTTTAATTTAAAGTTTAAATAAGCAAATATTTGATAAAGTTGTTGCGCGTGTAACGTAAGTTTAAAAAATGAAATTGCCCATATATATATTATTTTAATGTTTTTATTTTCTCATTAATAACTATAATAAAAAATCATTAGTAAGAAAAATAAAATGACAAATTAGTTTGTTTTTTTCAGCGCGTTTTTAAAATGTGCCATTTTTAATATATGCAAAAATCGTTGCCAAGATATCAACAAAAAAAATATATGCGTGGTCATTTAAGGGGTGCAACCGCACGCGTCTCCTGAGAAGGTCTGCTTATTTGAGAATTATTTTTTTATTTTAAAATAAAGTTATCTAATTATTGCTATAAAATTATGTAATATTTATTGATTTCTTTTAAAATAAATAATGGAGAAAAGAAAACCTTCAGGTTGTGAGTTTAAACAAAACGCCTACGAAAATAAGAACAATTTAAATCAAATCAAACATCTTAGAAAAATTTCTATTAAAAACTCGTCATGATAAAAATGCCAAAGAAAGTCCAATAGTTCAAGATCTGGTTGATTCTGGAAATAAAAGCAAATCAGCTGAATATACTAATTCAATTGAAACTATTCAAACAATTGAAAGATTGACTGAAATTGCTGCTACTTCAGAATGCTTTGATGATATTAGCGATTAGAAGGAAAATTTAAACAATGATTTCATAGAAGATGCTGTTTTAAAAGGTCCTAACCGTTTCAACGAAGATTCTAATAACTATCCAAGAAATGTTGATAATTTGAGTTTTTCAAATCAATATTTTAACTGCATCATGGATAATGGTGAAAAAAATCATAGAGCATGGTTAGTTTATTCAAAAAAAGCTTAAAAAGTTGTTTGTTTTTGTTGTAAACTTTTTTGTTCAAATCCTATTATGTTGGCTCATAATGGCGGTAATGATTGGCGCCATATTTCCATATAATTTTAAAAAAACACACAAAAAGCCTATTTTGACTGCTACAGCAAGTGGATGGATCTGAAAAATAGATTATAAAAAGGCACTTTAATTAATTAAATTTTGGATAAAAACTTATTTAAAAAGTAGAACATTGGGACAACGTAATGAGAAGAATAATTTCCTTAATTATTATGATGGCAAAGCAAAATCTGCCACTCAGAGGCTGCTGTGACAAAGTCTATCAAGATAATATCGGAAACTATCTGAAAAATTTTGGAATTTTTTGCTGAACTTGATCCAGTTATGGAAATCATTGACTTGATTGGCATTTCCATTAAATTCAAAATTTGCTCAAATGTCTAAAAGTCTGTGTATTTTTCAATTATTGTTGATTGTACACCAGACATCAGTGACTAAGCAAATGCAATGCTGATTTGATATGTTTATGTAGAGGATAAGAGCAAAATTCACATTATTGAAAGTTTTCTTGGACTTTACTTCATTGAGGGTTCGACAGGACTTGACTTTTTAAATGAGATATTTGACTCTCTGGTAAAAAATAGTTTGTCAGTGAAAAACTGTAATTTTCTCTCAGGCAGCATAACGTTACAATTTTAAAATCTTTCTTTTTACTCATTTAAAAACCGTCTTTACAAAAATTTTGCGTTCAATTTATACTTTACAAATCACATCAAATATCCTCATAAAAAACACCTTATACTATATTTATATTTTCTCAAGAAAACTTCGTCAGTCAAATCCGTCGTACATAATTTCTCCCACGCAATTCAATTACAAAAACATAAGAGGTCAGAGCTATGACAATAGTGCAAATGCATAAGAAATGGCGTACAGGTTTTTTTTCTTAAAAAAACAGCTGAGCGGTTTATATTCCATGCTGCAGTCGCACATTAAATCTGGTAGTTGTTGATTCTGTGAGATGTTCACCTAAAAGTTTTATGTTTTTAATATAATTTTTTCTGCTTCAACAAAATGATGGTTGATTTTGCAATCAAAGTGTCCATCTTTAAGAGTTAAACCATTAAGTGATACAAGATAGGAAAGCCACATCAATGCTATAAATACTCTTCACTTTGAAATATCAAAAATTTATGAAGCACTACAAGATGTGGCCAAGACCACAAATAAAACAATTGCAAAAACCACAGCAGAGTCTGTTGCTTTGAAAACAACAAGCTTCGATTTTTTGTGTTCGATTATTATTTAGCATAAAGTTTTATTTGAAATTAATTTAACTAGCAAACAACTTCAATCAGCACCAACAGATATTTCAGAGGCTTTAAAAGCAATGGAAAGAATGATTAATTTTTTTAAGGAAAATTACTAACAGGAAAAAAATTTGTCTCTGTTGTGTGTATTGCACAAGAACTTGCTTCTTTTTTAAAAGTAGAAGAAAGTTTTGCAGTAGAATCTGCTGCAAAACTTTCTTCTACCTTTATACTTCTACAACATACCAAAGAGTTGGAAAAAGAAAGAGATTTTTTGATAAACCCGAACAAAACTTTGAAAAGCAGTCCAAAAGAAAAGTATAAGCAAGATGTTTTATAAATAAAATATTTCAATGTGCTACTATTGCAATAGTAGATAGATTTAATGCTTTTAATGCTGGAATTGCACCTTTTAGCTTTTTATTTGATATTAAAAAGCTCTCAACAGTTGAGAAAGATGATTTAAAATTTCATTGCATCGCATTGGAAAAAAAAATAAAAAGGAATCTGAAAATGGAAAATATTATATTTCTGGCGAGGAACTAAGCCTTGAATTAACGTCTCTTTCTTTTCATTTTACTAAAAATTTGGATCCTTAAGAATTTGAATTAACGTCTATTTCTTTTCATTTTACTGAAAATTTGGATAAAATAATTAAAAGTTCTTTTTCTAAATTCGAAATTCGAATTTAGAAAAAGAACTTTTAATTGTTTGCCATCCATCAGCGAGTCAAGTTAGATGAATAATAATTAAAGAAGTTTAAAAATTTACGGTTATATTTGAAGTTGTAATAATTGATTACATTATTATTAGCTATATAATTGTATATTTTATTATTAAGCGTTAGTCATATTTATAGTATTTATATTTTTATCATACATTACTGCTACTACTTTTGTTATTACAGTCACTATATTTATTATTATTGCTATTTTTGTAATCGTTGTTATTATTATTGTTGTTATTATTATTCGTTATTATTATTATATTGTAAATATTTTTATCATGAACTTCATCATTGTTATATTATCGTATAGTTACTACTATTGTTATACTGTTTCTGTTGTAATAATCTTACTAATATCAATATCTTTATTTCTAAACAAATTTCTACTTATTATGTCTAAACTCTGCAAAATTTGTGATAAAATTATTCGTGCTAATCATCATTCACTTCAATGCAATCACTGCCTAAGTTCAATCCACAAGAAGTGTAGTTTTTTAAATAATAATGATTTTAGTTTATTAAAAAACTCTTCCATGAATTATTCGCTCTGTATTACATGTTGCAACAGTATTTTTCTATTTAGTAATATATCGGATAATGAACTTCGTCTTCAAACTAAAATATTGACAATATATTACATCTCAATGATCTGCCAAATGACCTTTCCCTCTTTCCTTGCTCCCTAGAATCTGATACTTTTAATCAACTTAATAATTACTTTACTTATCAGCTAAATAAGAACGACGATGATGATACGAACTTTTTTGAGAATCCAATCAATTGTAAATACATTGATATTGAAAAATTTAACTCTTCAAACATCTATATTAATTGCTTTTCTCTATTTCATTTAAATATCGCTTCATTAGTTAAACATTTTGACGACTTAACCTCACTTTTATCTCTAAAGCTGAAATCTGATTTACTCCCAACAACTCCAATTAATCTTAGTGGATATGTTTATGAACATACCCCAACAAAAACTTCATTTGGAGGTGCTCTACTTTACATTTCTAATAAACTAGTTTATAAATCTAGAAATAATTTACTTATGTATAAACCCCAATTCTTAGAGTCTGTTTTTGTTGAAATCATTTTCCCTAAAAAGTCTAATATCATAGTAGGCTGTGTTTATCGCCATCCTAACATGGATATTAATGAATTTATTGTTTCATATCAAGCTATTCTATTTGAAAAAATTGCTGTTGAAAAAAATAAAACTATTTTTATAATGGGTGATTTTAATATCGATCATATAAAAGCAAGCTCAGATAACTCAATCTCGGAGTATTTGAACACCATTGCTTCAAATAACTTTCTTCTTTTTATATCTTTACCAACAAGAATTACCAATCACTCAAGTACTTTAATTGATAATATATTTTCTAATTCAACTTCTAAAGATATTTTTTCCGGCAATCTAACCATTATAATATCGGATCATTTGCCACAGTTTCTAATTTATTCATCTTTAAAAAAAAGAATTATTAATTCTCGAAAATGCAATATTATTCTTCGAAACTTCAAAAAATTAAATAGTGAAGAATTCAGGAATGATTACTTGGAAATCAACTGGGATAAAGTAATCAAAGTTTCCAATAGTAATACAAACAAATCATATGAAGATTTCTTCACTACTTTTAACTCTCTTCTAGACAAACACGCACCGTTAAAAAAGCTAAGTAACCGTTGCTTAACTCGAAGCCTTAAACCACGGATTACTTCAGCAATTTTAACCTCGATAAAAAAACGAAACAATATATTTAAGATATAGATAAAGAATATATTTAAGAAGTTCCTTAAAACAAAAAATCTTCATGACAAATTAATTCTTGAAAAAGCTTACAAAACCTTTAGAAATTTACTTGTAACACTTATTCAAAGAAGCAAAAAAAAACACTTTTCCTACTACTTTACTACCAATAACAATAGTTTGAGAGCAACGTGGAAGGGTATTAGAACTCTTTTAAATATACGTTCGAATGATATCTCATATACATCTTGTATATCTTCAAACAACAACATTATCAATGATCCAGTTAAGATCTCGGAAATTTTCAACTCCTTTTTTATTTCAATCCCTGAAGAACTGCAAAAAAATATTCATTCATCTCATACCGACTTCCATAAATATTTAAAAACATCAAACCCTGTCTCTCTTTTCATTAAACCTACTGAAAAAAAGGAAATAATATCAGTTATTCTTTCTCTAAATGATGGCAAAGTTTCTGGTCCAAACAGCATTCCAACCTTTATTCTAAAACTTCTTGCTAATGATATTTCCTTAGTACTTGCTAAACTATTTAATCTCTCATTTACTACTGGTATATTTCCTATTATTTTAAAAACTGCATCTGTTAAACCAATCCATAAGAAGGACTCAAAACTTGACTGCAATAACTATAGACCAATATCATTATTATCAAATATCAGCAAAATTCTTGAAAAATTAATGTATTCTCGTACCTACCACTTTCTTGATAATTCTAAGTGTCTCTACGGCCGTCAGTTTGGATTTCGTTTAAAACACTCTACTTCTCATGCACTTATTAGCATTACTGAAATGATTCGTGAGGCGATTGATAGTGGTTCTTTTTCCTGTGGCGTCTTTATTGATCTCCAAAAAGCATTTGATACAGTTGACCATAAGATTTTAACTGAAAAATTGTGTCACTAAGGTATACGGGGTATTGCTAATGATTGGTTTTCATCCTATGTTAACAATCGCACTCAGTTTGTCTCGATTAATGGATTTCAATCAACATGTAAAGTTATTAAGTATGGTGTACCACAGGGTTCTGTTCTAGGACCTTTACTTTTTTTAATATATATTAACGATCTGCCTCACTCTATAAATAGTTCGATTGTTCATCATATCGCTGACGACACTAATCTTTTATGCATAAATAAATCACTCGCCCAGCTTTGTAAAAAAGTTAATTCAGATCTGCATCATTTGTGTCATTGGTTAAATAGTAACCGTCTTTTCCTAAATATTAATAAAACTGAATTTGTTATTTTTCACCCTCCAAAAAGAATAATAGTAATAATGTGAAAATTAGAATTAATGGTAAAAGACTTTTCCAATCTAAATATATAAAATACCTAGGGATATTTCTTGACAGAAACCTATCATGGTACTATCAACTAATTCAATTAAATAAAAAACTCTCACGTGCCAATAGTATGCTGTCATTAATACGACACTATGTTCCCCAACATGTTTTAATATCAATTTACTATTCCTTGTTCTTCTTACATCTAAGTTATTGTTGCACTGTTTGGGGTCAAAAAGGCAGTTTTCTATTACATCGTATAAACAGTTTACAACGCACTTCCTTAAGAATTATGACATTTTCTCCCTTACGATCTAATATAGCAAATAGGTTTTCTGAATTAAAAATTCTAAAATTTCAAGATCTTGTAAAGCTTTATAATTGTCTCTTTGTGATTGATTTTCTTCAAAATAAGTTACCAAATTCGTTCAATAATTTTTTTATTAAAACAAGTGACACACACAAATAATACACTCGAAATACTGAAAATTTTAACTTGCACACTTCCTTTTTCAGCACTATCAAATATGGCAAGCTCTCTATTAAAAATCAAAGTATTTCTCACTGGAACCAAATAATACCGTTTATAAAAAAAAAGATTTTAACTAAATACCCTTTTATTACTAACATTCTTCTTCTCAATCGAAACCAAATTAAGAAATTTATATTTGAGTATATATTTAATGAATATTAATTTTATCTTTTATTATTATTGCTTTTTTTATTACTGTATTTATAAAATTATTATTACTTTTTTTTTATACTGTCTTTTTTAACTCTACTAATATTACTATTATCATTCATTTATCTTTGTTTTTTAAATCTTATTAATACTATTTATAATGATAGTGATTCAATTGTAGTAATAGTTTATATGGTTATTGTCCTAATTTTTGCAATTGTTTTTTTTTTTTTTTTTAATTTCTGTCGTAGTTATAAACTTTACTATAATTATTTTTACCATTTTTACCTATATGAGTGACACCTAACCTTATTTATGTGAGTTTATAAATATTATTGTAAATTTTCATATTTTATCGTTAAATAAATGGAAAATGGAAAATGGAAAAAAAAAATGAAATCTACGCAAATCTACCTATTGCTTTGAGAATTCTTTTCACATTACCAATAACAGTAGCTAGCGCCGATCTTTTTCGAAATTAAAAATTATCAAAAATTATTTAGGATCAACGATGGGCTAGGACAGGTTGAACAATCTTGCAATGATTTTTATTAAAAATAAAATTGTTGCTGATTTAAATATTGTAGATATCCGGTTGAAATTTTCGGAAAATATATTTTTTCACCCACCTTTGGAATGTCTAGCGCCGAGCCGGGTTGGGCTATTATGCATAATTTTTTGTGCACATAAATGACAGGCAAACTTAGCAAATAGTAACTTTGCTATAAATGTATATATATATATGCTCCCAAGAAGGCTGCAAGCAACCACTAATTAGAGTTGGAAGTTACTGGAAGAGAAAAGATGAAGATTGTAAAACGATTGACAGACGACTTAAAAGACTGCAAATTAAATGAATCAGGAAAGCAAGATGAAGAAAGCGAATTCCAAAGAACTGATGTTCAAGGAAAAAAACTAGAGAAATTTTTGGAGCACTTAGGAACAGTCACAGAAAAAGGATGAGACTTAATTGCATGACAAATAACACGAGAATGAATTTTAGTAGATGGCACAAGAGACGCTAGCTCTTTAATATATGGTTTCTATGAGAGTAAAGACGTACAGTTAAGGAGAATCCAAGATGATGTAAAGTAGAGGACTTAGTAAGAGTGATGTAAGATGATGACTTAGTAAGAGTGTTGTCAGAGTGTTGGGTAAGAGTGTTGTCATTCATCAGTATCAGAATATTCTCAATATTGCAATAAAAATTAGCAGAAAAAAATAAAAGCTTTTAAGTTGTTTTTATAAAAAAGATGAATGAAATGATTACATTTAGAAGTTGAAGATGCACAAGTAGAAATAAAACCTTCGATTCCTACCTGAATCCAAAAGATTGTTGAGGAGGCACATTTTTCAGTATTAAGATGAAATCCTTTATCAGGATTATTTTTTTTTATTAATATAATTGTTTGATGTTTTCTAGTAATATATTTCTATTGACTTATATAATTTATGTTATATAAGTATATAATTCTGTAACTTAATACAGAGCACAATAATTTTATTTTATATTTTTTCTTAAGATTAATATTAATTGTTGTCATAACTGTTGTCATAGCATAATTATTGCATAACTTTTTAATTATATTATATTACTCAAAATATTTATATTTTGACCACCAACATTAAAAAAAAATACCTGAAAAATTTAGCTTGATTGACCTACCTGTTCGAAAGTTATAATTGAACCATATCTTTTGAACAGGTCGAAATTTCTGGAAAATATAGTAGATTTTAATGATTTTTGACATAAGATTGTAGTAAAAAAGTTATCACTTGAAATGGATTATTTGAGTTCAAAATCACAATACAAAATTTCAGGTGATAACCTTTTTTACTTATAAAGATATATTTTGTCTAAATTTGACCAAAATTTTTAATTTCGGTCCATAATTATCGAATTATAACTTTTAAACATACTGGCCAATCAAGCTGAACTTTTTGAGATTTTATTTTTTTCATAAAATCTGTGAGTAGGCAAAGTTCGAAGCAAATCTGAGGTGGTACCCTGATATACCACCTCAGAGCCATTAGGTGGTTTGATATAAAATGATTCTAAAGTAAGATTCTTAAAGTGGCCCTCAACCAAATCAAAATCAATAAAAATGTCAACGGAAACTGTTTGTGGATCTTTTAGAACTTTATGTGTATATTACAAATCTGTTAAAATTAAAATCTAAGCTGCTTGTTCAAGTATTTTAATCAATTTTTACCTTAGTAATCAATTTAAATAATATATTTTCATATTGTCAACGGTGACGTGCAAAACTGTAGATTTTTATGTAAGTTATAAAGTTGTTATTTATCAACTTATTATTACTTCAGTTTAGCTGCAATATTTTTAAAGTTATTATTAACATGCAATGAGCAATAGAACCACACCTCTGCATAGTTTAAATCTACTGCCATCGAATAGTTTAAATCTACTGTCATCAAATAGTTTAACTCTACTGCTATCGAAGCACTTGCTAAGTGTGTTAGAATAAAAGCAGTATCACATTGTTTTAAAAAATATTTGTATATTAAATGTTGAAAAAAAAAATGGATTTAAAAAAAACAAATAAAAAAAAAGAAAAGTATAATGTCTACAACTAAATTTTACAACAGCTCACATCAAACCCTCCACATATGACACATTGGTGATTATATTAGTTTAGTATCGAAGCTAATACTTCATATTAAGTCATTCTATAGAGAATTTTATGCTACTGAATAAAACTTTCTATGAATAGACTTTCCTGCTTGTTAAGATACAAGCCCTTGTTCAATCTAATTTCAAAAATTTATTTCTTTTTAGAGTAGAGAACAGTGGCGGATCAAGGTGGGGGGGGGGGGGGGGGGGGAGGGGGGCTATAACCCCGGGCCCACAATTTTAGGGGCCCCCCTTCAAATTAAATAATTTTTTATTAACTCTGAAAATTAAATCTTTTATTAACTTAAAAGCGCCAAAGTTAAATTTACTAAATTGTCTGAAAACAAAAGCACAAAAATAAAATAACTGTTAACAAAAACGCTGCATTATATATTTTTTCCGGTTTTTGACAACGATGGAGCTCAACTACTTCTACAAAAAAAAAGTTACTAGATTGGTAGCAGCGCCTTATAGCAATAATTGAATGTAACATTTGTACAAATTGCTACAAAAACAATTCCCATCGGAAAATAATTAATGACTTGAATAATTATATTGTTATTGAAAATGCATTAACGATTGCAATTCTACAATTCTTTTGTACTTCCGCACAAAAGAGTTCTTGTGTGAATGGATTTAATAGCTGAAGCGCTAAATTCGTAAAATAGAAAAAAAGAACAGTTTAACACTTTTCAGGTTATACAGTTATAATTAAAATGCTAAGAAAATATGAAAGTGGAGCTTGTAAAAGAAGATTGAAGAAAGAGAGAGAGGAAATGTTAGCTAAACTTCCGAAAATGACAAATTTTTTTTCATCAAACCAAACTATTATGCAATTTCCACAAACTGTAGATAATAATAAAAACAATGAAAGAAAAGATGAAAACAATAACACGGAAAATGAGGTAGCTTGCCAAGGTCCTTCAAATGAAATTCAAGAAGTTGAAAGTGTTGAATCTACAATGCATAACAATGAGCTTGACTCAGGTACTCCAATTTTTACTATCTTTAATGACACCTCTACATCTGCTAAACAAACAATTTACTTTTTAGGCAGTTAATATTTCTATTCTATAAATTATCACTTTTTATTTTTTTATTAGGCTTATTTATCATGATTTTTTTTCCTAGATACCATTCTACGCAAAGACCCTGCTTTATGGCCATTACAATTAAATGAAAATGAACGTATGAAGTATTTAAACAAGGGGTATGCTTTTTTTTAAATAAAGACTCTAATTTCGAATCTTCGGAGCGGATGTTCAAAAACCAGTACAGATATTATTCGGTTAAATATTTTCAAAAAGTGATGAATAATGGCGAAAAGTGTGACCGAAAATGGTTAATGTTTTCTGAATCCACTGGATGTGTATTTTGTTATGTTTGCAAGTTGTTTTCAACCGATTACGACAACGTATTTGTCAAAAGTGGATTTTACAATTGGAAAAAAGCTAAACAAACTATTTTCGGCCACGAAAACAGCAAGGAACATATTCAATGTATGATTAAGTGGATAGAATTCATAAAACAAAATACTCATGTCGATGAATATATGGCAAGCCAGATTAAAAGGGAATTTAATTATTGGTCTGCAATCTTAAATAGAATAGTTGCGGTTATTCGTTTTTTAGCCGGAAGAGGTTTAGCATTTCGAGGCCATAATGAAGTTATAGGATCGTCAAATAACGGAAATTACTTAGGCATGTTAGAACTGTTGACTCAATTTGATCCAGTTTTAAAGCAACACATTGACACTTTTGCAAATAAAGGCAAAGGTAATGTAAATTATTTGTCTAAAACTATTTGTGAAGAGCTAATTGATATTATGTCTCAAAAGGTTTTAACGCACATTATTACCGAAATAAAAAAAGCAAAATACTGGGGAATTATCGTAGGTTCGACTCCTGATATTTCTCACGTGGATCAACTTTCTGTGATATTTCGTTATTGTCTAAATGGCAACGTGTATGAACGATTTTTTTGTTTTCTACAAATTAAAAGCCACGACGGTAAATCTTTGATTACTGACATTTTAGATCTACTGGAAAGATATACGGGACAGGCATACGATAATGCAAGCAATATGTCTGGTAAATATTCTGGATTACAGGCACGTTTAAAAGAGCGGAGTGAATTAGCTTTTTATATCCCCTGCGCTGGACATTCTTTAAATTTAGTAGGGCAGTGCAGTGTCAGTGAGTGCATCAATTCTATCAACTATTATGGCGTTCTCCAGAGTTTGTATTCATTTTTTGTAGCTTCAACACATAGATGGGATTTATTGAAAGGAAATTATGCTACACTTAAGCGCCTATCAGATACACGATGGTCATGTAGGTCAGATGCTTCAAAAAGTTTGGTAGAAAATTTTAATGGGATTCATGCAGCGCTATGTCATATAGCTGAGGATACAGAAGAAAAATCTGATACTCGTCATGAAGCTTTGTGTTTATTAAATAAGATCACTAAGCTAGAGTTTGCATTGATGGCTGTACTTTGGCATCACATACTTAAGAGGTTTAATGCAGTTAGCAAATTTCTTCAAAAAGTTGAATTCGATTCGCATACAGCAAGCAGTATGTTACTTTCACTAATTGACTTTGTAAAAAACTTACGAAACGACTTTACGAGATTTCAGAATGAATCAAAAAAACTTAGCTCGTTTATTGAAAAAGACTATTCTGATAAGAACAAAAGAAAGGTAATTAAAAAATTGAGCAACGGAGAAAGCCAAGTTGATTCTTTAAGCGTATCCGACAAGTTTCGAGTGAATACATTTTTTGTCATTGTTGACAAACTTGTGACACAATTAACTATAAGAAGTGATGGTTACAACCACGTAAATAAGTTATTTGGATTTTTATCGAAGCCGTTAACTATTAGTACCATGGAATTGCAAGTTAGCGCGAAAAAAATTGTAGAAGTGTACTCAATTGATTTAGAAGATAGTTTCATATTTGAAATAGAACAATTTTTAACATTATTAAAGTTGCAGCCTCCGGGTTTTTTTTCGCATAAAAAAGATAAATCTGAGACTGAAAACACATTGATTCCTCTGCATGTTTTAAATTGGATTGTTGAAACCGATATTATTGATGTATTTCCAAATTTTTATATAGCATATCGCTTGTTTCTAACTATTTCCATAACAAATTGCGAGGCTGAGAGATCATTCTCTACTCTTAAAAGAGTTAAGAACATGCACCGATCAACAATGGTCCATAGTCGTTTAAGTAATATAGCAAGATTAACTATTGAGTCAAAATTATTAGAAACTTTGGATTTCAGCAATGTGATTGCAGAGTTTGCGGGGAAGAAAAGCAGAAAAAAATAACTCAACTTAATTCAATAAAATAAATATAAAATTTGTATATAAATAAATATCAGTGATAGCGTTTTCAAGAAAATCTTTGTTTTACTCATTTTTGTCGTTGTTGGTGGAACGGGGCCTCCTACTTTTAAATAGCCCCGGGCCCCGAAAAGTCTTAATCCGCCACTGCTTCAGCTCATTTTTTTAAATACATACATCGAAATAAAATATGTCATACTGATTTTTCAACATCACTGAGATGTTAATCGATTGTATATTCAACAGACTTCATTTTTATATTAAATTTTTAAATTTAAGTGTTTATCTAAATAATACATTGACATTCTAGAAAGTAAATTGAACTTTTTTTAAGCTTACAACAGGTTTTATATATATATATATATATATATATATATATATATATATATATATATATATATATATATATATATATATATATATATATATAATATATATTTATATATATAAACGCTGATAACTTTTAACTTTGGCATCTCTGAATACAGAGATATATTAAATATTTAAAATTCATAAAAATATATTTAAAATACATATATTGGTCGATTAAATTATCAATTTTTATTTTATTTTTGTTCGTTACTTTTTTCTTTCTAAAAGCATTTATATATTTTTGTAGCGAGGTCTAGAGTTACACGTCGTTTTTTTTTTGCGTGTGTACAAAACCAAGGAAATGGGATAGTACAAGAAGATTTCATCATAAGAGTACTACTTTTTAAATCTTTCAAGAAACTTTTAGTATTAGGCTAGATTAAAATTTTCTCAAGTTTGTTAGTATGATACGTATTTTATTTGTATGTATGATACGTATTTTATTGTTAGTATGATACGTATTTTATTCGCAATTGAATCGCGTAAATTTCATTGCGCTTGCAAATTTACACTCTTAAACTTGTTAAATAAAATGTTGAAAACTCATTTAAACGTTCTCTGTTATAAATATAATTTTTTTAACTTTTTGTTTTGTTGTTACGATATGTAGGTAAAAAATTAGGAAATATTCCTTAAACTTTTAATTAAAAAATGTTTTTTATTGAAAAGTAACCTAGCACTAAAAGTTTCTTAAGGTTTTGGAGCTTCTCGACCTAGTTTTTTACAAACAAGTTTATTATTTTGAAAAAAAACGTGCACCGGATGTCCTGTTTGTACATTGATAATCTTCATTTTCTAAATGATAAGACCGTAAGGGCTTCTTGGAAGGGGTCATTATAAATTACGTCATGCTATTTTTGACCGTTTTTGACCATCACTCACTGTGTCCCTCTCTCATCACAAGATCGTAAATCTTTAGTAACAAATCCCGTACAAGTCGTCACAAACCGCCAATTCCTCCCCCTCCTTCCTTGTGCGTGACGTAATTTATGCAGGAATCCTAAGGAACATAAAAAAAAGGTTTTGCACTCTGCGCTTCTACGTATAAACCGGACACCATAGCTTTGTAGCTCTGCTTTAACGATAAAACTGTTGTTTATTATTGCAACTGTATCAAAAGTTTATTATATCATATTTTTGTTATAAAATTTAGTGCAATTTATAAACTATATAAATTGTTCTTAAAGAGCTTTTTTCAAAAAAAAATTTAATCAACGGCGTCTTGTTTGTTATCTTGTTACGTGGTTAAATTTAAGTCCCTTTTTTATTTTGTTTTTATTAATAATATGAATATAAGGGAAGTATTTTTTTAATTTATATTAATGAATAATTTTATAAAAATATTAAAGTGCTTATAATAATATTTTAAGTGATGAAGAAAAAAATCTTATAATTCAATGTTCAACAAATGTTCGCTATGTCGCCTTTTGTTATCCAATTAAATTAGAAGGAAGGAAACCGAAAGATAAGATTGAAGGGTTGTTGTTGTTTTTTTTCTCACATTGTTATTTAATAACGAATAAAGATTTTGAAGAAAATTTTCTTCCGTGGATTAATCTATGTAAAAGATTATATCTTGAACTTCAAGATGACATCGATTTCATTGAAGAGATTTATGAACGGATTTGTTGTTCGAATGTCAAGAAGTTGACGATCGAGTACCGTGGAAAAGGTTTTGATAACCTCGATGAATTAAAAAACTTTATAACACCAAAAAAATGTTAAATATCTTAAATAAAATATGAACGAAAATTATAAGATAATAAATGAAATCTTTAATATATAATTTCATAATTAAATATGTTTCAAAATGTACGAATTAATTTTAATAATTTTTTAAAATTTTTGATTAATTTTCTAAATTATTTATAGGATCATTTTTTATTTAAAGGATCAAAATATATTATTATTAAATAACTGTAATAATTATAATATATATAATTATTAGTTTTAATATATATAACTATTGTATTATTAATATATATAATTTTTATTAAATAACTTTATTATTAATAATTCTAATATAATTATACTTTTTCAAAAAATTCTAATATGATTATACTTTTTCAAAAACTTTTTGAATTTTTTGTGAATGTTTTTTGTTAATTATATTTTTATTTCATTGTTCATAAAATATATAATTATAATTAAGATAAATAAAAACTAGAATAATTTTTGTTATATTTTATTGAATGATTTTACTTTAAATATTTTTTAGAAGTTTTAAAACTCTAAAATTATTTGTAACGTTATGCAGAAAATTTTTCGTTAAATGTTTTTTGCATTTATTTTTATGTAATTTTGAGGATATTTAATTTTGTTATGAAAAATTAAAATTATGTTTGTTTTTGATTTACACAATATAAAATCATGTTTATATCAATTATTTTTAGATGTTTAAGTTTTCGTCCATTTATGTTCCTTTGAAAAAAATTTTGTTGTCAACATAATAAAATAATTCGAAATTTTTGTAGAATTTTTCGTCGAAGTTATTTTGTTCGAAAGTTGAATTTTCAATTAAATTTTGTTTTTAGGCTTAATTGATTAAATATGAATAAAAATTATCAATAAAATTAAATTGATTTATTAATTGATTAAATATCAATTAAAATTAATAATTAAGTATCAATTAAAATTAATTAATTGATTATATATCGGGGTGATGATAAATTATAATGGTTTAATTAAACAAGGAGGTGTAAAGGATGGAATAGCTGGCTCAAACATCATTTGATTTTTAAGAGTGATAATGGTGTGTAATTGAATATAAGTAGTAATTTTTGGTAGGTATGGGGTAAAGGGATTTTATAGTTTACGTAAATCGCCAAAATTGTTCCTAAAGGAATAATTTTGACGATTTTCGAATTGTGTACAAAGTTCGGATCGATCATACGCTAATAAAAGATGCCGTTATTTTTCAATACTCTTTAAATTTAATATCGTGCTTTCATAACGCAATTTACTAATAAATTAGAAGAGTCAATTGCATTGACAAAGTATTTTAATATATGTAGCAAGTTGACAAGAGCATTCATAAGACATGGTGTTATGTGATGATGAATCTTCTGAGGTTGATATACAACTGAGATTGATATACAACTTTATAAACGTGTAGTTTAATAACGATATATATTTTTGTTCCCATTAAACATTAATCTGAAAACAATTTATTTTTATCTATTATATCAAAAAATGTTTTTTCTGTCAATCTGTTTTTTTTGTGTTTTTTTTTAAACTAATATAATTATGTTGCAATTAAAATTTATGATTATAAGATTTAAACTCCATACAAAAATGTTTCTTTAGTGGTTTTAAAAAATCGTTAACATTTTTATCTGCATCAGAAAGTTCATAACACCAGTTGTCTGTATTCTTTTGTCTTCTTGAAAATTGCTAATACAAAAAAATGGTATTATCAATTACTACAATTATCAGCAATAATCTGTAAGCGCAAAATATTCTTTTGGATGCAAATTTACTACATCAAAAATAGTGATTTAGTATCATTTTTCAAATCGAAAATTTCTTTCATGTCAATTAAGTTCCATGTCAATTTCTTTCAATGTCAATTTCTTTCATGTCAATTTCTTTCATGTCAATTATTTTCATGTCTATTATTTCTTTCATGTCAGTTATTTCACATAAATTAGATTACAAACTATCTTAGTAATCGCAAGCAATATGTCTACGTTGATTCAAATTGTCATAGAAAATTGCTTGATGTAATATGTGGAGTACCCCAGGGATCAGTATTAGGACTCTTATAATTTCTCATTTACATCAATGATAGAGATCACAACAACATAAATCACTAATTTATGTTGTTGTGAGATAAAAACAGAATTGTATCATCTGCTAACATAATGGTCATTAAGTTTGAAGCTTTATCTCTATAAAGCTTCAAACTTAATGACCATTATGTTAGCAGATGACACAATTCTGTTTTTATCTCACAACAACATAAATTATTTGAAAACATGATCAACGAACTAATTAAAATCTCTGATTGGTTCAAGACAAATAAATTATCTCTTAATATTGATAAAACCAAATGGATTTTCTTCCACCCTCATTTTAAAAAACACTTACTGCCAAATGACATGCCTTTTCTTTTTATTGACAATTACTCTAATAAAACAAGTTAGCTTTACCAAATTTTTAGGCGTTTATATCGATGAAAATCTCTCATGGAAAAAGTACTAGAAAATTCGGGGAATAAAATATCCAAAAGTATCGAAATATTATATAAAACAAGAAATATCCAATAAGCACACCTTAACTCAACTATATCATTCAATTATCCATTGCCACCTAAACTATGCAAATGTTACGTGAGGTAGTACAAATAAAAGTAGACTTGAACCTCTATATCGTCAACAAAAACATGTTGCATGCCTTAATAATTTTAAGAATCGTTTTACTCATGCCAAACCTTTCCTAATTGACATGAATGTTTTTAGTATATACGAGCTGAATATTTTCAATGTTCTTTGTTTTATGTATAAATGTAAAAACAGTGTATCTCCTGAACCCTTTCAAAATTTATTTACTTTGAAAGAAAAGAACAAATATATCTTAAGAAATGATAAAGCTATTCGACAACCTTCTTACCATTCAAATTTTGGAAAGTTTCGCATCTCGTTTCGTGACGCTTTTCTGTGGAATTAAATAATTTCAATAAACTTTGATATTTTTAATAAATGTAGTTATCCCTCCTTTAAACTTAAATTAAAAAATATCTATGTTTTTTTAAAATTTTGATTTTAAGTTTTCTTATTTTGTGTTTTCCAGAAAAATACTTTATTGTTAAAGTTATTGTATATTGTAAATATATACTTTGTTCTTATGTTCTAGTTCTGTAAATTTTTTCTCGAATAATGTTATATATAGTTAAGTGAAATATACTTTGTAAAATATATGTATGTATGTATGCATATATGTATGTATGTATGAGTGTGTGTATGTATATATGAGTGTGTGCATAGCCGCCGAGAGAAATATCGGACCCTGGAGAAGTTTTCTTAACGGGCCCTCAATATAATCAATCATATACCCAGGACCGCCTGAAGCGTGCTCTGGTCATTGAAAATTGAAAATGAAAATTAATTAAATCTTTTAAAATTCAAAACTATTTAAATCTTTTAAAAGTTAAAGCTAGGAAAAAGTGTACACAAAAACAATGTTAAACACTGTTTCATAATAGAGCTTTGCGAACCTTTTGACTCGCAAACAAGTTAATAACTTCATCAAAATTACTTTTCATAGCCATTTCGGCTTCAATAGATTTTGTAGAAATAGAAAGTCCTAAGTCATTTAAACGATTTTGTGTCATTGTTGATCTTAATACGTTTTTTATTCTTTTCAACATGCTAAAAGATCTTTCTGCTTGGGCAACTGTCACTGGAAATGTGCAAAATAGCCTTATTGCAATTATAATGTTTGGAAACAGCACATCCCGTTTGTGTTTTTTAATTTTATTTAACAATTCAACGGGCTGAAAAGAAATATTTTGTATATTGGCATCATAAATTGATTTTCAATGTAGTATTTCATCTCTAAGATGATAATCAATATCATTTTCATACGTTTTTTGCAACTTTTCACACGTACTTTGTATTTCATTTAAGTCACGGAACAACCATAATACATTGAATAAAGAATCTATTTCTTTTGCTGCATTAAATCTTCTTGTCATATTTCCAATAATGTTATCCATGAAAACATTGAAATCATTAATTCTAAATTCTTCTGTCGGTGTCCTTTTTAACTCGTGCGTTTTTTTTTTCTTTTAGTATATTTATTCTCCGAAAATTCTATGCTTATCTGAAAAGATGGTCCCAACAATCTTCATTCATTTAAAATAGTATCCCAACTATCTCTTATTGTATTTAATTCAACAAGAGGCCTTTCACAAATCGGTTATTTCTACATCAATTGTTGCATTGCGAGCTTGTAAAACAGTTCTTCTGTAGTTTATAGCTGCAAGAACTTTGTGCCATATTTTTGCCAGTACTAAGCATTCAAAAGATTCCATATATTTTTTTATCCTGATAAGATCTGATCGAGTTTCTGACGTTAAGTTTAATTCCAAAACAGCGTTTATTGCTAGTTTAATTTCATTAATTTTTTCAGCAAATGGCTTAACACTTTCAATTCTTGCAGACCACCGTGTATTTGACATAGTGTGCAAAGAACATCCAGTATTATTTTTTAATATTTACCATCTTAGTGGGCTACTACTAAATATATTGTATAATTTTTGTATAGTGCCGAAAAATCATACAGCATGAATACAAGATTCTGCTGCATGAACATCACATAAATTTAAATTATGACATGCGCAAGGAGAAAAAATTGCCAATGGATTAATTTGCAAAATGCAAGCTTGTACACCTTTATATGATCCACTCATGTTAGATCCGTTATCATATCCTTGTGCGCGACAGTCATTTATAGGAATATTATACCTTTGTAGCGTTTCAAGAATTAAATTAGCAATATCTTCTCCAGTCTTCTTATTGCAGTCAACAAATGCAAGAAATCTTTCCATAAATCATTCCATTTCGAATTTGTTGGACTTAATAGTAACGTACCGTAAAATGAATGTAACTTGTTCTATATGCGCAGAATCGGGTGTTGCGTCGACAATAAGGGAATAATACTTCATAGCTTCTCTTTCCTTTAAAATACAAGTTCTCAAGTAATCTGCACAGCATGATATGAATTCATTTTGAATGTCTGGCGATAAGTAATGTACTTGCAATCTTTTGCTTTTCGATTTGTGTCTGCTTTACGCTTTTAAATGTTCTTCTAAAAGCGGATCGTAAAGACTTAAAAGTTCTAATAATCCTATAAAATTTCCATTGTTCGAATCTCCAATCAAATGAGTAACACCTCTAAAGGCCAATATATATATATATATATATATATATATATATATATATATATATATATATATATATATATATATATATATATATATATATATATATATATATATAGCATACATTTTTTGGAAATGTTATTATTTTCTAATTTTATCGAATTGTGGCCCTGATTTTTTATGCATTATTATTAAACCGTCGTCGCGATAAAGACCTAATTGATTAATTTGGATTATTTTAGCTAGGGTATTTAAAATATATAAACCTACAAATTCGCAAATTTCTGCTCCGTCGTAACTTCCCATTGTTACATCAAAGCATTCGTGCGTGGTTTTTTTCTTCCACGTTTCCTTATCAAAATAGAGTAAATTTTTTCTGCAGTGCTTAATTATACGGATAGTGTCCTCAGTAATTTCTAAATGGGATTTTCCAAATTCTATTGTATTATCTAAAATTTCTGCTGTAATTGAGGGGTAAAAATCAATAATATCAAATTGTATAAATGTGCATTCATTTTTATTGTTAATTTTAGAAAACCAATCTATAACATCAGTGGTATTTTTCCACTGATGTAAACCTAATTTTTTCCGAATAGACTTATTAATTTTGTCTAGTTTTATTTTACTAACGTGCCCTAGTTCACTTTTTGAAGGTACTAGTAGCCTACAAGGGAGTTTATTTCGAAAATTTGGTTTGTGATCTTTTAGCGAAACAAACGCTTGCGCTGGTGCAACTGATTCAATTCTCGCATCTAAATTAATATTTTTGGCGATGTTTTGAGCTTCTAAATTAATGGCGTTTTCCAAGTTTTTTGGTGCTTTTGTATAATTATTAGGAAATATTATCGCGCAGTATTTTTTGATGAGTTTCTGGGGTATTATTAGATATTATTAAAGTTTTTAAAAATATTGGCTTCCTAATTAAAATAAATATAAATTTAAAAATAGTGAATTTTCTTGATGTCACATTTAACCTCTCAGAAAGTTCCTATAAGCCCTACAAAAAACCTAATGACGAATTATTGTATATTAATGTAAATTCGAACCATCCCCCTCAAATTCTAAAACAAATTCCAATTTCAATTAACAATAGGCTAAACCAAAACTCTTCTAATGAAAATATTTTTAACTCCTCTAAACGCGTTTATGAAGATGCCCTTAAAAAAAGTGGCTTTCAAAATTTAGAGCTAAAATTTAAAAAGAAAATTGCAAAAAAGCGTAATAGAAATAGAAACATAATTTGGTTCAACCCCCCGTACAGCAAAAATGTTTCAACAAATATAGGTAAAATTTTTCTAAAATTAGTTGACAAACATTTTCCTCCCTCTAATAAATTACATAAGATTTTTAACAGAAATACCATTAAAGTAAGTTATAGTTGTACAAAAAATTTAGAAAGAATTATAAAAGGCCACAACTACGCGTTAATTAATAAAAATGAACATATAAAAGAAAAAAACACTGATTATTGTAATTGTAAACAAAAAATAGATTGCCCTCTAAATGGAAAATGCCTTTCGAAAAATGTAATTTACAAGTGCATTGTTTCCTCACAAAACAACCCTGATAAACAATATATTGGCTTAACCGAGCGGGAATGGAAAAAACGTTATGCCAACCACAAACAATCGTTTAAACACAAAAAATATTCAAAAGAGACTATGATGTCAAAATATATTTGGGATTTAAAAGAAAAAACTAAAAATTTTAATTTACAATGGTCTATTCTAAAATCTGCCCCTGCCTATAATAACATTTCCAAAAAATGTATGCTATGTTTGCAAGAAAAATTTGAAATAATTACTCATTTAAATCAAGAAAATTTATTAAATAAAAAATCTGAATTAATTTCTAAATGTAGGCACGAAAATAAATACCTCTTAAAAAATTATAAAAACAAATGACCAAATTAAACTATCCCCATTCCAAAGAAAATTATTTCATAATTACTTTCTGTAACTTCCCGTTTACAAAAAAATATAGTAATTAAAAATTTTTTATAATAATTTATAACTTCCTGTAAAATATTTTTTTTCTATAAATTGAATTTTTTTTGAGATTTAGTAACTCTTCCTGATGATCCAGCAATGGTGAAACTTCAAGTCGAAGATAAAAGTTAGATAAGTGTTTTTTACTAATTAATTATTGCTCTGTTCTTTAAGAACATTGAGCACTCTG
The DNA here is from genome assembly GCF_038396675.1 of Hydra vulgaris. Lineage (NCBI taxonomy): Eukaryota > Metazoa > Cnidaria > Hydrozoa > Anthoathecata > Hydridae > Hydra > Hydra vulgaris. The sequence continues at coordinate 60,635,638 of NC_088921.1, forward strand.
TTTGTAAAATACACTAACATAATTTACATATATATATATATATATATATATATATATATATATATATATATATATATATATATATATATATATATATATATATATATATATATATATATATACATACATGTATATATGATAAAATAGAATATATATATATATATATATATATATATATATATATATATATATATATAAATATATATATGATAAAATAGAATCAATGGCTAATGATAAACAGATTTAAACTATATGGCAAGTTTACGTTAAAATTGTATGGAATTACTTTTATTTAGATATTTTGAAGTTAAAAGAAAATCCAATTGGGACTGCTCTTGTGCATCATGATTGCAGAAGAAGATTTGTTGATACAAGGAATACAAATATAGAAGTTGTCCCAATTAAGAAACTACGATGATGGTGGATTTCACACACTCATGAGTTTTCTTAGGAGCATTGGTAAGCTAATGTCTGGATCTGGACTTGAAAAAATCTTCGAAGAAGTGTATGCATACTGTTTAACATATATTTTCAGGAAAGGCAATTGTTAGATCTCTAAGAGCTCACATCTTAATTCAAAGTGTTTTAACGGTTTATTTAATGGATACTTTAATATAAGAAAATAGAATTGATCTTGCTGGTTTTATACTTTTCACACGTACTTTGTATTCCTTGATCATTTAAGTCACGCAATAAGAAAATAGAATTGATCTTGCTGGTTTTATACCTGCCTATCAAAATGCAGTTGATGATTACTGTATGAACAATGAAAAACTAATTGATTTAAGAAATAGTGATGTTTTTAAACGAACTAAGAGTGCATTATCTACTTTCATTGAGAAAAAGAAAGTTGAATTGCTTACAGCCGTATTATGGCTTCAATATATGGAATATATTGACGTCTTGAAAGTATTTATTTGTGCAAAAAGGACTTCAAACTGGTATTTAGATCTGCAAGCCGTGAAGAAAATAGTTTACATGACCAGCAACAGGTCATGTAAATTATGCCAGAAGTGCTAGAATGTATTTTCAAGAAATGTTAACTCATTCAGAGACTTATTTTCATGATAGGAACAAACGCTTATGCGGTCCCTTAAAACTAGCAGTGGGTTAACAAGAGACCGTGGTCTTGAAGAGAATGTAGGCCTCCCTTGGGTTTCAAGTATTAATTACACAGCTGCTATTCATGACGCAATGATAAATCTTACAGGTTAAAGTTGGAACTAGTGAGCAACATCTAGAAATGGGGTTCACGCGTAGATTAAACGATTATGAAGATTTCCAAAAATTTTATGACTGGTTTGAAACAAGAAATTCTTTTGAATACGAAGATACTCACCTTCACTCGTTAACAAGTGGAGCCTTTTCAGAAATTGAAAAAGAAATTTGTGAAAATTCAGAAGCCATTGGACTAGCAATTCAACAAAATCTTGACAACATCAGTTTTACAGAGGCGAAGATCAATACAAAGAATTAACTTTTAACACTTGAAACTTTGACGAAGTGCGCTAAATTGAGTATAAAAACTCAATAGTTAATGTTGTAAATATTTTGGTAGATTATTACCAAATCTACCAAACTATTTACAACATTAACTGCAATTGCACAGAGAGAAAATGATTTTGAAAGCTACTTTGATTAGGAACTCACCCCATTTCCACAAGCTTTGTTTAAAAACAATCTTATGCGGAAACTACTTCTACGGAAACAACAAAGAAAAGGATTTGCTCTATAGAAAAGTTGGTAAACTGCATCTATGTTCTTGATGAAGGTGCTTTATTGCATCGTGTGCATTGGGTTAAAGGAACAAAGTTTAGCAACATATTGTATGGATATGCGACCTATGTTTAGAACAACTATGGCAAACATTGTATTTGATGAATATATTTCTACGACTACAATTAAATCTAATGAACACATTAGAAGAACAACAGCAAGTGGATCTTCATGAAATATCGTTATTAAAGAAGATAACAATGTTTCATACCCCAAAGAACGTTTTTTAGGTAACGCACATAATGAGGAGCAATTGATACCGTTCCTAGCAGCACACCTCACCAAGGATGGCCATACGATTCATGTATGTGAAGGGGATGCTGACACAAAAATTGTTTCTACAGCTCTTGAGGTTGCTAAAGATTTTCCATTAATAGCTGTGGCTGATGAACCAGATGTGGCTGTAATGCTTCTTTACCACTGGAATAAGAAGTTATGGGATGTTTTCTTTTTTCAGGAACACGGCAAGAAATGTTGGAGCATTAAAAAAAGTCAATTCAAAGTAATACATCCACTCCATGCTCATGCATGGAGTGGATGTATCTCCACTTTAGCAATATATGGCAAAGGTAAAGCAATGTTTTTTAACTCCGTCAAAGTGTCAGAAAGTATGGGGGAGATATCCGAAACATTTATGGACTACTGGGCAACAGACAGAGAAATCGCAGAATCCTCGGTCAATGTTTCAAAGAATTATATAATTGACATCAAGAGACTTCATTAACCAAATTAAGGTTTGATCTTTTTTAAACATACACAAATTTATAAAGATTAACTGAGCCTAATCAAACTTTTTTTAATAATCAAACTACTCCTAGCATCATAAGATATTTGTTTTATAGGATTGTCTTTATATTTAAACAAATTTTTCTTCAAACATTAGATATTCAAAATATCTTGAAGCATTGTGCAAAGGTATTGTTGTCCTTGAAAAGCTACCACCGACGGAACGGGCTGCTCATTTCCACGGTTACAGAGTTCATATGCAAATAATTGAATGAAAAATGCTAGACGAAGGATCAAACCTAAAACCTACTGAATAGGGATGGAAATCTACCAATGGACACTTTGAACCAATTCCAACTAATAAAAAAATAGCTCCACAAAATTTGCTCAAGGTCATCCGATGCAAATGCAGATCTATTTCAAAAACCAATGCCAAACAAAAATATGTATTAGAAGGAAAAAGCGGTATGAAGAGTGTGGCAGCATGTGGGGGTTGTCATGGGCTGGAATGCAATAATAAGGCAGTAAAACAACTTCATTGAATTAAAGTTATAATTACCCATTGATTAATTTCTATAGAGAAATCAATGATCTGTAAGTAAAAGTTCTATTAACATCTTATTTTAATTTAGATAACGCTAGACAAAGATGTGTAACCATGACAACACTGATGAAGAAGAAAACTTTAAAAATATTTTTGATAAAACTTTTTAAATATCGAAACATTATGATAATAACTGAAATGTTTTTTGTGTGTTATTATATGGAAAATGCAATAAGCAACATTATTAGGGATAAAAACTTATTATCGCAAAGTTGAACCAATTCGAAAAAAATGTCAAAAAAAAGTTCCACTAAAAAAGTGCCGAGTCCCTAAATGTATAGGGCCTAGCGCTATTGCCCCACCCCACTTTGCAACAATACCAATATTTTTACGTTATGAGTTAAAATAATATTTTACTTAGCATTAAATTCTATTTCTAACGGTATATCATGGTTTCGATTCCAAAGTAAGAATATTTTTTCAAAAACGATGACGTCATAATTTCCAATTTAAACGGTCATAACTCACGAACCATACATTTCTTAAACTTTGCGTAAGCAAACTTTTTACTTTAAATTAAATTTCTTTCAAATGATATATAAAACTTATAATTTTAGAAATATAAAAAATTTGGTAATTTTGCCTAAATTTTTGATTGAAAATCTAGGCCTAAAATAAAATTTTCTGTTCTTAAAAACACTGGGCTTTTTTTTTGGTCATTACTGACATGCTAACTAACCTATGTGCAAAAGCCTAACTTTTATATGATTTTTTTCTAGGTATAACTCCAATTCCACCAAACTATATGAATTACTTAAATGTTTAGTAATAAAAAATATTCTACATATTCCAGTTAAAAATAAATTTAGATGTGTAACAAATAGCATCAGGGGCGGGTTTTGTCACTCGCCAAGGAAGGGACTAAAAAAGTATTATATAGAAAAAAAAAGCTCTGCATATTTTTATTTATAAGTAACTTTCTTTTTTAATTTTTTGTACTTTAGTGTAATAATCAAGTTCATGTACGTATAATTACGTATAATAGTCATTTTTATTTGTTAGTCCAATTCAGTATAATAGTCAATTTACAAAAAAATATTTCTGAAAAAAGTACCAAGGGGGAATGGGGGCTACTACCCCATGCCCCCCTCCCCTCAAATCTGCCACTGAATATATATATATATATATTTATATATATATATATATATATATATATATATATATATATATATATATATATATATATATATATATATATATATATATATATATAAATCACTTATCAAACTTTTTTGACTTTACACTGTGTTTAATCAATAAAGGCTCATTAAAAAGAAATGATATTTTCAGAAATATTTTATTTATATGCATTATATATATATATATATATATATATATATATATATATTATATATATATATATATATATATATATATATATAAGAAAATATTTGCAGTGTCTCATCATTCGTTTTAATAAATTGTTACTTCCGATCAGAGTTATTTTTCATCTGGTGGTATTCTTAATTTTCGAGAACGTCTCTTCACAAGGATTTAAAAAAGGTGAGTATTGGGGACAAAAATGAATTTTATAAGGATAACTCATAAAAATCTGATAATGAATGACGAAAGTTAACGTTGTCCATCACTAAGGTAAACTCTTCCTCCTACCCCAAAATACTTTCAGGTGTATTTAAGAATCCTTTAAAGATATCTGCTGTCACCCATACGTCGACTATTGTTTCGCTGCGGACTATGTTTAAACAATTTAATGCTAATATCATGGTTATGTTACGGCCTCTTAATGACAATACGCGTTGATTTTGGGGTCGTTCCTCGGAGACTGTATCCTTGGTTTCTTATCATATGAAGATTGAACAAACTTTCATCAATATAAATTATATTTCTGTAACGTTGTTGCAATGTTTAAATACCATGAAACATGTTTCCTTTCTTATTTTACCTGTGCAGTATTGCGTCTTTCACAAATGGGTCTTAATGTTTTACCTGTGCAGTATTACGTCTTTCACAAATGGGTCTTAATGTTTTACCTGTGCAGTATTACGTCTTTCACAAATGGGTCTTAATGTTTTACCTGTGCAGTATTACGTCTTTCACAAATGGGTCTTAATGTTTTACCTGTGCAGTATTACGTCTTTCACAAATGGGTCTTAATGTTTTATATGTATAGTTCAATTTTTTTAACTAGCGTTTCTAATTCAATTTTTTTAACCAGCATACACACTAAAAAAAAAAAGGTAGAAATTTCTACCTTAGGGTAGGATATGTGATATACCCTTAGAAAAGTATAATTTTCTACCTTTTAGGACAGAAAATTATATTAAAAACAATTATTTGTCATACAATTTTCTAACTTTAAGGTATAATTTTCTACCTTATAAGGTAGAAAGTTATACCTTACTAAGGGTATATCACATATCCTACCTTAACTAAAAATTTCTACCTTTATTTTTTAGTGTGAATTGTAGAGACATTGACATCAACTCTGAATTCTACCTTTATCTCCTGTGGATTATAGTTACTGTTACCTCCAATTACTCATGTAGCTTATTTCTTATTTCGTCAGTACAACCTAACTGTCAAAAACCCCCTCTAATACCAGGATTGATATTACCTGTTGATATATATCGATGAACCAGGCGTCGTATTGAAGTCTCACTTCTATGCACGAGTACCGATACTTTTTTTACACTTTTTCTTTCGTTAATTACAAGATTAAAGATCAAATTTCTTACTTCAACATTAATTTCTTAGCATTGTCTTCGTGCGTTATTCATTTTGGAGTTTTAAAAAATTAAAGAGAAAACGGGCTTAAATTGTACATAAGGAAGTTAAATTAAATGAAGCAATAAAAGCAAAACTATTTATCATGATAAAGAAAAACCGCCAGATAGAATGCAAAAAACCGCCAGATTTAATGAAAAAAAAAACACTAGATACGTGCCAAATTAAATGCATAAATTGGTAATATATTTACAGGGTGTCTGCCAAAATCTTAAGGTGGATTTCCCCAATTTTTCCCTGATCGTCAACTTTTTTTTCCTGATTTTTATTTCAGTTATTATGAGCTTTTCTAGACTTAAAAATAATTGGGGAATAATACATGGAAAAATCATGTACAGTTAAAAATAAGGCATTATTGTTACATTTATCAAAGTATTGTTAGTAGGTTGTTATTGTTACTTTTGTTATTAAAGTACATTTAAAATTAAATCAAAGTAAAATTTAAAAATGCTATTTATTATTATACTGACTTTATAAACTGTTTTGATAAATAGCATTCAGAACAAAATAGACTGAATTACACAAGTAGTTTAAAAGTAAAGTATCAAGCTAAAATCAACATATATTTAAAAGATAAAAAATAGACATACACCAAGTTGTTCAGAAAAAATAATACTGAAAGAATGATAAAAACTTAAACAAAAATTTTATTTCTTTTTAAAAAGACTGAAAAAGTATTGCCACATAAATATTAAAGTTTTTTTCAAAAATAAATAATAACTTATACAATATACTTTTAAATATCTTTTAAATATTTATATAAATTTAGATTTTACTGTATATAAATAATAATAAACTAATATTTAAAATTTCAAAGAACTTTACTTTTCTTAAATAATAAACCAATTTTTTCATCTAGTTTTTTAATCTCTTCTTTCTTCTTTTTCCTCCCTTCAATAATAAATTTTGCTTCAATAGGATAAGTATGAGTTTTTTCAGCGTCATTTGCAGCTTTCACAAGAACTGCTTCTGAATCACTTTTTTACTTTTTCCAGAATAGCTTTTTTAGATTGTAAGTCCGTTATGTTCATAGCAAGTAAGTCACTTTTTCGCTTTCGAGCATTTGTAAGCTCAGTTTCTTTTCGAGCAGCCATTTCAATCTTTTGTTGACTCCGTGATTTTTTGACAGATTTTCTCAGTTCCTTAGAGATAACTAATTCATGATTTACTCATTAAATTAGGTGAAACATATATTCTTATTAATGTTAAATCCTCTTTCAACCGCTGCTTGATCATGAAAAAGAATCACCACCATTTTGATTAATTTGGACAGTGCCGGATAATCATCAAACCACCAACATTAGAAAAAAAGAACTCATCCAATCTATCATCTATTTTGTTGAAACTCAAGAAAAGTTACCTGTTTTTAGAGACAATCTTATCTAAATATCTCTGTAATTTGGTAATTACCTCATCCACACCTTTTGGGGTAACCCAATGCAATTGAATCAAGTTATCAATCAAATCACTTATTCTTTCCTTTGCCTTTTTTTCATTGCACATTTTTTCTGGGTCAAAACATTTTACATTTCGCATGATTTTTCCACAAACTTATATGTCAACGACTGTAAAAAACATATGCAACTGCAGTTGAAAGATTAAATATCTTTTGGAGTGATTTCATCATTTGTTTTTTTTATTCTTTATAACAGTGCTGGCACAACATTGAATACCTGGCTTTTTCAAGTAGTTTTTTTCTTTTGTAAAATCCAATTTACAGAGATTTGCAGTTTTACATTGATCTACAATATTAGCTATAATGAACTTTGACATTATGTCTTTTAGTAGTCGATAAAGGTCGTCACATAAAAATGGCGTTATAGGTTTAGCATATTGATATAAGGTTTAAAAGGATAGCATAATATGAGCTAAATGAGCAAAGAAATAAAATTTTGCTAAAATTAGAGGATCCTTAGTACAATTTGGAACCTCTACCTAAGAATAAGCAGCCTTCATGCTCATGCACAAAGGCTGCTTACTCTTTGGTAGAGATTCCCAAAACTTACATATTTTACCAATGCTCTCCTAAATATTAACAGCTCTTAAATCCATCTTTTCATCATCAACCCATCGAGTATCACAAAAAGGAAGAGGAAATTGATTACTTTCGGTCACAACAGTAAATTCTTGTCTGGCAGTAAATTCCAGTCTGACAAGAAAATCATGGGATTTATAAAGAGCTTTTAAAACCTTTTTAATATCCCAGTCTGCTTTGTTTTCCCCAGTTTTGAATGATAGATGAATCGAATGAAGGCCATAAGATCCAGTTGGAATTAGTTTGTTAATGACATTTTTGGCACGACAGTAACTTAGAGTTGAAGGCCCAATTTGCATTTGGGCCATCCATAGATACTTGAATAAGTTTGGTTTTATTCAAAGATTTCAGACCCAATAAAAAATTATGCAAAAGATCTCTACTTCGACTATGTCCAATAAAGGTTGAGTCTAGGTAACGAGTACAAACACGGTTTAAAACACTATCCCAATAATTAACAACAAGATCCATCTGCTCCATTTAAACAACCGAGCCAAGACTTTCATCGAAAGAAACAGTATAAAAGTCTTACTTAGCTATATCTCTAATAAGAACTGATTGAAAATAAGGAGCTATTTCAAAATTTATATAATATGAGCACTTGTTTTTTTAAAGAAAGAACTTTTCAGCTACAGCACCGTCAGGAAACATTGACTTAAACAAAATCGAAAGTCTATCACTAGAACGAAAAGAAAATGATGCACTGTGGACTAGAGTGACAGCCAGGGTAAATTGTTCCCAAGGTCTAATTTTTTTTTTCAAATAGCTAGATATACATTAGTAAACACCATTTATGGTATTTAGAACTTCTGGGGGGTTGGAAAAAGTAAAAAAATTGTTGTTTAAAAATCAAGTTTTTTAAATCATAAAAATGTTTATAAATTTTCGACAAACTGCTGAAAATTCGCGAAACTGATAAATTGTGTAAAGTGTGCTGTTTGTCTGACACAGTTTGGTAAAGTCATTTAAAAACAAGTCCAACAACACCAGGGGAGGGGAGCCCATGGGGCACTGGCCCTTTCCACCCACCCCATCAACTTTTTTTCTAAAGGACCATTTTTATTTTATTTTTTAGAATTTTCTACTTATAGAGGACTTTTTTTAGAAATTGGCAATAGTGCCTCTCCACTTCAAAAATTCAAGATAATTACTGCAATTGAAGCAATGATTAAAACTTTTGTCAGGAACCAGTAAAGAGTTCAGTTTAGAGGGAACCAACTATCCTAAAAGTATATAATAACAACGCCAATAAAGAAGATATCCACAATAAAGTGTGTTTTAGTAATCTACGTATATAGTTTATTTTTTTTAATTATAACCTAATAATACATTTTAATCTAATAAATAGTTCTACTTTATTGACGTTCATACATTTTCTTAACTAAAAATATGGAAACTAAAAAAACTAAAAGTTTCATAATAACATGAGTATGTTATTGAAAAAATGCAGTTTTTTAAATAAACTTAAATGTATATTAAAATTCATTTGTACGCCAATGTTTATTGATACATAGTATAAACATGATATAGATTTAGACATTTAAGTATATTTTATATGTATGAACATGTATTGCACAAGTTATACATTAGACGAGTATACATATACAAAATACTTAAGTTTTTTAAAGTATGTCATACTTAACTGTACATTTAAGTGTGATGAGATTACATAGCATGGATAGACTATGTAATCTCATCACATAATATACATTGAGACATTTAAGTACTGTATATGTATGTATATGTATAAACATGTATCGTATAAACATATATTGTATAAGTTATACATTGCACGTACTTACATATACAATATGCTTGAGTTTTTTAATGAATGTCATACTTAACTGAACATTTGAGTGTGGTGAGATTACACAGAATAAGTAGGCTAAAACTTATTGTAACCTTTGTTAGCTTATTGAGCCTCTGAAATTACAAAATGTAAAGTATTGTATTCTATTTGATTTTAAATGCACAAGTGTTCAGAATAAGTAGTTATCCTGGATAGTAAAGTAGCTTATGTTGTGAGGGATCCTGCATTATGTAGCCTGACAAGAAGAGAACTCTCAACTCATTAGATTAACACTGCAGTAACTTTCCCGTTGTTGGAATTTAAAGATGCCACATATTAAAAATATTATAAATATAAGACTTTTTTTAAAAGCGGAAGATCCTGAAACTCATCTTGAGGAGTATCTAGTTCCTATTCCTGAGCTCAGTATTCTAATGTAAATAATAAACTTGCAGTGCTATTCCTTAGCTTACTGCCTTTGTTTGAGAAGTGGTTAAACATAAAATGAATAATGTTTTAAGGATAACAAGGTGTAGTATTTTATGGAAACAATGCAAGCACGTACCTAAAATAGATGGATATACTTGAGAGAGATATTAGTAATAATGAAAAATATAACTTTTTTCTAGTTTTAAACTTTCTTAGAAAGTTTAAATGCTCTTTAAAAAGCATACATAAACAATATACTTAAATGTCTCAATCGATATCATACTTATACTATAAGGATATGTATATCAATAAACATTTGCACATATATACAAATGTATTTGAATATACATTGAGAAAGCTGTAAGTTTTTTTTAAAGGTTTCATAATAACACATACATGTTATTATGAAACCTTTGGTTTTCCTTACTCCATATTTTTAGTTAGGAAAATGTATGTACGTCAATAAAAAAACAGTATTTATTAAAAAGTAACAATATAAAAAAAAAAAATACAAAACATAGAATTTTATTGTGGAGATCCTTACTCTCCAGTATCCCAGGTACTTCATCTTAGTTTTATTACCAATAAGACCAAGATAAAGTAACTGGGGCACTGCAGATAAATAAGATCAATAATAAAGTCTGAGATGATGTAAATGATATACCTGGTCAGGGGCGGATCTAGGATTTAATTCTCCTTTGGCAATTTTTTTGTGAAAAAATAGCCATCAGAAAAAAATTATTGGAAAGAGAGCTTTAAGATTTTTTCAGATTTTTATTTTGAAGATTTGCTAATAATTGCAAACAAACAAAAATATAGGCAAAAGTTTTTATACATGAAATTGACTTTAGAGTATCAGACACATTGTTTGGAATGGGATAATTAATGGTAGTCTAGTATATCTCCCAAAAACCACACTCTGCTTCTAAAGCTAATGGATTTCATGACACCATAAGGCAAAGAAATTATTTTATTAGAGATAATACGCAAGCCGTGGAACAAAGTTAAATTGTCATTGCCAAACCTATCAGAAAGAGCTAAATCTAAGTGATCAACTACAGGGATTGTTAAAACGCGTTTAAAATATTCTGATGTATTCTCTGCTGGATGATTATCGCAGTGGATTTGCCTCCCAACAGCTCTTCTTCGACATTCATCAACCTCAATTTGTTCAGCAATAACTTTGGCATCAAGATAACACTTATCATGAAAATTATCAATTTTGTTTTTAAAAGCCTTAGTTCTATTAGGCAAACAGAAAATAAGATCTATACAGGTTTGAATATCTAAACTGCTAGATTGTAACATCTTAGTAAGTACATGTTTTTCATCAAAAATAGCTCTAGTCACAACCAAAGAAACAATAAATTCAAAGGTAGTAATCAATTTAAATAAATGTAGCTGTTGGGAGTCTGCCCCGAACTTATTTCTGTCATTGCTTATAGCTTCAAGGGAATAAACTTTCAAGCCACCTAGTTTGACAAACATCTCTTAGTTTTTTTGTTTTTTTTAATCAAGACAGTGTTCTGAAATAATTGTCTCGAGGATAGAATTTCTTTTTATAGAAAAATTAAAATAATAAGAAACCTCTTTTATGTGGTTCATTACATTACAGAGAAATCGAACTTCGCAAGAATTACACACAGCTAGATTAAATCGATAGCTAAAACAATGAGTGTATAAAGCCTTGTTGTTTAACTTTAAAATTCGTGCAGCAACTCCCTTTTTTGTTCCAGCTACATCTAAAGCACAGTCATAACCTTGGCCTTGACAATTAGTAATATCTAAACCTAGGGATGCAATGGTGTCTAAAATGTTAACAGATAAACTTTCCCCATCTAAACCATTGTTGTTGTGTATCAATTTAAGTCTTCAACATTGTTATTACGACTGTCAACATACGCAACACTAAAGGCATTTGTGATTTGTTTGAAACATCAATAGCTTCATTTGATAAAATAGAAAAAAATTTGGCAGTCTTTTATCTTTTGTAAACAATTTTATCAGAAATTATCTCACCACAACAGAATATTAATTCATCCTGCATAGTTTTTGAAAGATATAATACATTTTTCTTGTGGTTTTTTAGATGATTTTCTAATTCAGTATCATTGCCTCTAACACGATAATTAAGAATCTCCATGAAGTTTCCAACATTACAAGAGGTACTATATTGCTAAACTTCTGAGTGATACTGAGAATCATCATTATGACCTCTTAGAGCAAGTTCTTGACGGCCACACAAAATAATAGTATTAATTATCGGCCCAAGTATTTTTTTATTCTCAGATATCTTTGCAAGGGTGTTTTGATCTATGATATCATGAATATGTTTTGTATCACCAGCAGCTTGCCTCATAACATCATTAAAAAGACTCTGCGTTTGAGAATACAAACCATTTATGTTCGGATTACAATGGCGTTTTAAGGCTGGGAAAGCATCATTAAAATTTTTAAGTGGTTCTTTAAACAACACTGAAACTTTGTAATTCTTTGTTGGAAAATCATCTCCAAATAATACACATGGCAAGCAAAATCCACCATTTAATTTTTTAGAATAACAAAGCAAAGAAAATGTCTTTAGCTATTTCATTGAAAAATTTCTATTGTTTTTGCCTTGTGGAAAATTGAAAGAATTATCTGGGATAAACACATTCTTTACTAAATGAAGAATTTTTTGACGAAACATTTTGTTACATTGTAACTCTCTTCGTTGTTCTCGAAAATTTGCAACATCAAACTCGTCAAAAGATTTATTAACAAAGTCAATTGAACATTCAACATTAGGTACAATCAAACATTTAATGGCATCACCACTGAAATTATCTTTGGCAGACAAATCTAATTCAGATGTTGTTGAAGCATTAGTAGCTCCTTTAGAGGATAAAAAATTCAAAAACAGTTGCTTTTTTTCCTTTGTTAGAGTTTCATCAAATTTTATTAATTTGGCTGGTATCATAATAGAAAAAAAATTTTTTTTACGTGACTCTTTAAAATCATAAACATATAATGTTCTGTCGAATAGGTAACTTACCTATTCGACAGAACATTATATGTATTACTTTGTTTGTTGTTGGCTTCAACTCGTTAACCCTTGGTTTTAATAACCTATTAAATGCAAAAACAAAAACGATCAAGTTCAAATTCAGGATAATGACAAAAAATTTGTAAAATTGACAACAAATGAAAGACCTAAGATACACATAAAAGATGACCATTGATTTTCAAAGCAATTATTAATTGGTTTGGACCGAACGCATTGTTTATTTTTAGTGAGATCTTGATCAACAAAAGTTTTAGACAACATCATCTTTAAAATGTTATTATAAGAAAAAAAATTATATTTACCACTGTTAATTATATTATTAAATATTGGATGTTTTGAATAAAAATCAGCATTAACAAACAATTCCATTAACGTGAGAACCCTTAAAATATCAACTAATGAATTATTTCCTACAATAACTAATGATACTGAGCTGTAGAGACAGTTACCAGATGAAGTTGATCTAAAATGAATTTAAAAATTTATTTTTACAATTAAAAATTACAATACTTACATATATATATCATATATATATATATATCATATCATATATATCATACATATATCATACATTATATGTGGCTTTATTATTACGGATTTCTTGATATATATATATATATATATATATATATATATATATATATATTTATATATATATAATTTAATTTATTATTGCTCTGTTCTTTAAGAACATTAAGCACTCTATTTGTAGAGTACATTAACATATATATATATATATTTATATATATATATATATATATATATATATATATATATATATATATATATATATATATATATATATATATATATATATATATATATGTATATATATATATATATATATATATATATATATATATATATATATATATATATATATATATATATATATATATATATATATATATATATATATATATATATATATGTATATATATATATATATATATATATATATATATATATATAAATATTAGACATCTTAATTTAGAAATTCAAAAAGAGCAAAAACCCTAACCTAATCTGGCCAATTTATTTAATTTCCAGACTATTCTCATAAATTATAACCCAATCGACCAAATTTTAATTTAAGCCACCATATTTTCTTTATTTCCAGACTTTTTAAGCCTAAACTAAAACCCAACCGGCCAAATTTTAACCCAATCAGGCTAACTTTTATAATTTCCAAACTTTTTAGGCCTCAGATTAGGCGAAATTTGTTTCGCCTTATGCATGAAAAAGCCATTCGCCTTATCATAGTTTTTAACACTATCGCTCATTTTCACGGTTTGCAACCTTGTTGTTTGCCAACTTTGTGAAACCGTAAAGAATAAAAAATTCTGAAGTTTCAAAAATGTAAAGTAAGATACACTTTAATTATAATACAATACTTCTCCTTAGGCGGCCGCCTAATCCGCCGTACTGTAGATCCGCCACTGCTGGTGATATAATAAGACCAATAAAGTCTGAGATGATGTAAATGATATACCTGTTGATGATGAAAGATGGAGAATCTGGGGATAGACCAATAATATTGGTTTACTGTAATATATTTTTAGGATTGTGGCTACCTCTAAACTTCACTAGTTCCAGACAAAGATTTTAATTGTTTCAATTGCAGTTGTATTTTTTTGAGTTTTAAATGACTTTATCAAACTGTGTGAGACAAACAGCACACATTTTATATAAACAGCCCGTAATTGTTTACGCAATTTATCAGTTTTGCGGATTTTGTCAAAAATTTATAAACATTTTTATGAGGAGGCTGAATAAGTGCGAATTTCATAACTGCGAATCTGCATAAGTGCGAAGCAGTTGCAAAGACTGGCATAAGTGCGAACTGGCACAAGCGCGAACTGGCATAAGTGCGCCGAAAGAATTTGCAAACAATGGCATAAGTGCGAATTGACATAAGTGCGAACTGGCATAAGTGCGAACTGGCAGAAGTGCGAACTTGCCAATTCGCCACTTATGCCAATTTGCACTTATGCCAATGTTTGCAAATTCTTTTGGCGCACTTATGCTAATTCGCGCTTGTGCCAGTTCGCACTTATGCCAGTTTTTGCAATTGGTTCGCACTTATGCCAGTTCGCACTTTTGCCAATGTTTGCAAATTCTTTCGGCGCACTTATGCCAGTTCGCACTTGTGCCAGTTCGCACTTATGCCAGTTTTTGCAATTGTTTCGCACTTATGGCAGTTTTTGCAATTGTTTCGCACTTATGGCAGTTCGCACTTATGCCAGTTCGCACTTATGCCAATGTTTGCAAATTCTTTTGGCGCACTTATGCCGGTTCGCGCTTGTGCTAGTTCGCACTTATGCCAGTTTTTGCAAGTGATTCGCACTTATGCCAGTTCGCGCTTGTGCCAGTTCGCACTTATGCCAGTCGCACTTATGCTGATTCGCAGTTATGAAATTCGCACTTATTCAGTCGCACTTATTCAGTCGTTTTATGATATAAAAACTTGATTTTTAAACAACAATTTTTTTACTTTTTCCACCCCCAAAAGTTCTAAATACCATAAATGGTGTTTAATAATGTATATCTAACTATTGGAAACTGGTGGTCACTCTGGTCCACTAAGGATGAAAAAACATTTTTAAGTGTCCATCTGATCTTTGCATCAATAACCGAATCTGACACAACATACGACTGAAGAGTGGAAACTTGAACTGTGTTTTCTGACAAAGTGGTTGTTACAACATGGATATTTTTTGACACATCGGTGTCGTTTTTAAGTAAAAAGACAAAACTCTAAATTTGGCTGAGGTATTTGTATCTCCACACATTAACCAAGCTTTATATTCTGGTATTTTATTCATCAAAATATGTTGAATTTATTATTTAATTTACTTAAACTTGTTCTAGTCTAAAGAAAATAAAAACAACTGACTAATAACATCAAATGGTAAGTACTAGTTAGTTACTAAAACCTAGCTACTAATCAAGCTCAAAAGAAAAACTGCTTTTCTAGAGTTCAAATGAGTGTTAAAAAAAAAGCTCATAATTAAAGAGCTTCTAAAATTAGATAAGTAATAAAAACCCTGATTATTTCTAAAATTTGACCTATTTTCTCTGATTTATTTGAAGACATCTAAATTCCTTCACTTTTCCCTGATCTGGTAGACACCCTGATACACAGGGGCGCCCAAAGCATTTTTTGATCTTTGAGATAGCAAACGTTCAGACATGGAGTAAACTCCAAACATTTAAATGTTTATACTTATGTCAAATAAGGATGCTTTGCAAAAAATTGCGATGATTGAAGCTTGGGAACAAAAAAGCCCCAAAAATTTAGCCTCACCTGCCCCAAACGTGAGAGCAACAAGTTGATGAAATATTTTTTGTATTATTTTCAACTAGACTTATATTCATCGATAAATTTTAAATTTCATAGTAAAATATTTTAGCGTTCAAAAATTATGACCATATTAAGTTTAAACCCCCCTCAATTTGAGGGGGTTGCAAATTTTATATTGTCATAATTTTTGAACTCTGAGAGATAATACTATGAAACTTAAAATTTATCGATGAATATAAGTCTATTTGAAAATAATACAAAAAATATTTCATCAACTTGTTGCTCTCACGTTTTGGGCAGGTGAGGCTAAATTTTTGGGGCTTTTTTGTTCCCAAGCTCGAATCATCGCAATTTTTTGCAAAGCATCCTTATTTGACATAAGTATAAACATATAAATGTTTGGAGTTTGCTCCATGTCTGGAAGTTAGCTATCTCAAAGACCAAAAAATGGTTTGGGCGCCCCTGTTTATACATACAAAACTTCTCATAAAATTAATAACTTATTTGTTTTATATACCACCATAATCTTTATGTAATAAAAAGGTGATGTCTTTTTTAACCTTTTTATCTAGTATTTTAACAATGCCTTTGAACAGTAGATAAAATAAAATCGAAAAAAAAAATCGATTACATGAAGTTTGCTTATATTGTCGGCCATTTTAGAATCTTTTTCCAGCTTTTTTTATGCTGCCCTCTTGCAGTAAACACAATTTATTAATATATTTTTTATCTTTATTAAATAAAATTTTAATATTGACAAATTTTAGCAAAAATTTATGTTGGATAACAACTCTCAAAAATGCCCGCCTAAACTAACAAAAAAATTACAAAACAATTAAAGTTGAAAAAAGTTTGATGTCGTGTAATCTGCACGATGCAATTACAGTTTACTATTTTTATTGTTTTACAGGGTTATTCCATAATTAAAACCACTTTATTCCATAATTAAAACCACTTTATTTCATAATTAAAACCACTTTATTCCATAATTAAAATCACTTTATTCCATAATTAAAACCACTTTATTTTAAAATATATAAACTTAAAAAAATTGCCCAAGTATGATACAAGAAAGAAAGACCCGAATTGAAATTACTAACGAAACGATTAAAAATGTTAAAAGATATTTAGATCTTGAAAAATCTAATAAAGAAATTCAAGAATTAACCAACTTATCCTACATTTGTGTACGTAAATTAATTAAAAAAATCAATGATGGCTTAACAGATAAAGAAATATTAGGTGCCAAAAGAGGGCCAAAATCTAAGGATAACATTATAATAAAAAATGAAATAGCCACATATTTAAATAATGACATGTTCAGCAAGAAATTGTAGAAAATTTAAATAATATTGGAATCAATCGATCACAAAGTTATGTAAGTAAAATTAAAAAAAAAAAGGGATATACTAGAAAGAGGCTAACTAAAGTACCAATTGAAAGAAATTCTCCGAGAATTTTAGACGCCAGGCAATTATTTGCAGGAGAATTAGCAAACTATAATTATGACCAATTAGTATATTTCGATGAAACAGGTTTTAACCTGCACACACTTCTAATTATGGATATTCATTGGTAAATCAAAAAGCATATGTTACTGTCCCAGCCAGCAAAGGTCCCACTGTAAAGGTGTAAATATTAGCTTGATGATGGTTATTAATATTAATTGAATAGTTTCTTATGAGTTAAATGATGGTACTTATAATTCAAAAAGATTTAAAAATTTTATTACACAAAATCTTAATCCATATTTCAGAAGCAATCCAAATCACGTTCTTATCATGGATAATTGTAAATTTCATCACAGCAGAGATGTGTTGAGATTATTAAATGAAAATCGGATTATATTCAAGTGTTTACCTAGCTATTCTCCCCAATTGAATTGAATAGAGGAAGTTTTTGGTAAAATAAAAACAATTTATAAGAGAAAGAAACCATTGGCAAAAACAAGAAACACGATAAAAGATCGCGTTAGCTATCTACTAGACACCCGCTCAGGTAGTTTTGCTAATTTTTACGAGCATCTTAGGCAATATTTATTGTTGGCGTTGTTTAGAAATCCTTTCATTTAAAAATAAATATTGAACTTGAAAAATTTATGGAAAATGTTTTTTATAATTTTTCATAATTTATTTGTTTCATTAAATAAAGTATTTATAATCTTGTAATAAAATGGTTTTAATTATGGAATAAAGTGATTTTAATTATGGAATATAGTGGTTTTAATTATGGAATAAAGTGGTTTAGATTGAGGAATAAAGTGGTTTTAATTATGGAATAACCCCGTAAATGCGAAATGAGGCATGTCTAAATTCACTTCTTTACGGAACACACATTTTTTTTATGTGTTCCACATATAAAAATATGTGAACCACAACATAAATGTATGTTTGTGTAAATTACAATATCATGAAAGAAAAAAAAATTTCATAAATATGTGGAACACACATATTTTTATTTGTGTTCCACATAAAAAGAAGTGAATTGAGACAATTGGTGAAATTATGTTTTAATTTAAACAATTAGTGTAATTAACTGTGTTAAGTGAGTCATTGAGTGCAATTATCTGTGTTACTTGAGACAATTAGTTTATGAGTACGTTTACTTCAAGAACAAATATTTTGGTGTGTTAATATAATAACAGACCAAAAAAAGGTTATTTTATTTACCTATAAAGAAAAAGAAATAGTTCATAATAGATCCCAATTATTTTATTTAAAGTAGAATAAAATGAACATAGATAAATATTTAATTGTATATAATTACAAAAAAAAAATTTTAATTTTAAAAACTATTATTTTAACTAATAAATTTTTTTATTAAAAAAGTATTTTCAGAAAGTTTCAAACATATCATTGTTTGGGGAAATCGAGATCTTTGTTAGTTGAACTTGTAACAAAACATGATTGCTGTTATAAAAAACAAAAAAAGTTTGTCTTTTAAACTTAAGTTATGAAAACAAGATAAAAAGAAACGTAAGTAGGGCGATATCCATAAAGTAGGCCAACACAACTTTTCCCGATAAAATTTTTATATTATATATATATATATACATATATATATATATATATATATATATATATATATATATATATATATATATATATATATATATATATATATATATATATATATATATATATATATATATACATACATATATATATATATATATATATATATACATATATATATATATTTATAATACTATACCTCTGTATGTATATATATACATGTGTATATATATATATATATATATATATATATATATATATATATATATATATATATATATATATATATGTGTGTGTGTGTGTATATATATATATATATATATATATATATATATATATATATATGTGTGTGTGAGTGTGTATATATATATATATATATATATATATATATATATATATGTGTGTGTGTGTGTGTGTGTATATATATATATATATATATATGTGTGTGTGTGTGTGTATATATATATATACATACACATATATATATATTGAAATATAATATAAATGTAAACAGTAGATATTTTTTATTATCAATTGTACAATATGTAATAAATATATATTATTATTTTCTATTGCATATATATTTTTTTTATAAATATAAAAATGTAAAAGAACTATTCTTATAACTCTTCTGGTCCTGCATCGAAAAAATCTTGACAAAAATTATGGATGAGCTTTCGGGATAACTTCTCCATTGTGTTTGCAGCAAAAGTTGCCCTCAATAAAGACTTTTCCATATTTTCTGAAGCCTTGATAAACAAAATTGTTTACTTAAAACTCTTATTTAATTTTGATTAAAACTTTTAATAAACAAAATTGTTTACTTAAAAGTGAATCTATGGTAAATCTCTCCAATAAGGGTTTTAAAAAAGCAATTAAAAAAAAGAATCCTAATAAATCAAAGATGTAATTAGTTCAACTTTGAACTTACATTTGTTCCCATTAAATCATTATTTAAATTGTTTTTATATACTTGACTCAGAGTCAAATTGGGGCTAAATAAACAAAATTATAAGATTAAATAACAATGATAAAAAAAATCCTTTATAACATTTTTTTTAAAATAAAATAATTGCTGGAAAAAAAAAAGACAAAAGAATTTTAACTTTAACTTACGATTCTGCTTTAAAGTTGGAAGTGATGCAAAACGTACAAGACTGTTTATTGTGGTTTAAATCGGATTGTCGTGTTTCACCATTTTGAAAATAGCTGTTAAAGTTAAAAGTGTTTTGCATTTGCAAATCCTTTGATGTAAAGAAATGATCACATATACATTGATCTTCAAAACAAGAATGAAAAGTTTGTATTCCTACAGATTTCTTTTTTTTTTCGTCTAACTTCTGAAGTATTTTAAATTCTTCTTCTCTTTCATTTCCTTGTCTAATAAACTTAAACAGACCACCGTCAAATTTGTCTGCAAGTTTATCAATTTTTTCACTTAGCTTATTTAATTCTGTCTGTTGTTCAAAAATATTATTAAGCAATTGTTTACTTGAAAATGAGTTTAAATTGTCACAAGAGATTTTATCTAAATGTAAACTTTGTTCCCCTTTAATTTTAAAGACTTTTGAAGAAGGAAAATTAGACATAGGTAATGGAGAATAAAATGATTGTTGGTCACTGTCGGTTGAACATACTTCATCTTCATCTGAATATTCACAATTCAAATATTTATGTACTGTTTTCTTCATGCTTTGAACAATACAGTAAATCTCATTGATTTGGTTTTGAAGTTTCTTTAATGGTGACCTGAAACACATAAAAAATTATTCAATATTCAAAATAAGATTTAAATGTAAGTAATATAATTACAAATAAAACTCATGACAGTTTTAAAAAGTCAGAACATTTTAAACTACAAAAGCCATCAAAAAAGTGGTAAAAAAGGTGAATGTCAATTATATTGAGCATTGAACTTTTTATTTAAATCCAAACAAACTTAACTCTTATGTGTAAATTAAAAATAAAGTATATGCTAAAATTTACTTGCAACTGACAACTTAATTATGCAGAAATATCAACAACCATTAGTTTATTTTATGACAATTTTATAGAAAATTTTATGTTTTTCATCTGAAAAGAGTAAAATCGTCATGCCTTTTTTTTAAGAAAAGCAAGGATATGTTTGCATCTGTCCAACTTTTGTTAGCAGCAGTGAGTAATGGTTTAGCAGTTTAAGCCAATTACCTAGCTCCAACATCATCTTTTAAGAGTGTTTTCAATATGTATGTTTATCATGTTCATGTTCTCCATGTTCATTTCCTTTGATATCTTCTTGGTTGATAACAAGCTGGCTTTGACAACCATTATTGCTGCTGGTGTTCTTTTAGATCTTGGTCTTCCACTGCCTTTTTTTGAAAACAAGCTTGAACACAAAAAAATGTTGCTCTATGTACACCAAGAACTTCGGTAACTTGATTGGGTGGACTTCCAAAACTAAGAAGTTCAAAGAAATTTAAACCTTCAAAGAAATCGAATCAGCACTTTATCTATTTATAGAATTCAAAAAATCTTGGAAGTTTTATCAGGGCTCTAAACAAATTTTAATTCAACAGTCGCATTTTTTTTGGCTTACCCAGTAGACTAATTGTGAGACACAAGGGTAAAAAAAAAATAGCTATTAAAGATACAACAGGTTGCTCAAGAATGTGTAAAAACAATGGAAAGAACTCTTTATTGAGGAGCTAAACAATACAACAATTTGTCACTTTTTTATTTATTCAGCAAAAGATTATTTTTAAAAAAGGTTATTGCTTTAAACAACTCTTAAAAAACTATTTAAGTTAACATTTTAAACACTTATTAATATCAATATATCAACTGACTATTTTAATTTGCTATCCTAACATGTTTTCCATATTGCAAGGGACACATAAATAAAATAAAAAAACACTGTACCTTAAAATAGATAAAGCTAATTAAGTATCTAAAAATACAAGGAAAATGGCAGCAAGTGTGGTGATTTGAATAGCAGTGTAAAATAATCAACAAAA
The DNA here is from genome assembly GCF_038396675.1 of Hydra vulgaris. Taxonomy (NCBI): domain Eukaryota; kingdom Metazoa; phylum Cnidaria; class Hydrozoa; order Anthoathecata; family Hydridae; genus Hydra; species Hydra vulgaris. The sequence continues at coordinate 60,658,099 of NC_088921.1, forward strand.
CCAAATTTATCAACTTAAAGGTGGCGCTAACTGCAGAAGCTTATTAATGGTCTCAAAACAATTTGCAAACAAGGAGCCACGCCTTTAAAAGCAGCAGAGAGAATTTTGAAAGGCAATCAAAGGTCAATATTTTTACAAATCAAGTAGTTTTAAACTTGAACTCATCTGCTCATGTTTTGCTCGGAATGAATATTTTAGACTGTTATTAAAATTTCTTATTTATGGCTGGTAAATAATAAGTATGCTATTAAAATTTCTTATTTATGGTTGGTAAATAATAAGTATGCTATTAAAATTTCTTATTTATGGTTGGTAAATAATAAGTATGCTATTAAAATTTCTTATTTATGGTTGGTAAATAATAAGTATGCTATTAAAATTTCTTATTTATGGTCTGTAAATAATAAGTATGCTATTAAAATTTCTTATTTATGGTCTGTAAATAATAAGTATGCTATTAAAATTTCTTATTTATGGTTGGTAAATAATAAGTATGCTATTAAAATTTCTTATTTATGGTTGGTAAATAATAAGCTATTAACTTGTTTTGTAACCTGATAACTCATAATAATTTTATATGATGCTTTGATTGTAAACACATTGCATTTGTTTCCACCATTTCCATGTATTTGCTCATTTGGCTGAAGCATCAAAATCTGTCCGTAGTTGTTCAAAAATGAAAACAAACTTGTCAAAACTGATCTTGTATAGTTTTTATTAACTTATTGTCATCAATAAAGACCCAAAGTGAACACTCAAAAACATCTGGCATTACATTTATGAACTGTGTAATCAATAATAGACCAAGAATAGATCTTAAGGTACACGACTCATACTTTTTTTTCTAATTAGAGTAGTAACTGTCAACAAAAACTCTTTGGTTTTGTTTCAAAAGGAATTCTTTTAGCCAGCTCTCTAATTTACCTTTAAAACCATAAATTTTTAATTTGAGAATCCATGTTTCATGACAAAATGCATCAAAAGTATAGGCAAAATCTCTCTCTCTCTCGCTCTCTCTCTCTCACTCTCTCTCTCTCTCTCTTTCTCTCTCTCTCTCTCTCTCTCTCTCTCTCTCTCTCTCTCTCTCTATATATATATATATATATATATATATATATATATATATATATATATATATATATATATATATATATATATATATATATACACTTGTGAAAATGCTGCGATTCAGTGCCCCACATTGAGCTAAAAGCTGTTTTCACTAACATTAGTCTATAACTTTTGGATGGAAAGTGCTATGGGGTTGATTAAAGACTTTTTGGAAAGGTTTTTATGTGTAAATTTTGGAAGAACTATATTTAGGTATAATTTAAAAAAACAAAATATTGAAAATTATTTTGTTTTCTTATAGGTTATAACAAAAATACATATAAATGTTTATCAATATGTGTGTACATTTTGTAATACAAAGGTAACATAGGTACATCAATCACAAAAACAATAAAAATTAACAAAAGAAGTACTAAAATACATAATTTATTCATATGTTAACATTTCAAAATGTGTCATCTTCAGATACAATGTTATAAGAGATATTTTGTTTATGACAATATTTATCAGAATGTCCTCATTCATACCAAAATTTGCAGAATGATTTTGAGTTGTGTCTCTTGTCAAAAAAACTTTGATCAGATGATATCTACATTCAGTTAATGGTGTCTGCTAAATTGACAATTTAGGAGTTTTTTCTTGAGAGTCTAGTATGTATCAATCTTTTATTTTGTTATTACCTTTTAACCCTGAATCATAAAGATTTCCCAAACCACTTTCCTCGTTATTCAAAATTAGCTCCCAAGTATGACCAATCAGTTTGTGAAGTGATTGTGTTATACTGATCCATGGTCCAGGTAAATCTACTTTTGTAACTTGATAAATAGGAATAAATAAAAATTTGTACAATAACTTTTATATTGATCCACATAAATTTTTCTTTATGAGGAAAATACTCAAAGAATTACTGAGAGCACTAATTCATCTTTTTGAAATGTTGCATGATATTTTTTTTTTTTATGGCCAATTATGGCTATCTAACATTTTGGTTCATATTTGGATGGGTCAATAGTAGTAGGTGACTGGGGTTGATATTTGACTGGGGCTGCATAAACATTTATAAATCCTTAAGCATATTTTTTTAATTCAAAATTCAAGTTATATTTTGTATATATATAACAATATATAAACATCATTATGATCATCATAATCATCAATAATATTATGATGATGATGACAATGATAACAATCATAATCATCATCATGATCATTATTGTCAACAGCATACAAGAGGAAGGCTAAAGCCTGATAATGATGATCATGATGATGATCATGATGATAATCATGATGATCATGATGACGATGATCATGATGATAATCATGATGACCATGATGATGATGATCATAATGATAACTATGATGATGATCATGATGATGATCATGATGATGATCATGATGATGATCATGATGATGATCATGATGATGAATATGATGATGATCATAATGATGATCATGATGATGATCATGATGATGATCATGATGATGATCATGATGATGATCATGATGATGATCATGATGATGATCATGATGATGATCATGATGATGATCATGATGATGATCATTAATGGCAAGGTTATTTGATCATGAGAATAACTTTCAAAGAAAGCAGAAGATGCAGATAATGAATAACAAAGCCAGGATTTAGTATTGAGCATCTATGATCTTTTAAGTTTCAAACCTTATGCAATTGTAAATAAACTTTTACTGCAGTATCAGTCTTGAAAATCACAACCATTTTACTATGGTATCAATTATAACAGTAACCGTCAATTTAGTACAGTATCATTCTTGGCAGACAGCATCATCATGGTTTTGAAACCTTCAAAACTATTATCCAGATGTTGGCATTCTTAACTACCTCAGTTCATAAATAAAACCACATTACATTAGTAATGTTTTCATACCATTGTGCTATCAGGGTAAGATCTTAAAGAACTGTGTTTGGATCTTTATTATAAACAATATAAAAAAATTAAAGTGTTAAACATGAAAATGACTAAAAATACATCAAACCAATATATGTTGTGATTTATCAAGCAAAAACTTATTATTAGTTTTATAATTGAAATCTTTGTTTGTGGAATTAGTTATTGTTTGAAGTGACAATAGCATTTTTTTTTTGGAATGTTTTAAAGCGAAAGGAAGAGTTAGTACCTAAAAGTTGAAATTTTAATAAATTAAATTTTAGTTGAAATTAATAAAACTCAAATCCTTACTCTGGTTTAATAACTCCTTCATCATACTCTTCAGTTGATTGATCATTAACATCTGAAAAAACAATTGTTATATGTAATTGCTTTTAAATGTTAAAACATCTACTACTTATTTAAACATTCAGTTCATGATTATTACAACAAATATGGTTTTTTTTAGTTTTATTTAGTTTATAACCTCAAATTAGTTTTTTTCATTTATGGCAGCAAAACAAATAAAATTAAAATATGAATGAAAAATAAAACTATTGTTGAAAACTAAAACTATAGATAAAAAATAGAATGCTTCAAAATACTAAAAATAAAAAAATTACATGATAAATCGCTTTCTAAAAATAGTGAATCTGACATTGGTTTTCTTTTTTTTTTTGTAACTTTATATGTTTTTACTTTTTTTCCATGTTGTTTGGCATAAATAAAGTCTTTCAAAAAACATAAACGCACTTGAAAATCTTTGTCAATTCCATTTTCTTTAAATAAATTGCTTGAACTGTCTAGTTTTTTAGTACTGGGTGTATTATCAATCAATGTTCCCAAAATTTTACCATTATGATTATTCAGCTCACTTTCAATAAAACCACTATCTTCTGTATTGTTTAAAGGATTTAAAATGATAGAACTTTTTTTAGCATAACATTTCATTTCATTATGATGATCAGTTTTAAAATCTGTAGATAATGAACATTTCCTTGAGTTCACAACTGAATCAGATGTTTTGCGCAAACTAAAATCAATAAATAACAATAACAGTAGTACAATCTAAAATGAATAAAAAAAAAAGAAAACTCAAGTTATATAAAAGCACATAAAGTTTGTTAATAATAATAGCTTTTTTATCTAATGGATCTTTTTTATTGTTTTATCTTTAAAAAAGTTATATGAAGCAACTTAAACAGAAAAATCATAAAATCAAAATATTTTATAAAAATAAAAATTTTATAACATCAAATAAAGAAAAATAACAAAATTGTATAAATTATTTAGTTTAACTGACAAAACTGACAGAAATTGATTTTGAGCCGATAAGAATCTTTTTTACAAGTTATTGATGAATTTGTAACAGTTTAACAAAATTAAAAGAAATAATAAGCTATTTGTCATAACTCATTAATGTATAAAAATATTGAATAACTAAAGTTACAATATTAAGAAAATTATTAAGCTATATTCTTAATAAAATACCTACTTTATATATATACAGATAAGCAGTTATAATAAAAACAAACCTACAATAAATTTTAATACATTAGGTTTACAATAAATTAATGAATAAAAAAGTATTAAATAAAGTATATATATACCTTAAAGTAAATATCTGTTAATTATGTTATTGATAGTTATAATCACAAAAAATAATTCAATAAAAACAATTATTAATATTAAAATTTACTATTATTAATACACACATTTATGAACAATTATTGATATTCCATACAAATAATAGTCAACAATATGTAACTGTAATATTTATACCCATTATTGATTATAATATAATTATTATTGATTATTATATAATTATAAGTCGAATATTTTGTGATTATTATTTAATTCAAAAACAACTTTAATAAATTATATAAATAGTTAACTAATTATAAATGACACAAATTAGAACATAAATACTTATTACTAATTCCACACCTAAAATAAAACACACTTATTGTAAAAAATACACTTACTGTGAAATGCACTTACTGTGAAACATTAGCAGCCTCATTACTATCTACTGGACGTAAACTCTGCGAAAGATATCTTGCATCAACTATACCATCTAACATTTTATAATCTTTGTTATTATTATTAAATGACGACATACCAGTCACAGATATCTTCTCAGATGATGTCTTTTCAGATTTTGATGAACAAGACTAAATTCAATTTTGTTATTGTTACTTTGATCTTGACAGGAAAATAAATTGAATGCCCTTTTCATAAATAATATAAAAATTGTTTCATAACAACAAAACACTTTAGCTCAAACTTAAGTACTTAAAATAACTTAAAGTTTATGAATCTTTTAAGAACATTATTTAGAGGTTAAAAATCATTTTAAATTAGCCTTAAAATGTTCTAACTGTTTGTTCTTGAATTTTCAAACCACCAAAATTTTTTTGCCAAAATCCAGTTTAATCATTTTTTCAAACTTTGTTTTTTTTACTTTTGGCTGTTGCCTGTAAATTTATTCCTTTTTTTTTTTAATTTATAAATTACTTTTCTTTTAAATATATTATTTTTTAAATATATAAAAACATTAAAAAAAAAAAATCTAAACACTTATACTTAACTTATTGTGTAAAATCATTTTCATACAAATTATATATAACATAGTTTTAACTGTTTTTGCACTGTGAAAAGGAGAGAATTAGCTTAAATTACAAAGGCAAAACTTAACTTAATCTACTCTAATTCTACAAGGCAAAACTAAATTAGGTTAAATCTACTACAAAAGTAATTCAAACAAATTAAGCAAACTTAAAAATATAAGGGACATATAAGGGTGGGTCGAATACTTTCTTTTTATCAAGTTGGGAAGCTGTAACATGAAAAAAGTTGCTCATTAATATCCTGATTCTGAAAAGTGTAATTTTTTACCAAACAGATAGTCTTCCACTCCCAACTTTCACTTTAATAAATAACAAATTTTTGTATTGTAAGCCAGAGATTCTTGTAAATATTTATACATAGGAACAACGTATTTTGTTATTCAAAAATATTGCAAGATAATGCTATAATAGTCATGATGCTAAAGTTTTTTAATAGTAAGTTTTTTATCAATATAACATATTTGAAATGCTATTAAAGTTGTGCAGAATAATATTTTTTTGATTGATAGCAAAGCTGATTTCCTTTGTTGTATTATCAATCCTAGATAATTCCAACCATGACGCTTTGCTTTGTATTATGATGCCATGTCTGGCTTTGTGGCTTTAAAACTTTGGAACTGGCTGCAGTTATATCTTTAATTGCCCTTTTTTCAGCTTATGAATGGCACAGTATATGAGACACTATAATTGGTTGGACATAAGTAAGTTGCTCATTAGAAAGGTGGGACAGCAGTGGTGGTAATATAACAGTACATTGTTTCCGATCAATCATTTTTGCTGCTAAATTCAGAAAAATGTTGTTCTTGTAATGTTCGTATTCCATCCCTTGCAACATTTAGACGTGCTTCAATGATTTTATCAACTGCAAGCCTACAAATCATTTGATCGCAATCAAATGCAAGCAGCCAGCAAAATATTTTCTGGATGTAGGAAGTAGCAATTGTTTTTCAGTACAGGCAAAATAACCAACTAATCTGCTTTATCCAGTTCCTGGTATAATTGCAAGAAATAAAATAAATTTTTGGCACCACTTTTACAAGTAGAGTTGCACTTGATGCAGAACCATAAAGGATCATAAACATTAATTATAAACCTTGTTATTCTTGTTATTCTAAAGACTTGGAAGAAACATCTTTTGACATATATAAATGCAAAATGTGGTCGGCTTTTGTTAACCATCTTGAATGATTTAAACATTCTGATTGACAAAATGATTTAAACATTCTGCTTTGAAAAAATTGGATATCTAGACTTCATTTATGACCAGCTTGTACAGCTAAGCATGCCTTTAAGAATTACAATTGATCCCAGCTTAGGTTTTTTTTAATATTTCCATCAGTATCCTAACCCTCGGAATCAGGAAAATTGAGGTCGGCAATAATTTCCCGACCTCAATCTTTTAGAGGTCGGCATCAGGTTGGCAAAAATTATTTGATACAAAGGTCTAACCGTAAAACATAGAAACGAGGTCAGCAATTTTTTGCCGACCTCAAACACTTTCAGGTCGGCAGTTAGGTCGGCATTGCCGAATGCCGACCCTAATTCCGAGGGTTGGTATCCCCAATCTTTTCTGATACTGGTAAGAAATTAGCTATAGGCAACTCTTTGGGATCATAGTCGAGAACTGATGTAATTACACCTGAGAAAAACAAAGGACCTGTAGTAGTTCCACCATCCACTGTTGTAAAGTATTTTATAAAAGGAAGCTCATTAAAATGTAGCAAGCACATAAGCCATTGCAAGGGCCTTCCTAAACTCTCTTCCAACTTTCTGATGATTCGATTTCTTTTTCCGCTATTATTATTTGTGTCATCACATACTAAAGCTGAAAGGCTTTCTGTTAAACTTGTATCTCTTATAACTGACAGAATCTCTTTTACAACATCATGTGAGTAACTACTATTAGGTACAACAATCTCCAGGTAAAGATACAACAACATAATGTTCTTCCTTGACAGTTCTTGGGCACCCTGAAGAATTTACCAGCATCCTGCCTTTCATCAAAACCAATACATAGTAGTTTCTGTCTGTCATCATTATGCTCAACATTAATATTCTTTCTCCAAAAAATCCTTTGACATCACAATTTTGTAAGATCAATCACTGTTGCTGAAGAAAGCATATTCAGATCTTTCAAAACTGCACTTACGATAAGGCATGCATCATGGTTACTAACTTTACAGAGATCAACTGCTTTACATAATTCCTTGTATTTGTTCATGTTCTGGACCAAAGAACAATCATCGTCTTTATCACTTGCTGAGTCACCATCAAGTAATTTAAACTCGTTGCAAGTGTCAGTTTTTTTCTGACTCACTTTCCTTTCTGGAAGAAGAAACATTTCTCACTTTCATTTCTGTCCCCAGATTAAATGAATATTCTTCTCTATATTTGGTTGAAACATGCTTTTTTTTCTGTCTTATTTCGAGTTTTTTAGTTGTTTCTTTGTCAATCCCACCTATCACCAATTCCCTGATATTTTTTGGTCAATTTAAAAACTTCCGTCAATAGCAGGGGATTTTCTTTTCTAACTGGGATTCACAATCAGTTTTTTCTCTCACATCCAGCAACATTTACAAGTACAAACATCAAATAGTTTTTGAAAAGAACTATCATTATTGTTTAACTGACGTTCCTTTAATTTGCGATATTCTTCAAGTTTATGTGTCTTTGAAATAAGCCTTTGTATACTAACTGCAATACTCTGTAAATCAATAGATGGATTAATTGCTTTTGTATAAATATCTTTCACTTCAATAGCTAACATTTTTACTGTTTTCAACATTAATTTAGGTTCAATGTCATCAGTCTTGAGGCTCCAGCACACTACGCATTGCAAAGCTCCAGCACACTTTGCGTTGCGAAGCTCCAGCACACTATGCATTGCAAAGCAGAAATAGAATTTGTTTAGGTCAGTTATGCCAACAGTTAGATCGGCATTGCCGAAAACTGACCCAAATTCCGAGGGCTGCAGGACAAAATTTAAACTCTTGAGCTCTAACTGCAGATCTCCTGCTTTGTAAGCAAGAGCTCTGACATTGCACCATGATTTTTTTAAACGATAAAAAGATAAACCACATATTAAACACCTTTTAAATATAGAATGTTTTGACTAAATAAACAAACAAGCAGTTTTCAAAAATATTTATAAAAAAAAAATTGATGTAAAAATAAGCTCACTCCTATTAAGGAGACCCAAAAACTGGGTACTAATTGGGTAAAAACTGGGGTGAAGTACAAACTTCATAATTTCAGCAACTATAGATTATTACATACGTACCACATTTAATTGCTCTTCAACTTTTTCATCTCCATTTATTGCACATGCTCCTTTCCCATTCCTAAAATCAACGCATCATTACATGAAACATTTAAAATATTTAATATATTTAAAAAATAAAATGAATAATTTTAGCATGCAATTCTCTACAAACCAGTTATCATGTTTAATCTTGCATAAGATACTTATCATGTTTAATCTTGCATAAGATACTCACACAGACAGCTCTAATGTAAAAAGTTACTTATGTTATGGTAAAATTGTTTTAAGGTTAGGGATCGGGACAAACAAATCTCAAATATCTCTAAACAATAACTCAAATATCTCTACACATTACAGTAACATGCAATACAAATTACTTTTTTAGAAAATCATTTTACTTATGCTAAACCTTTTCTAAGAAACATGATGGCTCTTTAATATTTATCTGATGTTTTCAAAATCATGCAATATATCTTTTAACACCAGTTAAAAAGATTTTCAAAATTTTTTTTCTTAAAACCAATAAAATACTAAATTTACAGGAAGATTTTATAAACCTTTCTGTATATCAGAACTAACAAGATTCTCCATTTCCTATAGCAGTCTGATGCTCTGAAACTATTTTATAAGTCTGAGTTGTTAACTTGAAGCCAATGCAGCACAAAAATTCAAGTTTGCTATAACTGAAATTATTGTTTCTACTGTTAATAAAGATTCATTACTTGATTTTTATTCTTGTTGTGGAAACCAAATATATACAACATTAAATAACTACTTGACATAAAATGAAAAAAACTATGTTTCTGTAACAAAATAATTTGCATTAAAAAAAAAAAACTGTATTATGCAAATTTTGTTGAGTGATGTATGTATATTGACATAATTTTATAAACCTGAATCAATCCTTAGAGATGGTATATATAAAAAATTACTTTATTAGAAAAAAAAAATTTCATTTAAAAAAATATAACATATCGATAAAACACTTAAAAAGATATATATATTTTAAATCAAAATAATAAACTATTTAATATAAGAAAAATATTTTGATATTTTATCTAATATACAAAATTATTAAAAACAATTTTGTTATAATTATATTAATGCTAGTCTTTATTGTAGAAATTGTCTTTATTACACACTGTGTCATATTTCAACCCTCAGGTTGTACTTTATCCAACTTAAAAAAAAATATATGCCATCATATAGATATTTATTAGAAAATTAAAAATTAAACAATTTAAAAATCTAAGGGTACATTTTTAAACTGGTAGGGGGGGTTAACCATTTATGCTAAAAATCAAATGTCAATTCTGTCATAAAAAGATCAAATGTTAATTCTGAATAATTATTATTTAGATTGATTGGATTTCCAAGAAGCGCAAGTCTGATTTATTACAATTGAAATTGATGAGAGCTTTTCTACCTCTCCAGAAAACATATTAAAGATCTGCTCTAAATGTCTGTCAATAATAGATAATATATACAGAAGATTTTTGAATATTACATAATATTGGTATAGTCAAATTATCATCAACAACATATATTTAGGTCATGGCTTAGAGCCCGTATGCTGCAAATCAACTGCTGTAAAAAATCTTACATCATTGGCATTAGAACAAGGTATGCACAGTGCAGATCAAGTGGCTTCTTCAATAATCAAGGAAATAATGAACATAGAACAAGTAAATTCAAGTGATTTATTTTATTTAGCCACCTGCGGAAAACCTCTGATAATAAGAATTGGTCATCCTGAGAACAAAGGAGACAGAGATCAAATCCAACAAATCTCTTTGAAACATTCAAGCAACTTCGAATAAATCTTGATCTTTCAAACAAAGGAAATAGAAAATTGATTTTTACTCTCAACAAGGCCACAAGAAAGAGAGTTATTCAGTCAGAAGTGACAAAGTTACTGTCAGATCTTGAATTAACTGTAAAAAATTATTACAGTGTTCAGTTCATGAAATTTGAAGTTGGGGATAAAAAGGTTGATAGAAACCTGGTTTTTGTTAAAGATTCTTCCAACTTTGTTATGAGCATTATAAGTGAGAGTGCGTTAAATCCTTTAAATACCATTGTACAAATTTCAATTGATAGAGGTGGAGGTTCATTGAAAACAATTGTTAACATCTTTGATGCAAATGAAATTGAAGTCAACAGTAATAATATAAAAAACAGATGTAAACGTCAGGGATCATACGAATGTATGGGGTCTGGTGTGCAACTTATGCACTTTATTGCTATTGCTGAAGATATTCCTGAAACATTTCAGAATTTAAAAGAAATTTTAGATATTATCCAACTAGATAGCCTGGATTTTCATATTGCATAGTATTTAAACTTGGCTAACATGATTATGGACTTATCTGGCCATGGTGGCATCCATGCATGTTTATATTGTAAAAATGAAAAGACTATAAGTGTAGGAATTCTAAGAACATTTGGAAGCTTTGATCTTCATCTTTCAGAGTTTCAGCAGGAGAAAAAAAAGAAACAGCACAGCTGTATAAAAATGTTATACGAAAAAGGCTTATTCATCTTGATGAAGATCCTGAAGTTAGACTGATAAACAAAATTTCTCCATCATCATTACATATATTTATGGGTTTAATTAATGTTCTCAGCAACCTAGTTTATACTCTCTGGCCAAACTTTAATCAGTGGCTGTCTGGAAAATACATTCTCAGACATGGCTATCATGGAGGAGGGTTTGGTGGAGTGAACTGTAACAAGATATTGAACAACCTTCAAGAGGTGGCATTCCTAAATGATTATCGACAGCTAATACCTATTATTATATGTTTCAAAGATTTAAAGTGTGTTGTGGATAACTGCTTTTGTGATATCCTTAGTCCCAATCTCAATCATTCTATTGCTAGATTAAAAGACTCATTTAATCGCCTAATAGAATTTTCAAAACACTATAATTACACCTTACCCATAACATGGAAGGTCCGCATCATGTAAGCCCAAATTGCTCTTTTTTGTGAAGAAAATCAATGTAGTCTAGTCAGATTTGCAGAACAAACTGGAAAAGCAATTCACTCCAAGTTTAAACCAACTTGGGCAAGATACAAAAGAAACGTAAGTCACAAAGACCATGGAGAGCTTGCATAAGGCAGTTTCAGACTTCTCATCAAGAACAATACCAATTAACTTTATAAATGCCATGTAGTAACTCAATTAAATAAAGATCTGTCAGAGTATTTAGCTTTATAGAATTTTCTATAAATTTAAATTATAGAAACTGAAAAATATCAAAATATATGTTGATTCTAGTTTTACAAATTTGGAGATGATAAAATACATTATGAAAATTTTATAAACTTGTTGCAAAATTTTATAACAATGGAAATTTTGCTAAAATTTGCTTTTTCAAAAGATAGAACGATTTGAAAAAATCCCTTAAGAGTAAAGTTAGCTTTTGTTTTTTGGCAATCGAGAGTTAACTGCTTTTGATAATAAATGAACAGAAGTAAAAAATTTCAGTCTTAATAACTATTGCGCAGATTTAATTTTTGAATGAATGAACTTTTGATCTTTAGATTGCTATTTTAGTTTGCGTGAGGAAAACGAAAAAACGTAAACTGTTTCAGAAAGTTGTGTTTCTTTTCCATATTCTTTTTGACTTTTAAAATAATAAAAATAACAATTACAATAATTTAATAAAAGTTTATTAAGTTCTGTTTAAAAAATCCATAGTAAGTGTAACTTATTTATTAAACGTAATTTTTTAAATTATACTTAATGATTAAAAAACATAACATTTTTAAAATTATGTTTACCATAATTATCTCTTCTTTAATTATCTTTAATTTAAAAGGCGCCTTAAAATCACTTTAAAAACGATTAACCATCAGTAAAAGTTAAATGTTTATACCAAAATTTTAAAATTAAAATAAAATACATTTATTAAATGCTTATGTTTTTTATTCAAACAGTTATTCCAATACAAGACGTAAAACTATTTTGTTAATTTTACAAATATTACGCGATTTAATAAAAATCGTTTAAAGTATTTAAACATTTAATTACTAATTATTTAAAACATTAACTACTAAAATTAAATTTACTAAAATATAATATAAAAACATCAACTCCCCCTGGCCTTACCAGAAAAAAAGCGGCATCCCCAAATAAACTCTGGGTTCTTCACTGCATTGAAAGCTTAAAATTTAAGCTATGCAATTAACATGTTTATTTTTACAAAATGTTTTCTAAAATTTTAAATCAACAAAACCTTTAATTTTTTGGACATTTGAAATTATTTTTAACTTGATTAAAAATAATATGAAATTCTTGTTAAAATGAAAACAACTTGTTAAACTTCATTATTTTCTTGTGATAATTATGTTTTCAATGTTATTCTATTTAAAAAACTATTATTTTTTCAAGTAGTCAAAAGTGTTAAAAACGAAATAAATTTTTTTTTTTAATTTTTCTTTTTTGATTTTCCCCCAATTTTAACAATTTGCAAAAGAATACACAATTAATTCGCATTTTCAAGCATTTCTGACCACTGTAAGACATGGAGACATTATAGAATATAAAAAATCAAGAAATTGAAAATTAAATACTCACTTTTCTAACATTCCATATAAACTTTCATGCAACTCTTCAAGTCTTAAACCAATCTTGTAAAGCTAGAAAATATATTAAAAACTTTTTCTTTGGCATATAATAAAAAAGTTTTTATTTGTTAAAAACTTTTTTAAACTGAGTTTTCATGAGTTATAAATATTTTTATAATTTATAATTTTATAAATTTTTTTCACGTAGAAGCTAATGTGTTGTTGTTTGATTGTAATGGTAATAAGTATTGGTTAATAACCAATGATAATCATGGTAACAAAACAACATAACCAACGATAACCATTTGTTATCATTGTTATCGGATTAAAATGAGTAAATAAATATTAAAACAAAAAAAAGTTTGGGAAATTTTTTTAAAAGACCATGTGAAATCTATAAAAAAAACCCACATTTATATCATTAAACAGAACATAGATAGGTATTTACCCATCACTTTATTCAATTAGCATATTTGTTATGTTGAAAATGTTGCTAAGAAGGTCTTAATTCAAACTCAATTTTCTTTCTCAGAAAGAAAATTGAGTTTGAATTAAGACCTTCTTTTTTAATTTTAATTTCAATTTTAGGGTTTAGGCCAAAATTAGCAAACTGTGAGCTGACAATGCTTAATTCGGATGATCCTATGAATTTTTTGACTAGTAATCAACAGAGGCTGATGAGATGAGAGGTTGGGACAGGTCTGCCTGACTATCAATAAGTCTTTATAATATTTTTATTTAAAATTATTATTTTAAATTTAGAATTAATATACATTATTTCACATAAATATTTCATATTATTTCACATAAATATTGTTAAGTATGTTCTTATAACTTCCTTATTCAAATATCATAAATTCAGATTATGTATACATAAAATTATACATGGATATATATATGGATATATATATATATATATATATATATATATATATATATATATATATATATATATATATATATATATATATATGGATATATATATATATATATATATTATATATATATATATATATATATATATATATATATATATATATATATATATATATATATATATATATATATGGATATATATATATATATATATATATATTTAAAATGGATATATATATATATATATATATATATATATATATATTAAATTTGTTGTAAAAAAACTAAAATTGCTCAGAACCAAGACAACTGAAACTTTTCTAGTATACTTTACCCCTGTAATCCATACCCCTGTGTTTATTTTTTCTTAATCGAATTTAAATTTTATATTTATAAACATATCGTAAAACAATAATATGACTTTTAAAGGATTTGTTACTGCTCTTTACAGCAAAAGAGATTTATGCCTAAAAAATTGAAGATAAAAAATGCAAATGCAAAAAATTAACTTGTTTTCTTCAAAAATGCATATCAAACAATATAATTCTGAAATCGTTTAAAACAAAAAGGCCATTACATTCCAAAAATGTGGAAAATATAATAAATATAGAAAAAAAATTATTAGTTCATGCTTGAAACAAAGCAAAAGAAAGATTATATTTAAGTAAGAAGTTAATTGATGAATTAAATCTATATCTTCAATCTCAAACAAGATCGAATGATTATGAGGTAATAATATAACAAACAAATCTAAGAATTACCATTATTATTAGTTTAAAAAAACTGAAATAAAGGAAAAATACTATAAATTGTAAAATGACATCAAGTATAAAATCGATTCTTTCTAATCGAATTTTAAAACCAACTAAACTAAATTTAACAAATTATAATCTAGATAATCAAGACAATCTAGATAATCTAGATAATCAAGATAATCTAGATAATCGAGATAATCGAGATAATCGAGATTAAATGGAAAGATAGCAAAACTACTGAACTACTTAATTTTGGTCAAAAATTTACATACATTACAAAAATTTACAAATTTAACATACATTACAAAAGAATATCCCTTATATAGACATAATCACTAATTTTGAAGCCGATTCTTCAAAATTAGTTAACAAAAATAATTAAACAAAACAACAACGTTTTTCTTTTTAAAACTTAAACTATTTTAGATATAAGACCAATTTTCTTGAAATTTTTATTATATTTTATTATAATTCCAATTCCAATTCAATTCCAAAATGACAAACCGAACATTTTATTTAATTTCTAAATGAGATTATTAAAACAAAAATGAAAAAATGAACATTTAAATTAAATTCTAAATAAAATAAAAAATAAATAAAAAAGGAAAATCAAACATTTTATTTAAAGTCTCCATTATAGCAAAATATAGAATGAAATTCAAAAAAAAATAATTAAAATAAAATGCTGCAACTGTTTTTTTGTTTTACAAGGTTTATGAGCAGCCAATATGCCACTAATTTTAGCCTAATTAGTGTATTATTTTCGCACATCATGTCCTTATATACACCATAGGAATTTTCTGGTGGTTTAAAAACTAATAATAAAATGTACCAAAGAAAAGTTTTGATTGTCAAGCTTCATTATCAAGATTCTCTTTATATTTTTTGAATAACCTTAATGTATAAACAGTCTAAGAAATTAGGCTAAAGCAGGTGCAATTAATATTAAAGCAAATCTACTACAGCAAAAAAGAAAATTTTATTTATATTATTATTCTTTATCTGAAATTATGCAAAATATGACAATTATGCAAAATATGACAATTATGCAAAATATGACAAATAGCAATTTTAAATTTGGCATTTGCAGGTTGGTAGCTATACATTCTGATCACTTGATTTTTTAAAATACAGAGTATTAATAGAGACACTTTTTCAGACAAAAAAAGAAAAAAATTCATGACATTTTACACAACAAAACAAACATCTATCTTACCTCAAACTCTAAATTATTTAATTCATCTATATTTTCAACCAAACTAATAAAAAAAAAAAAAAAAAAGTCTTTAATAAAATAAGGCACAAACAGAAGACCTGACGAGGTAAAAAATGTAGGTCTTTTGTCATTTTTCAATATTTCTCCATATTTTTATTTTATATTATATTTTAGCATGTGTTTAATTAAAATTAAATAAGCACACAGAGTGTCAGCTTAGAACCAAGAGGCTGTTTGTCTACATTTATATTATATGTATATAGATATATTTATATAGATATATTTATATACATTTGCTTTATACACAAGAAGTTCTGAGTTTGATTCCCACCACATCACTGGTAGTACCTTGTTCAACTTTTTTCTCAGTGCAACGAAAAAGTTAAACATGGTACTACCAGTGATGTGGTAGGAATCAAAAGTAAAAGTATAACAGATATAATTATATATATGTTTTATATATCCATATATATATATACATATGTATGTATATATATATACATATATATATATATATATATATATATATATATATATATATATATATATATATATATATATATATATATATATATATATATATATATATATATATATATATATATATATATATATACAGTGGTGTACACTGGAGTTTTAGATGTTTGAGTTTTGACACTTACAGGCATTGTGCAAACTCCAAACTTTGGTATGCTTATGGTTATATCAAAAAAAAGAATGTTTTGCAAAGAATTGGGGTGATTGGAGCTTGGGAACAAAAAAACTCTAATTTTTGGGCCCACCGAGCCCTTAATGTGGGAGCAACAAGTTTATAAAGTATTTTCTTTACTATTTTTGTCTAAATTTATATTCATCAAGAAATTTCAAATTTTATGCAATAATCTCTTATTTTTCAAAAACTATGACCATATAAAGTTTTAACTCCCCCTTAATTTGAGGGGGCTGTAAACATTGCAGGGTCATAAAAACTGAACACTAAGAGACTATTGCATGAAACTTGAAATTTGTTGATGAATATGAATTTAGACAAAAATAGTAAAGAAAATACTTTATAAACTTGTTGCTCCCACATTAAGGGCTGGGTGGGCCCAAAAATTAGAGTTTTTTTGTTCCCAAGCTCCAATCACCCCAATTCTTTGCAAAACATTATTTTTTGATATAACCATAAACATACAAAAGTTTGGAGTTTGCACAATGCCTGTAAGTGTCAAAACTCAAACATCTAAAAATCCAATGTACACCACTGATATATATATATATATATATATATATATATATATATATATATATATATATATATATATAAATATATATATATATATATAAATATATATATATATATATATATACATATATACATATATACATATATATATATATATATATATATATATATATATATATATATATATATATATATATATATATATATATTAGGCCTCGAAAATAAGAATATTGCGATTGCTTTCCTGACCATCGTGATTAGTTTTTCATTTCAAAAAAACAAATCGCGAAAATTTTCATCAAAAAATTTTCGCGATTTGTTTTTTTCTTCTTCTAAATAGCTTTTCTTTTAGATTTTTAATTTTTAAATTTTATTGTGATTTTGTAATTTTAAATTTTAATTTATTTAAAGTTTTTGTTTTTTAGTAAATTTTAATCCATAAAGTAACATCACGCTAAATTTAACTTTTAAATAAAAGTAACAGATATTTTTGCTTTCTTTTGTTCCTCTCTTGCGCAGAGACTTTTGTTCATTGTAAAGCGCTTTTTTATTTTAATTACTTAAACTTAATTGCTTAATTCTATTTTAAAGCTAAAATTTAATGTGATGTAATATCAATAAACTTCACACTAAATTTATCTAAAAAGTTAATCATATTAACAAATAAGTTAAGTTACTAAATTCAACCAATAAATATAGTTAATATGCCCAAACATTCCTAAACTGAGTTTTGTTCATGTTTCTATTGTTACTTAAAATGCTTTTAACCAGAAATTATTTTAACAAGAAATTTTGGATAGAATATGAAAAATGCAATACCATTTTTTAAATATTTTTATAATATTTAAAGCAACACCAAGGTATACATTTTCTAAAAATACCCAACTTTAATTTTAAGATTTTATTTAAAATAAAATCAATTTGAACAACAGAATTTTACTATTCTAAAATTCTCATGTTCACATAATCTTGAATTTAAAACTGGAAATTTTAAAAAATTTGTGAAGAGTTTGAAACAATTCAAAAAAAGAATTTTAGCCTAAAAATTTTGAACATTTTTAATGTTCTTATACAATTATTGTAAACTAAATTTAATGAAAACTGTTGCGATGTTTGTAATAACAGATTTTTTAAAAAAAGAAAATATACAAACAGAAATAAAAATGAAAGATTCAATAAAAGTATCAAAAATGTTCAAATTCAGAAAAAGTAATATCAAAATACTTTCAGATTTAAAAAAAAAAAAAAAGAATTAAAAAAAGAGATTTTCGAATCTTAACAAATTTATAATAAATGTAAGAGAAAAAAGGATGAAAAGTTAATTTCTTAAGCTAAAATCTCAAGGGCTTTATTCCAACGATAAACGAAAGAAAAAAAGTTAATTGATTGAAAAGTGAATTTCTTAAGCCGAATTTTCAAGGGCTTCATTCGAATATTGCTCATTCATTATAAGCTCTTTTTATGGCTATCTTTTTTATGCTGTTCAAATGAGAAATGCAATTCAAACAGCTTTTTAGTGATTAAAAAACACTTCATTAATATATTTACTTATTCTAAATTTGATCAAAAAATGGATTCAAATAAGTATCATAGGAGTAAACTATCCACAGTAAAGAAGTGGGAGAGACATTTTAATTGCAAGTTGGATTATGATTTAAATAGGCTTGATGTAATTAGATTACAAAGCAGCCTATGTAAAAAATTTGAAAAGCGTATAAATCAAACAAAGTTGTTTTCTATGACCTGGATCAAACCAGGTACAATATCAATAAAAAAAGACTCCCTGGCATCACATATAAACAGTGCAAATCATAAAGAGGTAATTTGAATTCATAGACAAACAACATTAAGTTTGGCATCAATTTCTGGGCATGCTATTAATAATAATCTAATTGGGTGCAGTTTGCGTAAAATGGCCACAACAGACACTGAATCCTTACGGAAAAAGTTAATATTGCATATAACTTGGTAAAACAAAAGCCCCTTTACAGATTATCCTCATTTGATTGCATTAAGGAAAAAAAATGGGGTCCATAATTTAGGAAATTCTTATGGTACCGACCGTGCAGCTTCAACATTTACAGACTACATTGGCACCATAACTTGTAAAAAATTAATTGAATGCTTAAAAAGTTGTAGATTTTACTGCACTCTCAGTGACAGAAGCACAGATTCAGGTGTATGTGAACAGGAATTAGTTTATATTCTTTATTTTAATCTTTTGCAAGAGTTGGCATTTACTGGTGTTTATAAACATCTATTAGGTGTAAACCTTGATGGAGCAAACGTTAATCTGGGAATTTATGCTGGTTTAGGTGCATAAAGGAAGGTTCACCTTGGCTGGAAGTCATACACTGCTTTAACCATTGACTTGAACTAGCATTAAAAGACGCATTCAAGAGATTAAATTCCTTTAAAACTATTATTACAACTCTATTATTTGTATCAAAATTCATCAAAGCGTTGCCATGAACTACAAGGATTAGTCGAAGCCTGGGGTAATAGCGTTCCAAAACCAACAAAAGCTTGCGGAACTCAATGGATTGATCACAAGTACAGAGCAATGAAAATTGCTTTATAAAATTATGGTGTGTTTATAACACATATTGAATCATTAGCTACAACAGACTCCCAAGTATCAAAAAGAGCAGAGTTAAAAGGATTTTTAAAGAGGTGGAAAAATGCGACAGTCTCTATTCATAAGTCAATATATCTCAATGTTTTATCTCCCCTGAGGCGTTTGAGTTTAAGTTTTCAAAGCAATATTCACGATCCAGTAAAAGAGTTAAAGAATTAAAAGTTTGAAATTAAATTAAACCGGTAAAAGAGTTCAAGAATTTACATGGACAAAGTCGTAACATTCTTGATATATTTGAACTATTTTTAATTTGTCCATTTACAAATGCGAAGGAAGAAGGAATGTTTTCCTGTATGAATAGAGTAAAAAATGACTGGAGAAGCTGTCTAGCGTGAGATCATTTGGAATCTCTACTTCAGATAAGTGAATTCAGATTGACAAATTTGAACCATATGCTGCTATGGACAAATGGTATAATGATAAAGTAAGACGTTTGTTCGCAAATTGTCATCCATATCCGGAAAAAAGAAAAAAGGTTTCTGGAAATTCTAACATAGATGCAGCAACAGTAAAAATTTCAGATTTAGAAGGTAGTGTAAGCGAGGAAGATATTTTATTTAAGTTGCTAACATTTATAACAGTTAAATATTTTTTAAATTTAGTAAAAGCATAATTATTTTTTGCTTCTTAGAAACAGTTAAAAAGTAGAAACATTCCATACCAAACATTAAACGAGTGAACAGAATACTATATTATAAATAACTTATATTAAAATAATTTAATTTTTAAAACTGTTTTTTCAAAAAAAATCTGAAATATAAATATTTATTTAGATAATTTATATAAGATAGATTTATATAAGACTCTATACTTATAAAAAAATAATTTGTCGTGTTAAAGCCAATTATTTTTTTTTGCTTTATTTATAGCAAAAAAAATTTAATGAAAACATCAACTTAAAAACCAATCAAATGAAAAAATTAATTATCAATAAGCAATTATGCTAAATATCTAATAAATTTACTCTTTTCGTTTTTTTTTATTTGATTTACTCATTTGGTCTATTGATTGTGCAGGTTCTTGGGAAAATATGAAGTTAAACGTTTTATGACAATAATTTAAGTATCATGTTACAACAATCAAACAAAATTAATTAAAAACTTTTAGCAATATCAATATTATTTTACAATATTACTTTTAAAGTAATACCGTTTTTAGTATTATTTAAATAATCTCTAAAAGTAATAAATAAGCTTCTTGCGCATTACACTATAACAACTCTATTATAAACACCTGCAAAAGGAGAATATTATGAGAAGGGCACGAAAAATTGTTTTTTTTTAATAAATGTTGATGTTTGTTTCTTTATTTATTGACAAACATCTAATTTAAGAAGTATGACAAACAACAGGGAAGACAATGCGGGGGATGGGGAATGGGGGAGGCACATGCCCCTCCCCCCCCCTCTTTTTTTTCTAAATTTATTTTTTTTAACCAAAGTTCTAGATATATAGGACCTTTTTTTAGAAATAGATGGTTGTGCACCTCCACTTCGAAATTCGTGTTGTCGGCCATTAATAAGCCAGTTAAGGGAGTTAGATTTTCAAATAACTTTTATTCTAGTTAATAAGATATATAATAATTAGATATATCAAAGTTGCTTATTGAATTTTATCAATTTTTTATTAATTCAAAACAATTTTTCACACATTTGCAAAGTGCGTGCAAATTAATGATAACTAATATGCAATAACCTTATGACTGTAAGCTGTTATTCATTAATACAAAATGGTGAATTTTTCTCAATTTAGTTTGTTAAATCTATTTACTTATAAAAAAAAACGGAAAAACTTGAAGAAATTTAAATAAAAGCGAACTAAAAATAAAATAAAAGCTGTTTTGACATTTCTTTTTTAAAACATTTTAAAATAATAATATAATATTAAGTATTTAATAAGTTATTATATTAAGTTATTATTAAATACCTAATATGATATTATTATATTTATAATATTAAGTATTTAATAAAAAATATATCATATTATTGGTGTTGTTAAACGCACAGTAAAAAATGAAAACTATAATGAACATAATAGTTCTATATATTCTATTAAACTATGTATATATTTCTGCAAACTTACAAAATTTTTCAAAACTTTAAAAAGGGCAAGTAAACATTACTTTAATTTAAAGATAATAAGAAAATTAAAAAAAAGTTTCAGCATGGTTTCTTTTAAAATAATTGCAAATGTATTCATTTTTAACTAAAATTTCCCATTCTTTTGTAAACGCATGTAAAAACCATGCTAAAACATAACTACTTTCTTCAGTTGCATACTTAATTGTTAAACTTAAAAGCAATGCCATTGAAGAAAGTATTACCACGGTTTCTCTTAATGTTGTTGAAAATGCGTTTTAAATTTTAAAACTTATTGTTTTTTATTAATAATTATGTTTTTTTACAATAAATAAGAAACTATCAATCACATAATTATTTGGAAAAAAAAATTGCTGAAATTATGCGCTCGTTTATAAAAATTTTAAGCGAACGCCAACATTTGCTTAAGTAAAAGTAAGGAAGCGTGATGTTCGTTTTTCTGTCTTTCCTTTAACAAATGTTCGCACATTCATCAATTTATTGTGCCCTGATAAGATATTATTAACATGTAATATTTTATTAGAAAATACTAATTACGAAATAAAGTACAAAAGATACGATTTGTACTAGCTTAACTCCCCTTACCGTTCAGTAGGAAATCATTGGGGAGGGGAGAATAAAAATCGTTGGGGATGTATTTGGAATAAAAATTCCAAAAAAAATTTTCGTGATTAGATTTTTTAGCGTTAATTCCAGCCCTATATATATATATATATATATATATATATATATATATATATATATATATATATATATATATATATATATATATATATATATATATATATATATATATATATATATATATATATATTTATATATATATATATATATATATATATATATATATATATGTATATATGTAAAATAAATATAAAATATGTATATATATATATATGTAAAATATATAT
Source organism: Hydra vulgaris (assembly GCF_038396675.1). NCBI lineage: Eukaryota > Metazoa > Cnidaria > Hydrozoa > Anthoathecata > Hydridae > Hydra > Hydra vulgaris. Next base: position 60,681,259 of record NC_088921.1, read on the forward strand.
ATATATATATATATATATATATGTAAAATATATTTATATGTAAAATATATATATACATATATGTAAAATATATATATATGTAAAATATATATATATATATGTAAAATATATATATCAGCCTTAAAAATTAAGAAACATGAGGTTGGCAAAAATTTCTAACCTTAAACTGTTTGGCAATTTTCTGCAATTTTGATCAAATCATTTTTTGTAACAAATCATGTGGTTTTGATTACTACATATGATAAGTTACTTTAAAACAATAAGGACTAAGGGTGGGAGTAAAGGTTAGTTTTAGTCAAACTTACATACCTATTGAAAATATTAATTTATATATATATACATACAAATATTTTCAATAGGTATTTATTACAATTACGGACAAACAAATGCCAGAATTCAAAAATCAAACGAAAAATAAATGCAAAACGAATGAATTCTCAATAAAACAATCAGATGTTCAAGAAAAGCTTGAAAACATGGTCAAATTGAAATCCAAAGGTTACAACAAAGTGCTTTTGCTGTGCTACTCTCACTTATATTCCAAAACTCTTTTGCTGAAAGTCAAATAACTGAATTATGTAGAAAGTTAAATGTCACACCAATTTTTTAAAAAGGAGCAAACAAAAAAAACTAACTATAGGCGGTATCTCTCACATCTGTCCCTTGCAAAGTATATCCTAATATAGAATTGCATCAAAAATAACTTAATCACCAAAGATCAGCACGAGTTTCTTCTGAAGCAAAACTGTGCCACTAATTTATTAAATGCAAGAGACATACCAACAAACACAATTCCCTTAGGTTATGTCTTCAACATCATCTATACTGACTTTGCTAAGGAGTTTGACAAAGAACCTCACCAACTGCTTCTACATAAGCTTAAAGCATACAACATATGTAGAACTCTACTCATGTCGATAGCTAACTGGCTAGCAAATAGACAATAGAGGATAACAATCAGTAATCATAAATCAGATCGGAAGAAAGTCACAAGTGGTGTTCCACAGGGTTCAGTGCTTAGACCTCTATTAATTATACTTTATTTAAACAATCAGCCAAACAATATAGCACATCGAATTAAGATATGTGCTGATAAAAGAAAGATTTTAGATGTAATAAAGAGAAAGGGAGATGCTGTAATGTTACAAAATGACATAGACCAAGTAGTAGTGATCTGGGAATAATTGTTTCTCATGATTTAAAAGTAAAATATCAAGTAGAAGCAGCAGCAGCAAGAGCCAATTGCATGTTAAGCACTTTCAAAAAACCATGGAAAAGCCGGGCCTTTTCCATGCTGAACCTCTTGAACACTGTATATATCTGACAGCAACTTGAGTTTACCGTTCAAACCTCGTCTCCAGATCTACAAGAGATATATGTATGCTAGAGTGTATTCAACAAAGAACGACAAAAAAAATCACAGAAATCAAGCGTAAGTCATATGATGGGGAGCTCCTTATAATCTTGGACTCACAACTCTTGAGAAAAAATTAATCAAGGTGATTTGATTCAGCAATTTAAAATCATTCGTGGTATTAAAAAAATGGAATTTGCTGTACCATAGGTGTACGCACCATTAACATTAAATTACTACCAACGACGGTACAATAGATGATTGACTAATAAAATAGTAAAAAATTGCAAAGAGAGGAACCATTTCTTCACTAATTTAATAGTAAATGCATGGAATGCACATTAATGGCAAAAAAAACAAATAATAAACACAGCGCATGTCTTTAGGCTGTCAGCATAGCAGTGCCTGGTGTCGCACTACTTCATTAGAATTTTATATTTAATTTTTTATTGTATTAAATATTTAATATAAATTTCTAATTTCTGAATAAACAGATACAAATTCATATATAAAAATTTTAAATAAAGTTATAAAACTTTATAACTTTTTTTAGATTAAACTTTAAATAAATTAATTGCTAAATCAACAGCTAATTAAATAAGGATTTTTGTTTCAGAATTGACATTTTTTAAATTCATCTATAGGTCTTAAATTTTATTTAATATTCTTTTAGTGTTTGAAAGTTGTTACTATGTGAAATTTACAATTCCTTCTTTTTTATTTTATGGAGGTAGGAAGGGATGGAACTCAACTTTGTCTTGAAGCCTTTAAAGTCTAGTGTTGGTTTACCCTTAGAGGGATTTGTGATTGACACAAATCCCTTCCAGGGTAAACCAACACTAAAAAAGACAGAACTCAATATTAAAAGCCAATGTAGGAGGAATAGAATGAAACTTACTGATCGAAAAACAAGTTTTTGAAGAAAAAAATTAAATAACTGTTTTAATTGATATATATATATATATATATATATATATATATATATATATATATATATATATATATATACACATATATATATATATATATATATATATATATATATATATATATATATATATATATATATATATATTTTCACATTTAGACATTGTGAAAACTACAAATTTGATTATGTTCTTGCTTATGTCAAATAAAAATGTTTTGCAAAAAATTATGACAATTGGAGACTTAAATCAAAAATACCCCCAGAAAGTTTGCAGCCCAACCCCAAATGTCAGGGTGATGAGTTTATACAAAATATTCTAAATTAATATCTTCAAGCTTTCAATTTTTTATGTTTTATTTGCTATGTAGAGATTAGAAAATACCAAAGCTTCAAATTTTTAAATAATTAAGTTTCGAAGTAATTAAGCTTGAATTAAATAAATTTGAAATTTTAATTTTTGCTAAATTCTTTGTAGTGAAAAACTTTTAAATTAAAATAAAAACATATATTAATTTTATGCTTTTATTTTTTATTCATTTTATCATTTTTATTTTTTATTCATTTTATCATTCATTAAGACTTTTATTTTTTTAATTTAGTTTTATATATTTTTTTTAGTTTTTATTTCTCTTTCCAGTTTATAATTTGTTTATTTTTAATTTTAGTTTAAGTTTACATTTAACATTTATTCAGCGTGTTTTTTAAATGCGCTAACTGAATACAAGCAAATACCCATGGCCTATTTGTTAAAACAAAATATTATATGAGTAATCATGTGAGGCGTGTAACTGCAGGTGTCTCCTGAAAAGGCTTGTATCTAATATTTAATTTAAATTCATCAACAGCTTTTTAATTATACTATTAAAGGTGAAATTTAAAACCTGTTGATGAATTTTACTATTAAAGATAAATATTTACTAATTATTACTATGTAATTTATTATAATTACTATTATTTATTATAATTACTATTATTTATTTTACATATAATTACTATTATTTATTATAATTACTATTATTTATTATAATTACTATTATTTATTATAATTACTACTAATAATTACTAATAATGAAAATTTACTATTAAAGATAAAATTTAAAACCTGTTGATGAATTTAAATTAAGTATAAGATATAATATAAATATATATAAGATATAAGAATAAGAGACGCTTGCTGCTGCATGCCTTATATGATAATATAAGGCGTGCTCATATAATAATTTGTTTATAATAATTTGTTATTTATATAATATATATTTATATATACTTATTTATATATACTTATATATTATATATATATATATATATATATATATATATATATATATATATATATATATATATATATATATATATATATATATATATATATATATAATTTAGAGCCCCTATAGTATTAATTATAAAATATATTGAATGACGCGATATTCAATTCAGAATAAAATAACACTATTATTTTATATAACCATGTTATATTTATTATACAGTGTTCTCATACTTTTTTTTTACTGATAACAGTTTTTCTTATTAAGCACTAGTTAACTTTTATAAGTAAACCAGTATTTAATAAGAAACTGTTATTTTTAGCAAAATTAATTTTTTCTAAATTAGTTTTCAGATTCAAGCTATGTAAAATATAAAAATAAAAAGTTTGAAGTAATCTTAAAATAAATCTTGTAACTTTTTTTTGGCATATTTTTATGTAAACAAATGTAAAAATAATTTTTTTTTTAAATAAATAACACGAGATTAAGGTTTTAAGAATGTTCTTGCAAATAAAGTTTGTTTATCTAAAAATAATACATAAAATTTTTTTTTTTTTTGTTGTTTATATACATTACTATTCTTTTATAAAAATAAAATAAAATCTTAAATTTTATATTTATTTTAATGCTCCTTTTTTCCTAAAAAAAAATAAATAATATAAAATAAATAAATAATAGTTAAACCTTGTCTTACTTTTTCTTTTATTTGGACCTGTTTTAATTGCATATAGACATTAAAAACATTATTATGTAGATAAACAAACTGATGTTTTACAAGTGTCTAATATTAAGACAAAAATACCTTTGAAAAGATTATATACAATTAGATAAACTTACAAATTGCTTGACTCTTCTTTTTTGTTAAAAAACTGCAGTTCATTCAACATGATAGTGTAATCTTTTTTGACAATCTCAAATACTTCTAGTAATTCAAAATCATTGTCAAAAAGACTTTGAAGAATACCATTATGAATACATTGAACATTTTCTTCTAAGTTTTTTACACGCCTTACTAACAATTGAAAAGTTTCTAAAAAATCTGCATCTTTACAAGTTATAGAAGATCTTGGGAGTGAATATGTTCGAAGCAAACACTTATTTTCTTTTTGTGGTAGTTGCAGTACAGATTTGGATAGGTTTGAATCCTTTATAACATTAGTGTTATTGTTTATTTTTATACGATAAGTATCAATTGTATTTTCTGCCTCGGCATGTTTTCTAAGCAAATTATCATATTTATTTTGTAATGCTGAGTAACACTGCCCTATTTCTTTTTGTTTTTTAACTTCTCGTACTAAACATTCTTTGATTTTTTCAATATTATCAGGAATGGAATGAGAAAACCAACTACCAGCATTGCTTATACTTGAATTTTTACTTGATCCTGACAAAAACATTAGATGTCTAATCTAAAATATTTATCAGAAATAGTTTAATGCTTTGTTTGACTTGATAATATTTGATTTTAAAAATTAAAGAAATTTTATAAATTTTTTAATTGCTTTCACTCACTTTTTAGAGAGCTTCACAGTATTAATTTTATTCTCACATATTATTATATTATTACATCATATATTTTTTGAACGAATTTTATGTAAAATTTTAAGTTCAGACAAATAAATAAATAATTACTATTTACTTTTTGTATCCGTTTTTAAACTTATTATTTTTATCCGCTTTATCTTTTTTATTCAAAACTCTGCAAAAAAATCAGAGCGTGATTTCCCCATAGTTACCACGTGCTTTTAGCACTATGGCGATAATTTTTTATTTCATTATTTTTGTTACCACATAAAATGCTTCAAAATGTTATTAATTTTTATCAATTGAACAAAAAAAAATTAAGTTATACGATATATTATAAATAGAGTTATAAATATATTATAAAGAGTTTCTTACGGAGTCATTAACCAAAAAGTCTACTTTTAGCACGAAATCTTGTTTATATATCACTTAATTAAATCTTATTTATCGCTTTCAAGAAATCCTAAATGCAAAAGCAGGTGGAAAAAATATCATGTTGTTTTTCACGATCTTTTTCCTTTATCAAGTGGATATTCAAAATTTTTCAATGGACGTTGTTAATGTATTTTTGTTAACGTTCTTTTAAAAACATATTGTTCTTACGTTTTCATCATGTTTTAAAATATGGTTAATTACACCATATGACCGCATCCGTCAACTGCATCCACTCGTACGTCAAAAGCAAACAAGAAATATACGATCTCATCCGTCAACTTGAAACAACTAATAGTCAAACTACAACAGATTCTAAAGTAATCTGCAACACTCTAAACGAGTATTTCCAATCAGTTTTCGAAATTGAGCCGCTAGAGTATATACCAACATTCAACCCTCGTTCCACTTGCATAAACCAACCGACTACACTCGCATCATACGAATCCGTCAAAGAAAAACTTTTGGACCTGAACAAAACCAAATCAATGGGCTTCAACGACATTCACCCACGTGTCCTGAAATACTGTGCTGCAGGCTTTGCTATCCCACTAAGCATTATATTCTCTGAATCGTTTAAAGCTGGCAAAGTACCGTCTCGATGGAAAAAAGCCGAAATTACTACTATCTTCAAAAAAGGCTGCAAACTATCGAACCCCTCAAACTATCAACCTATCTTACGCATTTCTGTCCCTTGCAAAGTAATGGAAAGCTTTTTACACAAACATATTACTGACCACTTAAATAAAAATAAACTCATTAGCTCTGTTCAAAATGGGTTTCGAAAGGGAAAAGGTTGCGTCACAAACCTACTTGAAACTTGCGTCATCCTGGCTGAAGCTACCCGCAAAGGTTACCCAACCGATATCATATTCACAGACTTTGCTAAAGCATTCGAAAAAGTTCCGCACCGTCGTCTGCTGCATAAGCTGAAATCTTACGGAGCGTCCGACAACTTGCACGATTGGATCAAGAGCTGGCTAACCGACCATCTACAATGCATAACCATTGGTAACAATAAGTCCGATTAGAAAATAGCCTCTAGCGGTGTTCCACAAAAATCTGTTCTTGGACCACTCCTGTTCCTTATCTACATTAACAATTTGCTCGACAAAATATAACACCAATTTAAAATGTATGCAGATGACTGGAAAATAATCGGAATTATAGAATCAAACCACGACATCATAAAACTCCTAGCCGACATCAACAAAGCAGTGAAGTAGTTGCACACATGGCTCATGTCATTTAATGTCAACAAGGGCAAAATCATGCACATTGGGCGCAGCAATAACAAAAAATCGACTGCAATTTATACAATGAATAATCTGGACGGCCAATTGCACCAGCTATCATGCACGTCATCTGAACGAAACCTAGGCGTTTTTATGGCTAGCGATCTAAAAATAAAGTATGCACGGCTGCTTCAGCTGGCAACTGAAAGCTTGGCAAGCTCAAGAAGGCTTTTAAAGGTCAAAGCTCTGCATTATGACGCACACTATATATTTCGTACATTTGCCCACACCTAGAATTTGCAGTACAAGCCACCGTTTTTAGCTCAAGACATAGCCAAACTTGAGCAAGTTTAACACCAAGCCACAAAAAAAATTGCCACCCTAAAACACCTTCTGTATACTCAAAGACTATCAAGCCTTAACCTGACAACACTAACTGAACAACGAGAAAGAGGATACCTTATCAATCAATATAAAATTATGAACAAAATCAATTAAGTTAATTTTCAGGTTAATTTTCCAAGTTAATTTTCCCTTAACTTTAACCAAACACGGACTCTTCAAAGTACAGTCTTCGGCCGCGTGGACTCACTAAACAACTAAAAGCTCAACTTGCCCGAACTGCGCTGAAAGAAAATACTTTTTCACCAACGGAGTTGTAAAATTATGGATTTCTTTAACCCAAAATGCGGTAGACCCAAAGAACTTGAACAACTTCAAATACGAAATTTCTTAGGGGTCTTCCACAAAATATATAAAACACGTACGCAGGTATGGAGGGAGTTTTGTTACCCAAAAACGTAAAAATGCGTTTAAGGGGAGGGAGTGGGGGAAAAGCAGCAACTATGTACGTGGTTTGACTATCACTAGTTCTCGATTTTTCTTAAATTAAGTAATTTTTTTTTTTAACAAAAGCATTAAATCTTAAAAGCTTAAAAAATCAATATTGCGTTAAGTAACATAAAAATGTCAAAATAATTAAAGGCTTTTTTTTTATTATCATTTTAAAAAATTTCTGCATACGGAAGAGAGGGAGGTTGATTTTGTAATAAATAATTTGTACGTTCTTAGAGAGAGAGAGAGTGAGAGAGAGAAAGGGGGGGAAGGGCGTTGATAGCATTTTGGTGCATACAAGGGAGAGGGGGTCCTAAACCAGTCGTTTTACTGCGTAAGTACTTTATGGATGCCCCCTTATAACTAAAATTTTTTCTGAAGCAATTGTTCGAAGCAATGTTTCGGTGTCTTTATAAAAGTAATTAGTTTTTATATTTATAACAATAACAAAGTAAATGTAATCATGTACTGTAGGAGAATTTGGGGCACAGTGGTTCGGATTCCTTAATTTTTTAAATTTAGAATAAGTTAAAAATGTATTTCATTTTTTTCAAAAAGAAAGGATTAAGATATATGTCCTTCATGATAATAAATCACAAAACCCAAATATTTATTATCTAACGGCTCATAGAATGGTTTAAAGTGAGTGATGTTACGTTATTCACTGTGCCCCAGTACTGGGACACAGTGAATCAATGAACACAGCTGTGAATTAATGATAGTGAATAGGGGCATAGCCAAATAACTATGAGTCTGAGGAAGTAAAGACACTGTTCACTATATGTTTTGGCATACTTTTATTAATTAGATTAGTATAAAATCGAAAAAATAGACATTTTGAAACTTCAGAAGAAAATGAAAGAATTTTATTGATAACAAAACTTATAAAAATGTTGAAAAATTATTCAAAAATTATTATTCATAACTTAAAACTAATAAATTCATTTTCATGTGTTAAGAGTGCATGAGTTTAATCTTCAAGATCATAAATGGGGCATAGTGAATCAATCTATTCACTGTACCCCGATTCACTTTGCCCCACTTTAACAAATTTAAAAATTTGTGCGGCCGTGGCGCAGTGGTTAGAGCGCTTGCTTTATAAGCAGGAGATCCAGGTTCGAAACGAGCTTTGGACATATTTTCGCGTCTCGGTAAGGAAGGAGGCGTGAACTTTCTGGTTAAATGCACTTCCGCGGTGCCCTGTGACAAGACCATTAGGACTTCTTGGGGCACCTAAAAATTAAAAAAAAAAAAAAATTAAGTTTAAGTCTAATTTCTTGGGACACTTGTGTTATTAAAAGAAAAGCTAAATTACTAAAAGAAAGCATAAATACCAATAATCCGAATGAAAAACTTCAACTTTTAAAATTATTTCAATCATGATCTCTATAAAAAACATAAGGAAGGTAAAAAAATTTACTTTAGTTAGCTAAAAACAAAAACTACCTACGGAAAACCGGTAGTCAAAAATTATGTGGTAACAACTATAACTAAAGATGGCTGTCATATGAACACTTAAAATGATTACAGTATCAAGATGAACAAAATTTTAATCTTTGAGAAAATGCTTCTTATTCACTGTGCCCCTCGATCCTTTGTACCCCAACTTCCCCTATATGTAAGAAGAAAAAAAACCTCTATATTAAACTAAAGACAAAAAAAACCGAGTTTATTATCTCTGGTAAAAGTTCATTTACCATTACCTATAATGCACTTGTTTTTAATTTTAACTATAGTGCTTTTGTTTTTAACTTTAATTTGAAAACAATCTTTTGAATTCTGGAACATCAGAGAACAAAGAATGATAATAAAAACGTGGTGGAAAAAGGTATTCCAAAAAATAAATTACACTTCAGACTAATTGTATAAATTATTTAGTCTTATACACTTGTTTTTTTTACCTGTAATTTGATATTTTTGTAATCCTAGATTTAATTTGATATTTCTGTAATAATAGATGAAATTTATCATTCTCATCAAAATAAAATTTCTCTGTATTTTCCAATCTCATCAGCCATGTATTTGTAACACCGTTGTTCATAATGTTCATAAGAAGTTGATTAAAAGATTAAACAAAGAAATTGAATCTAAAATCATTCTTGTACTACTTTGTCACTGCTCTGTTCTTTAAGAATATTAAGCACTCTATTTTTAAAATATACTAACATAATTTATATTTAAATATAGGAAGTATTTTAGGGCTCCCTCAGAGACCCTTAAAATTGACCACTCTGCAAAGAAATGGCTAAAAAGTAAAAATAATTTTTAATTTAATTTAATAATAACAACAGTAGACTATGTAAAAAGTATATACTAACCCCTTAACTGTGGCGTAGATTTAAAAATTACATTCTTCTATTACGGCAAAATATATTTGATTAGGATTATTTCAAGTTGTTAACTTTTTTTTCGTATAGTGCGCCGTAAATTGTAAAAGTTTTATTTAAAAAAAAAGTTTCATTAAACGGAATAATCCGTCAGACAAACAGAGAGCTATACTTTCCAGTGACTGATATATCTGTCAGACACAGTTAAGAGACTAAGGATAAGTCCATTACAAGTTTAAATTTATTCCTTTTTTAAATATTCATCAGTTCTTGTAAGCTTGCTGATGTTTTGTGTTGCTCAACAAATTCTTTTTTTTTTTATCTTTAGTTGTGCTATTGAACTTCTCAATGAGGGTTACATTTAGTTATTAATGCATGTTAGTTTGGCGTTTGTTATATGGCAACATTATTTTCCATCTAGTCCTTTTGAAGAACACTTGAGATTCTTAAATCTCTGCAAAACGAGACAGCAAGTCTTTTAAGAAGTGTTCAAATATTATGTTATCAACAAGTTACATAGAAGTAGTAAAAATATTGCAACAGTGGCTATGTTCAAATTGAGGTACCAAGAATGCCGAGCCATGGTATTAAACCAGTCTTACTTATAGCTGTGTCAGCATAGTTTTTTATTCTGTTGATCATCTGTATGTCATTATTGGGTGCATTCACAGTTGTTTTGCATTAAAACCATACTTGAATGCAGACTAAAAATAAAAGTCTATTTAGAGTAGGGATGGTTAATGTTTTAGGGTATTTTTGTTTCCAGGCTCTAATCACCTGCTCAATCACTTACTCAATCACAAATTTCTTAATCTACTTAAATCATTGCTTAGCGACAGCTCGGGTTATACGTATATTACACACTGGCGTAGCAAAACATTTTTGGCCAGTAGACATACGTGGCCCGGGTGCCTAATTTTTGTTTCTCTGGAATAACAACTTTTACTAAAAAAAATCAAAAATCTTTTTAAATATCTTTTTAAATATATCTTGAGGCTTCTAAAGCTTGCGGCCCTGAGCCTAGTTGCTCGCGGGACCGTAAGTTTTGCTTACACTGCCTTTGCTATAGTTAGGTCACTGATACTACACTCAGATAAATTTATTTACATAAATAGTTCTAAATTTTACATGTCCATTTAAAATATCGTAGTTCTTAAAACCAGTACCGGATTAGGACTTGCAGGGTCTGGGGATATTTTTTAGCAGGTTGACATTTTTCTTATTAAAGTGACGAAAACACCTTACAAAAATAAAGCATCCTCTTAAAAATTTCGGAGCTTCTAAATCTGCGGGACATGGGGTTGTAGCCCCCGTAATCCAGGACAGGTTTAAACTTTCCCTCCTTGGTTTTTCAATAATTTTTATGCAAAAGATCTGTAAAAAGAACTAACAATTATGCCAATTATGCCTTTTAAATAGTCTACCCTTTCTGAGTTTCCCATGGGTATACGCATTTTCTGCACACTGCCATATTTCAGCTTTGTCTGAATTTTTCTGAATTTCAGCTTTGATGAAACTTTTTTGCATTACTATAGTACAAGATCCCTTCAAAGTTATTGTTGAATATAAGTAAATTTACTTATTTTGTATAGATTACTTTTAATTTACTTTACAAATTACATAAAATGTAAGCTTATGTAGTTTAAATTTTATTTTATATAATTTATTTAATAAAAACTTGTTATTACTTTTAAAATAAAAAATTTCTACTTAAAAAACATTGTTTTATTTGAAAATTTAATTTACATTTGGTAGCATATTACTTTTTTGTAGTTTACTTTCGTATGCAAGTTTTTTAACATAATTTTTTTTTTAATTAGTTGCTTTTATAGGTAAATGTAAATTACAGTTTGAGGAACTTTTATATTATGTAATGTAATTTTCAAAAGTAATTAACTTTTAAATGTAAAAGTAAAATAGCTTTTACACGTGACTTACTTTTAAATGTAAAAGTAAACCTTGATAAAAGTGGCTCTTTTACTAACTTTTTTTTACTTACACGAGTTAATTTTTATCAAAAAGTAAAATACATGAGTAATTTAAAACGTTTAATGTAAATTTACATGTGCGTGTAAGTAATTGATTTTTTTGAAACGACTTTTAAAATGTAAGTTTTTTTACTTTCAAAATTAAGTTACGTAAAAGAAGATTACATCAAAAAGTTATGTAAAAGAAAATTACATCAAAAAGTAATTAACTTTTAATTTAATAATAATAATCAACCAAACAGTGGCGGAACTACTGGACGCAGGACCCTGCGTTGCGGGGGGGCCTACCAGCTATAGGGGCCCTCATATAAAAAAAATTATACTCTCAATAATATTTATACTATAAAACTCTTTTCCGCAGGTATAGTGGGCCCTAAAATATAAAACTTGGATAAAAAAAATGTCATCCATCGTATTAAAATATAATGTTCAAAAATTTATTTTTGTATTGGAGTGCGTAGTTTACATTTAAACGAAAAGTTGTAACCTTTTTAAAATTGCATACGCAATTGAGAAATAAAGTACGATTATCAGCTGCGAACTGCCAGATGTTATTGTATAGTTAATTTTTATACCGTTATGTTGTGTTTGTGTATGAATTAGACAATTAGACTGAATTCGGTAAAAGTAATAATTTGTTGCGTATAAATTTTTTTTAAACTGTAAGAAGTTCTTCAATTTATAAGTTCTTAGTTGCATATTCAATATTTTTGAAATATAAACAATATTATTTGTTATGTCGTTGCATATCAAGGATAATGATTCTATAATCCTTGCTGCATATACAAATTAACTTTTAAATGTATGTTCTCATTTTCAATTTTATATTAAATTTTCCGTTGTATTAAGTTAATTTTTCATTTCTTATTTTATCTGAATTACTAGTCTCCAATTTATTTAATCGTGTTACGAATAATAAAGTATTGTTGCACGAGAGTTTATTACTTCACTGATATATTTAATAAAAGGTAATTTATAAATTTGTAATAATTTAGATTTTGACTCATAATAATGGAAAAGAAATTAAGTAGTACAAGCGGTGCAGCAAAAAGAAGAAAGTTAAAAGAAACAAAAGCTACTTTAGCTAAATTGCCGAAGCTAACAACGTTTTTGAAACCAATCGAAAAGCGAGCGGAAACGGAAGTGGAAAGTCAAAACTCTGCAGAAGTGGTATGTATAAATCAGTCAGTAGAACATGATGATATCGAAGAAAACATTGCTACTGGTAATAAAAATGTGAACAAAGAAGATGTGAATAGGTCTCCGAGAAACCACCGAAATGAAGACAAGGAAGATTCAAACTCTGATACGAATGACGCCATTGAACAAATTAATTTAGAAAAATCAAGTGAATTATTTTCTACTGACATTGCGAATTTTCATGGTAAAATACTAACAAAAGATATTAAGAAAATAATTGTATTATCGGAATCGTGTCGGCCAAAAGGTCCTTTTATACGCGACCCCTTGCAAGAAAACCGTAGGTTTTCCAAGGAATATTTTAAAACTACCACAAAATATGGATCTATAGAAAGAATGTGGCTTTACTATTCCCCAAAACTTGATGCCGTTTATTGCGAGCCTTGTTGGCTTTTCTCAGAAGAACGAAAAGCAAAGGATAACTGGCGTGAGCATGGTGTCAGAGATTGGCGTGGTCTTTCTAAAAAAATTAAAATTCACGAAAATAGTCAACAACATATATTTGCTTGTTGCATTTATGAAAAATGGCGACATAATGAAACAATTGATAAAAATATAGAAGAACAAATACGATACCAATCAAATTTTTGGGTGCAAGTCTTAGAGCGGATAGTAAATATAACATTAGCACTTTGTAAAAATTCTTTGGCTTTTCGTGGTCATCGTGAATCATTTGACAATGAATATAATGGTAATTTTTTAACCCAAGTTCAACTTTTAGCTAAATATGATAATGTTATGAAGCAAGTTTTGAGTATGCCAAATGGATCTATAAAATATTAAAGCCATCAAATTCAAAATGAAGTCATACATTGCCTTGCAACGCATTTAAAAGCCACTCTTACTGCTGATATTAATAGTTCACCTTTTTATTCAATTATAATGGATACAACACAAGATATTACTAAAAGAGATCAGCTCAGTCAAGTATTTAGATACGTAAAAATTATTAAAAATGAAAAAGATGAAGCCACATCAATTGAAATTTAAGAAGTTTTCTTGGGATTCACGGAAATATATAACCACACTGCTGCTGGACTACATGAAGAAATTTTAAATCTGTTAGAAAAACATCATATAAAATTAAGTAACTGCAGGGGTCAAGGTTATGATGGTGCGAACGTCATGAGTGGGATATACAATGGGGTTCAGGCCCTTTTTAAGAAAAATCAACCCAATGCTATGTATATGCATTGCGCAGCTCATAATTTAAATTTTGTTATTAACGATGCGGTTAAATGTTGTGTTGAAGTTGCTTCATTTTTTGTAATGCTAAAAGATGTGTAATCATTTTTCGGAAATAGCATAAACAGGTGGGATCTACTATCCAAATATACAGGAGAATCACAAATAACATTAAAAAGGTTAAATCCAACGCGATGGGCAGGACGATATACTTCTCTTTTCGCCGTTAAAATTCGCTTTCTTGATATAATGAAAGCTCTTTCCGAGATATCAATAACAAGTACAAAACGTGAAGAATGCGAAGAAGCAGTACGAATACAAAAAAATATGAGCAGTTTCGAATTTGTTTTTTTATGCGTGCTTTTGTCTAAAATCCTTTATGAGGTACATATACCATCAAAATTGCTGCAAACTAAAAATTTAAATCTTACGACAGCTTCAGGTTCTCTAGAAAATGCCAGCAAAAATTTAAAACAATATAGAAAGATGTTTGATTCAGCAAAACTTGAAGCGGTAGAAATAGCGACTACGTGGCAGATTCCTGCAATATTTTTTCAAAAAAGAAGAAAAATTGTGAAAAGGCATTTTGACGAATTATCTACAGATCACCGTTTTGATAGTAGTGAGGAAGTTTTTCGCATCAATATTTTTATAAAAATTTTGGACGTCGTTATCAACCAACTCGACAATAGATTTAAAGGAATGCAAGAAGTGGTACAATTATTTTCCTGCATCCATCCAAATAAATTAATGGTAATGAAAGAACGTGAGATCATAAGCTGTGCAGAAGCCATTCAGAGAAAATATAGTGAAGATATAACAACTAAATTTCCGCTGCAAATGGTTATGGTAAAGTCAATGCTACACGATGAAATATCAAAAATATCATCTATACGTGAATTGGCTGACCTTTTAATAGTAAAATTGTCAACTATAGCTGCAAGCGTTCCACAAGTGATAACAGCATTGTTATTGTTTCTTACATTACCTGTTACTGTTGCATCAGCTGAACGTTCTTTTTCAAAACTTAAAATAATAAAACATTATTTACGAAATACCATTGGTAAAGAACGTTTAAGCGACCTTTCAATAGTTTCTATTGAGGCAAAAGCGGCTGGAAAAATGGAAATGAAAAACATCATTACCGATTTTGCCAATATGAAATCAAGGAGGAAAGTTTTCACTATTTAAGTTCGGTTAAGTTTTAGTTTCGTTTTGAAGTTATTTTTATCTTTATTTAATTTTTTGTTTTTAAATATGATATATGAAATAAATATCTATTTAATATGTGAAGCTTTATTTTTTTTAAAAAAAACATTTTTTTGCGGGGGGGCCCAAATTTTGAAGTTCCGCCACTGCAACCAAACAAATGAAAATTTTTACATTATAAATAGAAAACTAGATTAAATGCTATTCGTTTTTGATTCCTTTTCTTATTACTTAGCCATATATCTTTTATTGTCATAGAATGCTACCGGTTTTTGCATCCATTTAAAACAAACATGACATTCATTTAAAACAACCATGACATTTATTTAAACATCGTGATAATCAATTAAAACAATTGTGGTTTTCAAATAAAACATTTAGCGCATGCGCAATCTCAACATTCTATATTATTCAAAAAAAAAAAAAGGTTTTATTTTAATATATATTTTTATTTATTTTTTATTCAATTTTTTAAAATTATCTAAAATTTTATTTTATTTAAAATATAATGTTTATTTTCCAATTAGGGGAGAGTCGCCCATTATGGACCGTCCCCTTTTATGGACCACCGATGAAACAAATAAATGCGATTTTATTTTTAAATTTTGGAAACGTAGCATTAAAGAGTGACTTCCGTTCAGTTAAATCGCATTTCAATGATGGCGGTCAGCAAGATTACTTCAAAAAGGTAAGTTAGTATTTTATTTGGTTATTTTTTTCTAAAAGTACACTCGCTTTTTTTTGTGTGTCATTCTACAAATAAATGAACCAGGACAATGCTTCTATGCTAAATGGAAAGCTTTTTTATTTCATTTCTTACTAAATACAAGCGTGTTGCTCCAAATGACATCGTTTTGGTTTTATTTAGTAAAATTAGATGCCCATGTGGTTCTCCCAATATGGACCAACTGCTGTCCCTAAAATGGACCAGTGGTTCAAGATGGGAAACTGTAGTCCATATTGGGGAACATAAGTTCTTATTCTCTTGGATGTTATTATTTTATCATAGGCTATTAATAAATTAAATTATCTTAATCTTATGTTTTATTTTAACCTTTGATTATTATTAGTATTTGAAATTTGACTAGACTATAGCCAGACTATAGAATCTATAATAGATTATAATTATTTAGTTATAGTAATTATAGATCTACTAAGTATTTACTATTACTATAATTGACCTATTAAATTTAAATTAGATAATTATGTAATAATATAAGTTAAGATATAATTATAAGGCTAAGGGTCTAAAAATAATTAAGAATCATTATTAATGTTATAGTATTATTATAGTTATAGGCTATAGGCCTAATGATTAAAATTAAATTAATAATAATAATAATAGCCTATTATTAATAATAAATAATGATAAATATTTATTAAGTATTATATTTGTAGTGGTAGATTGTAGTGGGTAAATTTAGACAAATTTATTTTTAAAATTTTGCCCTGTCCTACAATTTATTTCAATCTTTTTTTTTTAATCAGGGGCTGCTGGACTAATGATGATCTTCAACGTGCTATTGAGGCGTACAGAAATGGTGATATTGGCTTGAACAAATGTGCAGCCACATACGGCACCCCCAAAGCAACTCTAAAGAGGCATTTTAATAATGCTAACAAGTTTGCTAACGGCTTTAAAAAGCTAGGCAGAAGTACTATCCTTCCTGCGGATGTTGAGCTAGAAATACACAATCTAGTTTTAAAATTGGAGGCCATGTTTTTCGGAATGTCGAGGAAAGATTTAATGACTCTGGCATTTGAAGTTGCAGAACACAAGGGTTTAAATCACCCATTCAATAAGGACAAAGGTCAAGCTGGGAAAAAGTGGTATTACAAATTTTTAACCAGGTTCCCTGACCTCTGCCTCCGCCAACCACAAGCTACTTCCATGTCGCGAGCCAGCGGCTTCAACCTGGGGGATGTTGACAGGTTTTTTAATTTACTAGAAAATTTAATAAAAGATCATTGCCTCAAGGCCAATAACATTTACAATATTGATGAATCTGGTATTTCAACCGTGCAAAAGAAATGCCAGCGCGTGCTTGGCCTAAAAGGCAAAAAACAGATAGGTAGCATAGCCAGTGTAGAAAGGGGTGTTAACACAACAGTTGTCTGTTGCGTAAATGCTGGTGCAACACATTATGTTCCACCAATGATTATATTCAAAAGAAAACGGGTTCCTGATGAACTGGGAGATGGTGCACCAGAAGGCAGCATTGTAACATGTTCTGATTCAGGATGGATAAATTCTGAACTTTTCGTACAGTGGATGAGAATGTTCATCAGTCATGTGAAGCCAACAAAAGATGATAAGGTTTTACTTATTTTAGATGGCCACAAATCCCATACTAAAAATCTTGAGGCCATTCAGCTTGCCATTGAAAACAATGTCATAATGTTGTCACTTCCGCCTCACACAACACACAAACTGCAGCCTCTGGATAAAGCTTTTTTTAAGCCCCTTCAAGTCTACTACGACCAGGAGGTGGAAAAATGGCTGAGACTAAATCCAGGACGTTCAGTGAGTTCATATCAGGTGGCCCATCTTTTTCATCTGGCATATGCAAAGGCTGCTACCATGTCAACAGCAATTAATGGTTTTGCATCGTGTGGAATTTGGCCATGCTCACGAGATGTTTTTAAACCTCAGGATTATGCGCCATCATTCGCTTCTCAAGCAGGAGACCGCGAGACCATGCTGTCTTCACCACTTACATCAGGGACATTACCAGCACAAGCCCAGGAAGCTTCGATACCAGCATTGGTATGTGTAGCTAGACCAGCACAAGACCAGGAGGGTGTGCCACCACTTCCAGGCATAATGGATGAGATGGTTCCAAAACCAACAACTTATGTGACCCACCCAGTGTCACTGGCTGTTGAAACGTCCCATTCCAAAACAGTTCTGCCACAGGTGCTGGAAAATTTTTTGCTCATCCCAATTTACTCTGATGGGAAATGTTTTTTTAGGTCAGTTGTTGTGTGCACAACACCAAATCTTCAGTCAGCTCAGGGATTAAACGGCAAGCTGGTCAGTCCACTGCTTCATCTGAAGGAAACTGCTATGGCTGACTCACTTCGTAATCAGCTTGTTAGCCATTTGATATCTAATTTGGAAATATTGTCTGTTGACATGCACGGGAATGCCTTAAATGCTGACCAACCCCAGCATCTTCACTTTAACTTGTTAGAAGAGCGTATTGCTCACATTGCCAAACCAGACTCGTTTGTGGGAGAATGGGAGATAAATCAGATCTCCTGTCTTCTGAAAACAAAAATTGTGATTCACAATGCAAAAAGGAATGTGCTGATGTATGGTGAAGAACATAGTGGTAACCCCATCACAGTGAAGTACACCATGTTTGAAAATAACTCTCGGCACTATGAGGCACTAATTTTTTACATCCGGGCTTTGTCTCCAATTCAGAGACTGGTCCCTGTTCTTTCCCCAAAGGGTGCAGGCAAAAGGAAGTGTCGCAAAGAACAGTCAGAAATTCTTACTTCAAGTCCATATAAAAAGCTGTTCCTACAGGAAAGTTCAAAAACAAACACAAAAGTTAAAAAGTCCAAAAACACAAAAATAATTAAAGAAAAAGTAGTAAAGAAATGTAAGAAACCCAAAATGAATTCAACAACTAGTACCAGTATTTTAAATGAAAGTTCATGGCTTTGTTTTATGCGTGGAGAATGTAACATAGAAAATATGATATGTTGTCGATCCTGCAAAAGATGGGCACATGAAGCATGCGCAGGAACTTCAGATTGTGACTTTATTTGTGAACTTTGTAAATAAATTTTGAAATATTATTACGCATCAGTATTCATGTTTTTGTGTGTGCTAAATGTTAAAATAGTAAAACACTTTATAAATAAAACTGAGTGTATGCATACATGTGCATGAGACTGGTAGAATTAGAATCAAATAAATGGTGGCTGGCTTAAACTTAATAACTTTTTTTTTTTTTTTACAAAAAGGACATCTAAAAACCTGTTAAAAATAAGAAGCTTACATACTCTTGAGTATTTATATTCTAATAATTCTGTCTTTAGTGTGTATATAATTTGTTTAAATGACCAAGTCAAACCGTTTATAACTAGTCCATAATAGGAACCTCAAAATACTCTTACGTTTTTGACACATTTTATAATTATTAATAAATCAACCACTACAAGCTTCATATAATATGTTCAGCTGAAGGTAAGAAGTGGTTTACAGTATAAAAGTTAAGTATATATATATATATATATATATATATATATATATATATATATATATATATATATATATATATATATATATATATATATATGTATATATATATATATATATATATATATATATATATATATATATATATATATATATATATATATATATATGTATATATGTATATATATATGTATATATATATATATATATATATTATATATATATATATATATATATATATATATATATGTATATATATATATATACACATATATATGTGTGTGTGTGTGTGTGTGTGTGTGTGTGTGTGTGTGTGTGTGTGTGTGTGTGTGTGTGTGTGTGTGTGCGTGTGTTTGTTAATAAAGTAGATTCTAATAATTAAAAACCTTTATAAATGTTCTTCCAAAAATTAGGAATATAGCAAAACTATATAAATATTTTTCATTTTTTTACAGTTAAGTATGGTGTATCATAAAAAAAGAAAAACCGATAGACCACCAAGAGGTAAAGTTAATGAAAATGAAATGCGAACAGCTGTTAATGCAGTTCTTAATGGTTGTACAGTTTATCGTGTATCTAAAGAGAGGGGAATCAATTTAATGACACTTAAGAGATATGTAAGGAAATGTCAATTAAATCCAAGTACAGTCTGCAAACCTAACTTCATTACCATGCAAATCTTTACCAACGAAGAAGAAACATCTTTATCAGACTATCTTTTAAGGGCTTCAAAACTTCACTATGGATTGTCAACCAAAACAACACGAAAACTTGCCTATGAATTTGCAATGACTCTTTCTAAGCGCATTCCTAAATCCTGGAAAATTTTACAAATTGCTGGGAAACAGTGGCTTCGTGGTTTTATGTTACGTAGGAATGAGTTATCTTTACGAAATCCAGAAGCTACTAGTATGGCACGAGCAACTGCTTTTAATCGTTATACAGTCGGAGAATTTTTCACCAATCTAAAAGATGTTCGTCTGCGACACAAATTTCAGCCACAAAACATATATAATGTTGATGAGACAGGTCTTACAACCGTTCAAAAACCAGTTAAAGTAATTGCTGAAAAAGGAGATAAACAAGTTGGAAGGATAACTTCAGCAGAAAGAGGGACATTGGTAACAGTTTGTTGTGCAGTTAATGCAATAGGAAACTCAATCCCTCCATTTTTTATTTTTCCAAGAGTTCATTTCAAAGGAAGTATGTTAAATGGTGGTCCACCTGGATGTGTTGGGGTTGCAAACCCATCTGGCTGGATTAATTGTGCAATGTTTTTCGAGTGGATGAAACATTTTATTCAAAATGTGAAATGTTTACCAGCTAATCCAGTGCTTTTACTTCTTGACAACCATGAGAGCCATGTTTCAATTGTGTGTTTAGATTTAGCTAAAAAAAAATGGCATAACTATGCTGTCCTTTCCACCACATTGTAGTCACAAGCTGCAGCCATTAGATCGGTCAGTTTATGGGCCTTTGAAACGTTATTACAATACAGCCTGTGATGATTGGGTTGTATCTAATCCAAGACCGATGACCATATATGATATAGCTGCAGTTGTAAGGAAAGCTTATGCACAAGCTTTTACTTTGTCTAACATTTCTGCAGGATTTGCTGTGGCAGGAATTGAACCCTTTAATCCTAACATATTTTCTGATAATGAGTTTTTGGCTTCATATGTAACAGATCGTCCAGAACCTATTACTGCTAACCCATCTCCAGGTGTTATTGATCCAGTTTCTGCTATTGTTCATGTTCAGCTTTTAATCAATCATTGATGTCAAGTCTGTCATCAAGGCCAGCTTGTAGTGTATTGCCAATTCAGCCTATATCTGACCCTGTAAGTCAACTATCCAGTGTTTCTATTAATATCTCTCATCAAGCAAGTCTAGAAAAAATTAGGCCATTTCCAAAAGCTGGATCAAGGAAGTTCATTAAAGGACGTAAACGTCAGCGTATCCGAATACTCACAGACATCCCTGTTCGAAATGAACTAAATAGGCTTCAGGAAATGAAAAAAAAGTCTCAGTCAAAAAAGAAAAAATATGAAAAGCGAAATAAGATCTTCATGACAAGGAAAAGAAAACTTGATCTTGAAAGTAATGAAAAAAAACAACGTCGAGTCTCAGTAAAAAATAACATTTTTTCCATTGATTTTTTCTTTTAAGAAAGATAAATTTGTAGTAAAATTAATAATAACTTTATTGGTATTTATTATAGACATACTTTTGACGACTTAAAAATAATTCTTACACATTTATGGTATAAGTTTGATCTCAGAACATGTATACACACATAGGATCAAGGGTGCATATAGGTAAGATCATGGGAGCATACTGGTATGCACCCATGATCCCAATTGAGGGTTCTTATTTTTTATAATTTTAAATCTACTTAAAATATTCTGGTAAAAAAAAGATTATTGAATTATAATAAGGTATAAAATTTGCTATTATGTACTGTTACTTTAGAGATCGAAATGAAAACATATATTCAGTAAATTGGCCTGATAGATTTTTAGGATCATGGGTGCATACTCTCCCCTACGGGAGGAGACATAAACATCCTTGTTAAATGTACTTCCGTGGTACTCTATGATAAGACCATTAGGTCACTTTAGAGAATAAAATACCGCCAATTACATTAAATGTTAGAAAATAATTTTTTAACTGTTTTGCTGTAGAGCTGCGCGGAAGAGCATTTAAGGAGAAATTTCATGCTACCATTTATACCTAGACAAAGCATCAAACCTTAGACCTCTTAATTATACGCTAGCGCTCCACGGCTGATTAAATTCAGCTCTGATTTAAATCAACAAAAAATAAAATACATACCGGAAAAGACGTAGTTATAAAGTCGATCGAAAAAGCAGTAGGTCGAAAATTCAGTAGGTTGAAAATGTAAAAGGCTTAAAAATTAATTAGTAGTAAATACGAAAAATCAAAAGTTGTAGGTGGAAAATCAAAATTGTCATAGTTATTTATTAGTTGGCCACCAGTTATTCTCCTCAGAGTTTTATTTTGGTATTTCAAGAGCGAAAGTTATTTCAAAAAATGGTATAGTTAGCTTTTTTAGAGATAGGAAAGATTTGCTTTTTTTCAATGGTTGAGATAATAACTTTTTACTTAAGGTGGAAAACCCCTCAGAAATATGAAATTTTTGAAAAAAAAATTTATTTTCTTGTTTTGTGCAAAATTTATTAGAGGTTCACAATCTGAAAACCATTTTTGAAAACTTGCTATAGATCTTCATTAAAATAGATTTTATTGAACCCTAGTATTTTAAGCTTCCTTAACAACCGCCATAGCAACGGCACTATTTTTTACCTTAACTAAAAAATAGTCCAAAATCCAATTTTTTCATATGAAGAATATATCTTATCAAGTGAATTGTATTTTCCATTGTTCAAAACAACTTTAGTATAAAAACAGTTACTGGAAAGCTCATAAATATATCATAAATCTTCTACAATGACGAAGGCATGCAGAGTTAAACAAAGAACAAAAAATAATAAAAGGAAAAAAATTTTCAATGTAAAAAAAAAGTTAGTTGTAAATAATGTTGATATGGATGTAAATATGGAATCAAATATTGTAGATATGAACATAAATGTTACTACAAGTGTTGCAGATGTAAATATAAATATGGAGAAACCAGTTGATTTTAACTTTATTAATTCTAATGAAATATGTGCTTCTGCTAAAAAAAAAAAAAAAATTTCGTCATCAAGACCAAAGTTATCTAGTAATATAGTTACTGGATACCGTTTTATAGATTTAGAAATACTAAATTCTGTAATTTCTACCCTTATATGTCCAGTATGTATGTCATCTAAGTTGTTTCTCTCTGAAAATGAAAACAAGAGAAAAGGTCTAGCGTCTTGTCTTTATGTTAACTGCTGTGTATGTGATTATTCAAGAGAATTTTATACCTCAACATTGAATATACAAAAAAGTTTTGATGTTTATACCAGGGCTGTATATGCTATGAGATCATGTGGTCAAGGCTATTCTGGATTCTCAAGATTTGTCTCATTAATGGACATGCCTAAGCCAATGACTGCTAATAATTATAATAAAATTGTTATAAAACTAACTAATGCAGTAAAATTTGTAGCTGAAGACACTATGATGGATGCTGCTCAAGAATTAAAAGACTTGAAGAGTAATCTTGTTTTAAATTCTACTCCCGGCCATGTGCCCAATGTTGTTGATGTTGCAGTATCATGTGATGGCACTTGGCAGCGACAAGGCTATTCTTCAAACAATGGCGTTGTTTCTGTTATTTCGATGGAAACAGGCAAAGTAATAGATGTTGAAGCTATGAACAAGTTAAGTATACAATTTGTTTGTTTTTTAAGTTTGCATATATGCATATATATTATATGCTTATGTGCATATATATGTTTGTCTGTGTGTATATAAACGCCCACCTGATTTGATATATATGTATACACAATACATATATATATATATAAATATATATATATAAATATATATATATATATATATATATATATATATATATATATATATATATATATATATATATAAATACATATATATACATATATTTATATATATATATATATATATATATATATTTATTATTACATACTATATTATATATATATATATATTACATATTATAAAAGATTGGTATTTTTTTAAATATTGAAATCTATTTGATGTTACATACTTCAGATTTTAATGTTTTTCTCAAAATATAGGTATGTAAAGCATGTTTTCATAAAGAACATCTAAAGAAAGAAAACCCATTAGCCTATGAAAAATGGCATGATAAACATAAATTTGCTTTTAATTACCAAGGACTACCTGGTGGAATGGAGCCAGAGGGAGCCCGCAGAATATGGAGTAGATCTATTGAAAAATATAATCTAAGATATACTGATTTCTATGGTGATGGAGATAGCAAAGGTTATGATGCTGTAAAAAATGTTTATCAAGGTGTTCTTATAAATAAACTTGAATATGTTGGCCATGTGCAAAAAAGAGTTGGAACGCGTTTACGTAATTTAAAAAAAAAAGAAAAAGGTCTTGGTGGTCGTGGAAAATTGACCGATACAACTATCGATCGTCTCCAAAATTATTATGGCATTGCAATTCACTAAAACAAAAATAATTTAAATGCTATGAAATCTGCTGTAAAAGCTACACTTTATCATGTTGCTTCATCAAAAAATGAAAATTTACATTTTCCTCACTGTCAAAAAGGTTCAGATAGTTGGTGTCGGTATAATCGTGACAAAGCAAACCATACCTCAACATATAGACCTGGTCCTGGCTTTCCAATATCTATTGTTTGGAAACTTAAGCCAATTTATGATGAATTAAGTAGTGATATTCTTTAAAAAAAATGTCTGCATGGCCTAACCCAAAATAACAATGAGTCTTTTAACATGACAATATGGGAGCGTATACCAAAAGGCCATTATGTCTCACTTACATATCTTCAATTTGGCACTTTTGATGCAGTTGCCTATTTTAACATTGGTAGACAAGCTAGTGTTTTAGTTTTAGAAAAAATGAATTTAAGACCTGGAAAGTATTTGTTAGAAGGATGTAGAAAAATTAATCAAAAGCGATTATACTTAGCCATATATAAAAACACAGAACGAGCAAAGAAACGCAGACAAGTAATTCGTGGTAAAAAGAAGAGTCGATATGACAAATTTATTGAAAAAGAGCAAAACCCATATCAAACTGGTGCATTTTAAGATTTAACTTTTTTTATTATATATAGATTTGCATATTTATTTACACTATTTTGAAATTTTTTATGTTAGCATTTTTAAAAGCTGTTTTTCTCAGATGAAGAGTTTTTAAGACGCCGGCCAGCATATCTAAATAACTAAAAGTGGTGTTAAGTTAAAATTTTAAGTATGAATTTGTTTGATTGTCTTCTGTGATTTAAACGTGACAGATTTTTTTAAAAATTGAATCCAGTCTTTAAATAGGTCAACAAATTCATAAAATTTGGTCAAATTTTTTACATGTACTTCGGTCCAATATATAAGCCTATTAAAAATTATTATGAAAAATTTGCTTTGCTCATATCACAAAACTACCTTGTTAGAACAAGTATGCAAAAAAGATTTTGTTAAAACTGTGTACATCTTTAGATACGATGGCCGGGGTCTTTCAATATTTTGGTGTTTTTGGCACCTGCTACAGCTACCATTTTACCCCAAAAAATTTTTTTTTTGTTTTTTTCAGTTAATTTTGTAATTTACTTTATGTATATGAAGTTAAATTTATAAAATGTCGATATTTACTCAAAAAAAATTTTTCAGGGGTTTTCCACCTTAAGTAAATTCCTTGAAGAATTTGAAAAACATTTTATTTTATTTTTGTGATTATTTTTTTGTTATTTTGAGTTTCGTTAAAAAAAGCTCATCTTAGGAAACTGGTTTCCTAAGATGAGATAACTGAGTGTGCTGAAAATAACGCAATTTTTGGTATAAAGATTTTTTGTTAAATGAACTATTCATTTATATTTTTTAAGAGGAAAGATTAAATTATGATAATCAGCAAAAATAAATATCCTAATATTTCGGCTGGAAAAAAACAATACAATGTTAACATGCTCAACATACGCAACCTTCTTCTATAATTTTTTGAAAACTATTGTAGCAGTTAATGTCCTTGTAGATACCAAAAATATTATATCGCGTCATATTACCATAACAAAATACTTGATTGAAATAGCAATAAAAAATAAATAAATAGCGCGCTCAAACGAAGAGTGACTTGAATAGCTTAGAAATTATGCCCCTCCCCCCCTGTCAAAGTTACATTTAGCCACTAACCTAATTCAGCTCAACAAAAAAAGCAATAAAAAAGTCAATGATTATTTAGCAGCCTCTATTAGCACTAATGCGGCAGGGAGCCCGCCTCTACACTACTGGTATACTCGCATGTTGACTATATTTGCAACTAATTATAATAAAATTACTTTTATCATATACGTGAAAAAAAATCCTTTCCCGATACCCCACCACAAACACCGCCCACATACATCAGAGTATTATCTGAAGCATTACCAAGAAGTGCCCTCAAACAGGCAATGGATTCGAATACGCTAATTATCTCAAAATTTATGTTAAATCCACATGAAATGACTGTTCTTTGAGGAAGTAAATAATATAACTTTTATTTTACTTACACAGCAAAGTGTAAAATTTCAAAGAAAAAATTTACTTTTATTTGTAATTGTAAATAACAATTTTTTTCAAATTACTTTTACTAAGTTGTTTTCGCTAATTAGATACTTTTATACGTAAAAGTAATTTGTTGTTATGATGTAGTTTTATTTTACTTTGTAAAGTAAGCGTTATGTTTTTTAAATATATTTACGAAAGTTTACTTCATAAATAACTTTTTTTTATTTTTAAAAAGTAAATTACATTTCGACGTAAATTTTTTACATACTTACAACCAAAATTACTTTTCAAAGTAATTTACTTTACTCAACTTAACATTAAAAGTAAGTTACATTTACAAGTAAAAGTAAAAATGCAAATAACTTTTACTTGTAAAAGTAAATTACTTTTTCAAGTAACAGTTACTCATTTAAAATACTTAACTTAAGTAATTAAGTTTTACACGTTGTATAATTTGTGTAAAAAAAAAAACGAATTACTTTTAAATGTAAGTAAATTATATACTTTAAAATGAGTTATGTAAAGTAATTTACGCGTAAAAATAATTCGCGTTTTTACATCAAAATAAGTAAAAATGCCTCCATAGTAAACAGCTTTTTCATGTGACTTACTTTTACATGTAAAAGTAAATTACTTTTTGATGTAATCTTTTTTTACATAATTTACTTTTGAAAGTAAAAAAACTTACATTGTAAAGTAAAAGTCGCTTCAAAAAAAAATTACTTACAGAGAAATGTAAATTTACATTTAACGTTTAAAATTACTTATGTAATTTACTTTTTGATAAAAATTAACTAAGTAAAAAAAAAGTAAGTAAAAGAGCCATACCTATGCTGCAGCAAATTTCTCATACACTTGGCGGAGTTTCTGTCACTTTCTCCTTCAGCAGGATCATCAGGAAAAAGGAGAAACTGGCAGTAGAATATTAAGTTAGATAAGTGTTTTTTACTAATTTAATGCTGCTCTGTTCTTTAAGATCATTGGGCACTCTTTTTGTAAAGTATACTTACATATTTGACATATAGTATACTAACATATTTATAAAGTATACTAACATATTTGACAATATAAAGTATACTAACACTGACAATATAAAGTATACTAACATATTTGACAATATCAGTGTATTTTACAATACACATGATTGTGTTTGTGTGTGAGTTACTAAATAAACAACGAGCTTATTTAGTAACTAACAGAGAAATGTACAGTGCTCCATTATAAGCCCAAATAAAAAAAACTACTCTAAATGGCTATATAAATACTAGTATTCTAACAAAAAATAATAATAATAATGACTGCTAAATGCTGTTACAGAGTGTGATTAAAAATCATATAAAATAGTTATAATTATAAAGACTATTAGTCTATTCTTCGGAGTGTCTTTTCTTCTTCTTTTTTTTCTTTTTCTCTATATAATAAAACCAGTCTATTATTTAATTAGTATTTATAATACTTAAACGAAAAAAAAAATCAGCTACCATGTAATTGAGAATAAAGCAAAGAAAAAAAATACCTTTATTAGAGGTTTCCTCTTCAATCTGCAACAAAAAATTTTTTTTATAGGTAATAGTAATTTAGTCATAAGTTTAATTTTTAAGACCTAGTGGCGGATTTAGCATAGGGCGTTGGTGGGGTTGGGGCGCCCTCTAAAATATTAAGTATTAAAAATAAGTTTCTTTTTCCCCCGCGCCCCCTAAAGTTTTTTATTACAAAATTCTGCGTTGATTGTAAACGGAAATAGAAAACTAGGCAACAACAAACCATCGTTTTCAAACTTTAACAACAAACATCCCTTACAAATATACCCGTATTTATGGTAAAAAACAAAAAAGTAAGCAACAACAAACCATCTGCTTTACAAACTTGCTCGCATTTACGAAAAACCCGTATGGTACCCCTCCCTACGTGACACCTACTCACGCCGGCCCTACTCTTAAAGATGTGTATGCATCAATATCTCCAGCAATAACGACTAAACTACAAATAAAAGATGTTTATCTATTCTTAATTGAGAAATAAATGACATAATTTTTTCCGAACTTGTCTGTATTCTGAAAAATTTTCAAAAATTATCTGTGATCAACAATAACAAAAGAATGTCATTCTGTATTAAGGACTGGCAAATATTCGTTAAAAATTCGGCAAAAATTCGGATAACAAAGTTTAATAAAAGTTCAGTTACGAAAAAAAGTTCAGTTACGAAGTTCGACTTAGACTTCGGTGCCGAATTTGAAATAAAAATTTGGTTTTCAGTTTAATTTGGTAACAATTCGTCAGCCGAGAATCAAGAGGGAGTATGTCCACATTTTATGTTTTTTCTGTTAATTATCAATAAATATTCAACAATCAATGGACTATGTGTCCAATATATTTAGTCTAATGAATGATACAACTTTTTAAAGTATTTAAAAAATTAGTCCAGGATTACCACTATTAAAACTGAGGCTAAAAATGAAGACTTTAAGGAGAATTAAGGATATATTTTCCCAATTTATAAGGAGATTTGGTCGCGAACGCCAACTTTTTCAAGAAAAATATAAGGAGAATGAAGGAGAAAATGATTACTTTAAAAACAGAATTGTTTTTTTTTCAATAAATATTAATTATAAATAGATAAGCTATTATAATATACTATACATATACATATACACACACACACACATATATACATATACACACACACACACATATATATATATATATATATATATATATATATATATATATATATATATATATATATATATATATATATATATATAACATTAAAAAAGTTCATTTTCTTTTTAACAAGCTTCTTTTTATCAACATAAAGCTTTTCAAGAGACTCTAGTTTTTCAAAGGCAGCTCTTTTTAATGCATTAGATTTTGATATGTCAGCTTTAATGTCATCTAATTACAAAGGGAATCATTAAATAATGACATTTCATTTAGTATTATATGAACTAGAAATTAGTAAAAGAAAAACAAGGACGGCCTAATTTCAAATTTCAAAACTTGACCTAAAATATATGTAACACCACTAGATTAAAAAATATTATACTTAAGTCTTTGATTTCCATGTACATGGAAATTTGATTTCCATGTACATGGAAATCTAAAAAAAAAAAAATCTAAAAATTGATTTTTAAACCAAAAAATTAAAAATAATTAAACATGTTAATTAAAAAAAAGATAAGCTAAAAGTTAAGGATATATTTCTAATAATATATAAGAACAATTAAAAAAAAAAAATAAAGCAAAAAAAACTATTTTATTATTTTGTAGAACCATATTTCTATTGTAATCATTGATTTACTCTCTTTGGTATTGAATTTACAAGACTTGATATATTGATATCTGATATCATTGTTTTCTCCTTTAAATATATCGATTGAGGGAAGAAGGCATTATCAATATTCTAAAATTTCAATATATCTTTCAAAATTAATCCGACCTTTAAATAATCAATAGCATACAACTCCTGTATAGTTCATGCAGGGCCAAATGCCTACATGTGCTACTACTTTGCTTGGTTTGCTTTAATGTAAAATTGAATATGCAATATTTAACTTTTTTTTCAAATTGTTTTTTTGACAATGAGATAGTCCTTGGTTTTAAAGAAAAATAGATTCGTAACGTGTTTTTTCATAGGTTGTCAACCGTGATTTAGGAGTTTCATGCTGTATTTTTTTATAGCTCATTTTGTAACTCTTTTATTATTTGATTTATTTATATTTTTATTAGTAATATTTCAAACAACAAAAACAAAAATTTAGAGTTAGTAAATGCTGATAAAAATAAAAGCAAAATTATAAAAGAAAATCATCAAATAAAGCACCAAGCCTCAACTTTTAACCAACATTAAAAAAATGAAAATTATAAAGTAAATGTTTTAAAATTATATATAATTAGTAATATAAAGTAATATTTGAGGAAACAACATGTCAATTAAATAGTAAAGACTTTACTTATTAATTAGCACTAATAAAATATTGAAAAAATTAAACAGTTTTCAAAATAATTTCAATCAAACAGGTGTTTTAAAAAAAAAAAAAAAGTGGGCTCTCTCTACATATATAAATATATATTTATATATATATATATTAGGGTGCATCACAAAAAAACAATTAAAAAAAAATTGATTTTGACACGTAACTTTGTTCTATATATTAAAAACAATGATTTTCAAAAATTTTAGAATAAGAAATATTTTAGAGGTCCCTCAACACCCTTGAATATTTGACTGGTCCCTAATATTCAACAAAATATAGTTTTTCAAAAGTAGGTCAAAAGATGGGTCTAAAATTGAGCCAAACTTTAAAAAAATTTCAAAAATAAGCATCATTTAGAAAAAAAAATTATATAGAACACAATTAGGTGTCAGACAAAATCAATTTTTTTAAATTGTTGTTTTGTGATGCACCCTAATATATATATATATATATATATATATATATATATATATATATATATATATATATATTATATTTAAGTAATTCACCTCCCCAAGGCCAAGAAGGCCACTACATACGAGAAGGCTAATTGTGGTTATAACCCTCTCCCAACTCTTTAACTCCGAAACACGAACCTTAACAAACAAGGCCGCCGCACGGAGAAACAAGTTGATATATATATATATATATATATATATATATATATATATATATGTATATATATATATATATATATATATATATATATATATATATATATATATATATATATATATATATATATATATATATATATATATATAGGTGTAGGATTTCAAATCATCAATGAAGTAAATATTTGCTTCTCTATTGATAAGTATAATCTATATACTTTAATAAAATTTCCTTAAAGATAATGATAGAAAATAAGGAGAAATTAAGGAGAGCAGTTATATTTGAACTTTTTTTAAGGTTATTTAAGGACTTTTAAGGAGTTTTTTTTTTTAAGGATATTTAAGGTTTTAAGGAGGAGTGGGAACCCTGTAGTCGGACATTCTGGCAATAAGTCTTTTAAAAGTTCAAATTAAATTTTAAAATTTGATTTTCTCGGAAACACAAAAAATGGACATACAGCATCTTGGTTCTCGGCTGACTAATTGCAAAATTTAATTTCACTTCCAGTTAAATTTAAAAATTGTTAATTTTTATTAATTAAATAAATAACAAAATTTAAAATATATAATATTTTTAAAATATATAATATATTATAAATAAAGGTGTCTTACAGAATCATTAGTCTTTTTAAGCACGGAATCTTACTTTTTTTTTTTTTTTTTTATCACTTACTAAATCTTATTCATCCCTTTCAAAAAATTCTTAAAGTAAAAGCAGGTGATTATTTTGGATATTATTCTTAGCAGACTTTTTGCTTTATAAAATTGACGTTCAAAATTTTTCAATGAAAATTGTTTTCTTACTTTAGTTAATGTTCATTTAAAAACGTTACTAGTTGCAAAGATTGCATAACTTTATTTCTCATTATGGCTGCATTTTTTTGATTTACATTTCAGACACGGTTTAGTTGTATTAAAGTAAGAAAAATGTTGAACTTAACTCAATACCCTAAAGAATTCCACTAACGATGCCAGTTGGGCTCGATAATTAATTTCCAACCTTAACTTAACATTTATTTGCAAAAAATGCACTAATTCAATTAATCAACTTAGCTTTATATTAAATAAAGCAAGATTAACAAATAATTTAGAATGAGATACATAATCAAATGTCTTTTGAAAGTCAATACAACATTCTATTGTTAAATGTTCGTCTAATCTAATATTGTAATCATTTACATATTCTAGAAGAAATGTACAAGTAGAACGTCTCTTGAGGAAACCATGTTGATTATGGACTATTAGGTTATGGTGAGTTAAACATTTAATTATATCCGAGTTAATCATTCTTTCCATTTGCGCAACAACAAGTGCATGTGAGTGAAATCGGTCTGAAATTATTAGGGTCGGATGCCGCTCCTTTTTTAAAAATTGGTGAAATAAAAGCCATTGCTGAGCCAGATAAAGCTAAATACTCTACAATTTAGCTCAAAGCTAGCATCAAATATAAATGAAAGTGGAACACATAAAACAAGAGCTAACTTTTTTAGAAGAATATTCGGTATTTTGCCAGGGCCACTAGATCAACTGGATTTGAGCCCAAATAAAGTTGAATCGCTATCTCAACAGAAAAATTAATGGTCTCAATGTATATAGCGTCGTTAACAGAACTTTTAATATTTGGTAAGTACTTGTTATCTTCCGTAAAAATATTTCCTAAGCGTTTGTTAAACACATTAGCAGTGTTTATATTGTTTGAAGTTAACTCAAAATTGTTGTTTTTGTTATTTATAGGATAGCTCCTTTTATGATTATTTAGTTTAATGTTAATATAGTTAAAGAACTTACTAGTTTTATTGTCATCAACTAGTTTGAATGTAGTTTTTTTTGGTAAACAAAGTTTGCTTACATTTCCTGGCGTATATGATGTAAGCTATTTTGAGTGGATTAGTTTTTGTAATGGAGTATCTTTTCCGTAAAAATTATTTATGACTTTTTTTTTTTGGTAAAGATACCTCTTTTTACTATGATATATTTTTCATACAGAAACAAAGCGGTCAATCTTAATCCAAAAATGATTAAAGAAAATGTTCAAATAACTGTCAATAGTAAAAACAAAACAAATGAATGACATCATAAAAAGATTCATAATTTTTTCCAGACTGGAATTTATCATTAACATTTAAAGAAAAACAGACTGTAGAAAACTTTTCAGTCAATTTTTGGTAAGTTAAAATCACAAACAAAAACAAACTGAAAGACTAGTAGCACAAATCATTTATAATCGATATCTTAGAGACCAGATAGTCAGAGTCTTTTTTGGATAAGAAAGATAACACTGATAAACAAATAAAATTTTATTGTGCAAATCTTGTTAATTAGGTGGTTTTTTAAAACAAATTAAATATGCTGATTTCAAATATGCAAACCATTTTTCACCATCACGTCAAGTTGTAAAGATATTTGGGTTCAAATCTTTAGTATTTAAGGAAAGTCTTTAATATTGTCAAAAATAAAGTTATTCAAAAGTATGTCAACCTGGATCTCAAAAGAAGCCTATTTTCATAGAGATTTCAAAAATGGTATTTGTTTGTAATAAAATAAGTACTTTTTGTATTATTGCTCAGAAACATTTTGTTAAAATTTTTTTAACAAAAAGTCTTAAGCATTTTTTCACATATTTTTTTTTGTCAATAAATTTTAAGTAAAAATATTTATCTTTTCTAAAATCTCTATGAAAATACGCTTCTTTTGAGACCCAGGTTGACATACTTTTGAATAACTTTTTTTTCGACAATATTAGGGACTTTACCTTATATACTAAAGATTTGAACCCAAATATCTTTACAACTTGACGCGATGGTGAAAAATGGTTTGCATATTTGAAATCAGCATATTTAATTTGTTTTAAAAAACCACCTAGTTAACAAGATATGCACAATAAAATTATGTATGTATGTATATGTATATAAATATGTATATATATATATATATATATATACATATTATATATATATATATATATATATATATATATATATATATATATATATACATATTATATATATATACATATTATATATATATACATATTATATATATATATATATATATATATATATATATATATATATATATATATATATATATATATATATATATATATATATACATATTATATATATATATATATATATATATATATATATATATATATATATATACATGTATAAATATATATATATATATATATATTTATACATGTATATATTTACACACACATATATATATATATATATATATATATATATATATATATATATATGTGTGTGTGTGTGTGTGTGTGTATGTATATGTATATATACATATATATATATAGAATTGTATATATATATATATATATATATGTGTATGTAAATATACATATATCATATTCTTGAAGTTTATTTACAAGACTTCTGGCAAAAAAAAGACATTCTGGTAAAAAGATAAACATATATTAATTTGTATGAATTACTTATTGGACTACTTAAAAATTTTTTTAAAATTCTTTTGTTTTACAGAATTTACATTTTTATGATTGTTATAGAATCATTTATTTCCTTTTGTTAATTTTAAATTGGACAACTTGTTCATCTTTGATGGTAAACCAAAAGGGCCAATTCTCAGATCTATCTGAGAATTGGCCCTTTTGGTCAGATCATTTATATTTTTTAATAATCTATAGATTATTTTGCCTGTTTCATTCTGCAATTAATAATTTCTTACTTTCTTACATTGAGTTAATGTGTGATCAGGGTTAATATAAATAACTACTTCTTGTTCTGATTGCTTTTTCGTTATTTTAACAATTATTATTCCCAGTTTATTATTTTCAGAGTTAAAATGATGATGACCTGTGATAATATAATTTAAGTACAATAAAAATTCGGTTGAGTATTTTTTTATTGTTGTCTTTTATTTTTATAACACCTGTTTCTTTTGATTTAAAACACTAATATATTTTTTATTCTTTTGATTTTTTCTTCGCTTTAAAAAGAGACAGAGTTGATAATAAAAATCGTTTTAATGGTCAAATTCCTGGCTTATTTGTAGTAACAAAAAAACTACTAAATAAAACTTTAGAAGCTTGATTTTTGCTTTTTTACCTTCTAATTCAGCAACACATTTTACAACTCATTTTTCTGTTTTATTAAATCAATTATTAAATCAAGTTTTTAAGAGCTCTAACTCTCTTATCTTGTAGATTTTTAGCAGTAAACTCTCTGAATTTGTCATTATTTAAAGCTTTTTAAAATTTTTAATCAAAACTTTTAGCTTCAAAAACCGTTCTCTTCTGCAATCATAATTAAAAAAAAAAACTATACAAATAACTATATAAATAAATTTATATATTAATTCAATTAATATAATACAATTCGATTATTTTTAGTCTGTAGAGAAAAAATGAATTTTAAATGCAACTAAACTTTATAATAAAATCGAGTTGCATTTAAAATTCATTTAAATTTTAAATGCAACTAAATTTTTGCAATTTGCAAATTTTATATTAAAATCAAAATTTACAATTTGCAAAATTCAATTAAAAACTTTTAAATGCAATTAATACCTTTTATTATTGAAAAAAGCAATTAATACTTTTACTTAATAAAAGTTATAAAAAATAAAGAATATTTAAACAGGCAATTTACTAATGTTATTAAATTTATTGAGGCCAATAAAGTCAAATATGTGATAAAAGTAATAAATTTCCCTAAATGTTCCAGAAACATGATGATTGAGGACTTTTGGGTGTTTCTCAACTAAGAGGTAGGGTTGAGAATTGCTTCAATAAAATGGATCAGGAAGGGGCAAAATTTTTAACTCACTTCAATTCGCCTAGTTCAAGTTGCTTATAATAATGTTATTGAATAAAACATTTTTCCATAAAAAGTAAAATCTGTCTAAAAACTTATAAATACTAAAAGGTTCTGCTGAAAAAAACAACACAAAAATGAGAATATTATTAATTAAATACATTTAAGATATTAGAGACATCAATATTAAATCAATGTTTAAATAACACACTAGTAATGTTATTTAAACAAGTGTGTAAAAATTATTTTGCTCTAATTTTCATTATTAACCTGTTGTAAATATAAAAAAAATCTAAGAACTTAAGGAATGTAATTCTCATGTGCCACAGTAGTTTAATATCATAGAACTATTTCGGAAAATATTCCCATGGCACTTGAAAGTTATAATTTAAATGCAATGATAATGTTTAGCTTAGACTTATTGTTCAAATCCAAATAAAGGCAGAATGAAGTTACCTCTAAATGGTTGTGGTTTACATTTTTAGGCAACCCCTACGCTGTTGGAGAATTATCCATTATGGACCATATATGCAATTAATATTATATTATAGTTCTTGCAAGCTAATTTGTGAAAGAATTATGAAGCAAAATTGTTAACAGTATCAATCAGTTAAAAAAGTACATATTAAAGATAATATCTATCAAGTACATTTAAAAACAAAACAAAACAAAAAACACATTAAGAACAGTTTATTTTAGTACTTAAAAATCGTAAATATGTTATTCAGATATATATTTTAGATATTATTCCAAAATTATTTATTCCGTCTGCGTCAAAAAATTAAGACTAAGTAGTTTAAAAATTAATAAAAAATATATTCATTTTTAATTTTCTCGTAATTCTACATTTATTATTTATAATCTAGCAAAAAAGTTAAAAATATTTACCTTGTACACAGGCTCTTCTTCTACTGCAAAATACAAGAATAAATTGTAACTATTTTTAACTAATGCATTGTAGATAGTAAAAAATCTTTTTTTTTTTTAATTATTTTTTACTACGCAAATTATTACAGCTTACCAGTCATGCAAAACAATGAAAAAATAAATTTTATTTTGTAAAAATCTACTAAAATAAAAAACAAATCTCTTTAAATAAAATTAAAATTTCTCTTAAAAATAATGATATACCAGTCTTCCTTTTCTTTTTCTTTTTGTAAGTAATTTCCGGCAAGGATTCTTCAATATCTAATTAAAAAATTTCGGCTTATTTACCCTACTACTTAAATCACAAATATTAAAGAAGATAATTCAAGATATGATAAAAAAAACCTACTACTTATTTTTTATTGAAAAAGTTAAATTTTTTTTAATCCTGCATACAGATGAAATACTCTTTCCCTGCACCTCAAATTAATGCTCCCCACTTTTGATTTTTTTACATTTAATCAATCATATGCATTAGTAAACATAATTTAAGTTGTTAAAAAATTCTTAAACAAGTGTTAAGTATAAATAAAAATAATGCATATATATATATATATATATATATATATATATATATATATATATATATATATATATATATATATATATATATATATATATACATGTATCAGCAAAATCAATAAAAAAAAAATTAAAAAAACAAGATTTTTAAAGTATTATGAATATTTGAATGATTATCATTTTTTTAAATGCAACATGAGATAGGGGAGAGTGGTGTACCTCAGAGGTATTTTCAAACTTTTACAAATATTAAAAAAAATACTTACAATATGTTCTGTAACAATATATATTCTTTAACTTAATGATATTAGTTACTCTAGGATTTTTTATTAAACATCCAGACATATTTTTTAATCCCTTTTTATAATTTCAAAAAATAGCTTACACTACAGCCTAGGTAAAAGAGTAATAACAAAAGTCTACACTAAAGTTTAGTAAATTTAAGTCTTTCACTTTGATTTAGTATTTGTCTACTCTAGATTTAGGTTATTAAAGGTAATACCAAATGATAGTTTTTCCAGCTTTCGTGCTGAACCTCCTGTAATAGAGAGATGTGGCAACTGAAAGACCATGTCTGATTTGTCCAATTCATACAGTTTTATCTTCTCTAGTAAATCTTTGTGAGTTTGTGTCCTTTTTCAAGTACTGAACTTTAAAAAATGTATCAGCAACTTCTAGCACTTCTGCTACAAAGTCTTTTACAGCACATTTGCCATGAATTTGTGTCAAGATAAAAACTCCAGACTTGATTTTTTTTAAATCTGAATCTTTCATAACCTCGAAGTCTATTTCTGACTGAGCAGATACTTTGTCAGATATTACATCTACATTTTCCTCTAATTCTGTACTTTGCTCCAAGGTAAAGCTCAGCTTTTTTTTTCAAAACAGGTCCTGGTTGTTAATTATCAGTTTTGCCTTTCATTTTGTTGCCAAATTTATTTTTTGTTTTCTCAACTTTTTTTTTTCAATTTGAAGTGTTACGGGGCTGGAAGTTAAAATGCAAGACTTTTTTCTTAGGACAACCTCTTCCAGTTTGTTTTTGTGGTTGAGCTTTTGGGTAAGGTAGAATGATATCAGGAGACACAATGTTAGCATTTATCTGGTTTGCAAAAGAAGCAGGACTACAGCTAGTTACCTCAGTATTGGTAGAGGGCCCAGGTCCCTCAAAAAAACGTCTTCAATAGGATGCAGGATGCAGTCGATCTGTTATAGTGGATGACAAGAACTCATAATCTTTGAAAATGCTTTTATTCAGTGGATGAAGGTAACTTACTAGAAAACTGTGCGTAATGTTGTTTGGCATAAAAGCTAAGGGAAAAGCTTGTCCAACAATTTCTGATACATCATAGATTGCTGCTGGTTTCCAAGTATTGTCTGGTTTAAACATCCAATCCTTCATTTTATTGTTGTAATATGTCTTAAATGGACAAAATACTCCTCTGTCTAAGGGTTGCATTTTGTGACTAGCGTGTGGATGAAATATTACCATTGTAATCCTATTATATTTTTCTAGCTGGATTGTTGGTATTGAGATATGACTCTCATGGTTGTCAAGTAAAAGAATAGAAGGATTTTTCTTACTTGAACAAGTGCGCTTTACAAAATGTTTCATAAATCCTAGTCTTCATTTGGCCACCCTGATGGGTTTGCTCCACCAAGTGTACCTTCTGGGGCCCCTTTTAACATAAAGTCCTTAGACTTCTTACGAGGGAATAAGACTTGTTGACTCAGGCTTTCTAAGCAATAATTCTTTAGAATATTTTTTCCGGAAGATTTTCAGCCACTCTTTTCCAGCCATCTGTTTTTTATCCTAAGATGTATCATACTTTTTTTGATTTGCTTCCCAAAATTGGTAAGCTAATTTTTGAACATCTTTCAAAGTCAGTCCATAATGAAGATCAGCAGCTTTCCAAATGTAATCAACTAGAAGTTTATCTTCTTCTACCGTGAAGACTTGCTTAAAGTTGTTGTCTTTCTTGTAACAAAATTTTTCTAAACCTGATTCAAGGAAATAGTTTCTCTGTCTTCTTAAGGTTGTTTCAGTGTCAAAGTCCATAGAAGCTCTGTATATAGACAGTTCATTGTTCACTATAAGTTTTATAGCTCTTTCTGTCTTCTTTTTGTATAGATTTTCTTTTAAATCCACTTTTACTTCTAGACATTTTATTAAGTTTGTATTTTTTGGTTTTTCTGAAAATAAATGAAAAACATTAAAAACAATCAAATATCAGTACAATTAATTTTTCATAAAATGGAAGGACATCATAGCATTTAAAGCATAAATGAAAATGCTTTTATCAGTATTTAAATATTTTCAATTACTAAGCTTTTCATTAATAAGCTTATTACAAAAATAATTACAATGTAACAAAGAAATACACATATCTTATTACACATTATACTAAAGAAATTCTTAATTAACAAAAAAAAAAAAAATAAACTATAGCGACATTAAAGTAACACTTTCATAACAAACTTACTCAAAATAGTATTTACAAAACCATGCAAGTGTGTACCTTGGTAGTACCACCAAGGTACACAACATTAGCTACCTTCAAGGTACACCGCTACCATAGTTTTTCCAAAATCACTACCATATATTTATAGGTTAAGAGTTAAGCAGTTTCAAACATGCATAAATGTAGCTAAAAATATGCTTTACAAATTCTGATAATCAGTTTTAAAAAAAAGTTTATACCTACAGTTGTAGAAAAAAAAGAATACGCCTTAAAAAAATTAGTTTTTGGTGCCAAAACCAAACTTTCATTTTTATTGCAACAACAAATGTGTTAAGCAGTGGTAAAACAACTTAATATGAGCCTTTGTTGGCCAATACATGCAACTAAAATTTCAGTTTGAATTCATCTTTCAAGATGGCAACAGAATTAATGTGCCTCCAAGGTACACACACCTCCAAGGTACACCACTCTCCTCTACATTATAATTTAGTTTTTTATTAATTTAAGTAGTGAAGGCCAGTTTTTTCATCAATTTCTTTTACTCAAAAACTGTCAGAATCAATAATTATGGCTGACTGGGTAAAAAGAAAATACAGCAGTATAAAAGCTTAAGACACAGCAGAGTGAGAGAAAAAAAAAAAAAAAGGAAAACAAAATTTTTACTGCAACTCTTAAAATTAAAGTGTTCTTTAATTCTATACAAACAAAGAATATTGAATTTAACAACCATTTTATAAATTTATATTTTTAAACAACCTCCCACCCCCTTAAAAAATAACTTTTCAGTCTGCTTTTTTCACCCTTATAGTTCCGCAAAAAATTGTATAAATAAACATCGCTATCCTAAACATCATCACAATTTTAAATAGCATTTTTTCTGATATAAACATGCAAAATTATTATTTTATAAATATAATTTTCTCACTACTAGTCATGCTAGCATGGCCGAGTGGATTCCGCTTATGGCTAGTAAACCGGGGTTCCAGGTTTGTCTCTCGGTGATGGAATTTTTTTATTTTTTTTTGTTAGTGTTTTTTTTTGCTGCACACTTTTGTGCATCAACTAAATAAAGTTCTGTGCTTGGACCATATAAAGTTAAAGTGCAGAATGTGCACAGCACATAGACTGTTACAGCTGTAACACTCCGTTAACAGGCTGTAACTACTTTGTTAACTAAGTGTACACATTGACTAAGTAAGATTTAGGTGCAGTTGAGTTTACAATCAACATGCAGATACATCAACTGAGGGTTGATGTATCTACATGTTAGGGTTGATGTATCTATATGTATCAAGCGTGACAAGTTATGGACGACCCCTAACTACAGATGCTTTTAAATAAATAAATAAAGCCTTACCGAATAGCATGTAATTTTTTTTAATAAAATTTTAATATAACTTTTGTATTCTTTTTTTAGAGTCGATGTTGAAAAAAACATTATCTTTTATAACAATTTAACAACAGTTGAAAGTTTTGATATGCAATTATTTCACGATTTTTGAGTCTATATAATTAAGAAACAAATTTGCTATGTACGCTAGAACTATAAGAAGTTTTGTTAACTTTTTTTCTTATGTTTATTCGTTTATTACATTTATTCATTTTTATGTCTTTTCGCTTTTAAAAAGGATTTTGCTATATTTGACGTTTTTTCTAAATACTTATATAATAGGAAAATAAGAAAATAATTTGTTATTTATCTGTAAAAAATATTATTTGATTAATAAATTTTGTTAATTATGGAATAAATTAAATAAAAGAACAACATAAGAATAAATGTAATTACTGCATTTGATGCATGTCTGAAATTGTATCTTTTATATTGCCCAATTTCCAATGTTAATACGAATTACTTGAGTTTTTTAACATAACAATTGCGCTGTTTAAAAAAATGTATTTAAAAAATAAAATTTTAAATAGGCTCCAAAAAATTTCGTTACGAAAGCTCAGTAAATTAACAATGCAGTAGCCCAGAAAATTTTGCAGCATTGTTTTATTTCTTTATATGAAAAACTTATTAAAAAAAATTTTTTTTAATACAAATAGCAACTAGCTTTCTCGCTTTCCTGTGCATTGATAAAAACAGTAATGTTTACCAACGATATTTGAAAAACAAATTTAAAAATTGTCCGTGTTTCTAGCGCAATTTATAAAGTATTTCCTTTATATACTGACTGAAAAAAGTCATGGAAAAATTGTATATCAAAAAATATTTTTATTTTTGCTATATTCTTATCTACTTTTTCACTCGACTTGTATAAAATTTAAGTAGTGGAAAATAACAAACGCCTAATAAATAAGAAAACAAAAGGAGAAAAATATTTAGGTATATTAATTTTTTTTTATTTATTAATTTAATTTAGCTTATTTATTTAGATTTTCTATTTCGCATAGTTTTCGGTTCTTTTCTTCAAGTATTTTTATTCTGTTTCTTATTGCTTTATTTGAGTT
This sequence comes from Hydra vulgaris, assembly GCF_038396675.1. Classification (NCBI taxonomy): domain Eukaryota; kingdom Metazoa; phylum Cnidaria; class Hydrozoa; order Anthoathecata; family Hydridae; genus Hydra; species Hydra vulgaris. The sequence continues at coordinate 60,723,883 of NC_088921.1, forward strand.
GTTTTATTCTCTAGTTTCTTATTGCTTTGTTTTGCCGCAAATTCTTAAAGCGCTTACTATATAAAAACGTGGTCAAGTTGTCTAAAAAAATTACTTTAAGGATGGACATACAAGCTTGATATATATATATATATACATATATATATATATATATATATATATATATATATATATATATATATATATATATATATATATCAAGCTTATAATATGATATATATATATATATATTTGATATATATATACTACGATATATATATATATATATATATATATATATATATATATATATATATATATGTATATATATATGTATATATATATATATATGTATATATATATATATATATATATGTATATATATATGTATATATATATATATATATACATATATGTGATATATATATACACATATATGTGATATATATATACATATATGTGATATATATATATACACATATATGTGATATATATATACATATATGTGATATATATATATATATATATATATATATATATATATATATATATATATATATATATATATATATATATATATATATATATATATATATATATATATAGGACAGTATTATTTAAAAAAAGAAAAAAGTCTTAAAACTTAATGTGGTGTAAAAAGTTATTTGATTTTTTTTGTTAAATATAAAAGAACGACTAATACAGTAAATCCTTTACTAAAACAGAAAAAACTTTGATTAAGGTAGAATAATTCAATTGCACAAAAATTATAGGGAAAAGCTTAAATCTGCTTTAGTGAATTTTTAATTTGAATAATCAAAATCATTTGTGTTATAAATCTATTTACAATAAATGTTGTTTTTTTTTTAATGAAAATTGAAGATCATATTTAGCACTTAGTTCAGATTTATTTTTTTTGACAAAAATTTTTTGCTTACTAATGTATCAAATGCAAAAAAAATCAATAGTAGGAGAGCTTCAACCTGGCGTTTAATTTGGAGAAAAGTGAATATATTAAAGATTTTTTGTAGAAATAAAAAACATTTAAAAAACACATGTTTGTTAGTATTATAATGACTTATTAAGAGAATCAACTAATCAATTAATTATAACTAGTTAAAAAAGTAGATAAACAAAAATTTAAACAATAATACAATTATAAATATAACATAATTATTTAACTTAAACCCTTAACTGTGTCTGACGGATATATCTGCCACTGCAAGGTATAGCTCTCTGTGCATCTGACAGATTATTACCTTTAATGAAACTTTTTTTAAAAATAAAACTTTTACAATTTACGGCGCACTATACGAAAAAAAAGTTAACAACTTGAAATAATCTTAATCAAATATATTTTAGCGTAATAGAAGAATGTAATTTTGAAATCTACGCCACAGTTAAGGGGTTAAACAACATAATTAGATAAACAAATTTTTAAACAATAATATAATTATTAAGTTATCAGCTACTTTTATACCAATTATATCTTCTGAATGCTTTTTCTTTTTTTTCTTTTTTTTTGACTCACTTTTATCTTCATAATCGTCAATATCATTACTGCTATTATTATTTATATCATTGTCTTTGTGATTTGTTATTACACCATTACAATCATCTCTCTTAGATTTTTTCTTCTTCTTTTCTTTAACAACTTCCTCCAATTTATCGTCACAAATTAAATTCTTCATTTTAATGTCCTGTTCTTGTGAATTGTTTAATATGGCCTTTGGTTCAGACAGAACAACCTAAATATTTATATTTATCATAAAATATTTCTTATTTATTTTATCTTTGATAAATCTAGACTTTAGTTGTAATAGATGATATTAATAAAGTAAATTATGTATAGTGCTAATATATTTATAAAAATAATTATACATTTATAGTACACTATCTATAAGTATATTATAAATTTAGATGAATATTTTAACATATAATAAAACAATAAATAAAAATTCAAAATTAAAATATGTTTATACATATATATATATATATATATATATATATATATATATATATATATATATATATATATATATATATATATATATATATATATAAATATATATATAAACAAATTTGTAATTAAAAAAAAACATGGTTTTATAGTTTAAAACTTTTCCATCATTAAAATCTATCAGGAGTCGTTTTTTACATTGTTAATTATTTGGTATTTTTCACTTTAGATTGTCATAAATTCATTTATGACAATCTAAAGATGAGATGCTCACATCATTGCATTACAGCAGTTGTTGTGATATCCAAATATGAGGTCTTGAATTCAAGTCAATAACTATGCTGATTTTCTTTTTATAGAAAATTTTATAGAGCATGTATATAATCACAGTTTTAAATATGCCTTAAATATGTTTTAAAACATGCATTTGACAATATAATTAATACACATTTCAGTACATGTATAAATGTAAGCCAAATAATTTCGATAAAAAACAAACAAATAAGAGTACACCAATTTTAGTTAAACTTCCTTCAAAGGAGGAAAAAAAGGAAGTATTAAAAAAATGCAAAACCTGAGAAACTCTGAATTCACAGGAATATTCATTGGCTCAGACTTGACACTTAGCAAGAGATCACTAACTAAAGCCTTAATAGAGAAAAGAAATCAACTAAGTGATTTGAAGAAAAAAAAAAGAAGTAGTTGATTATCGATTTTGAATAAGAAATAATAAAGTTGTTAAGATTAAGACCATAATCATGCTAATATGAAACCCAAAGTTGCCTCTATTATCGGAGGTAAGTCAAGTATATACTGCTACATTAAATTCGCATAAAACTTATTCACCGCGTCTAAATCAGCAAATCTAAATGACAAATCAAGTGAGGTAAATTTTATGTTTGTATTTTGGACAACAAAATGTTTAAGTCTGAAGCTTGCATTAAGTCAAAAAAAAAATCAATATTGCTATAACTGAAACTTGGTTTACAGAAACTTCTATAGCTGCGATAGATAACTACCAAATATTTAAAAAAATTTGGTAGTCATCAATATTCTGGAACTGTCAATGGCAATTTTTTGTTTCACTCAAACCGAATCTGGATGGCAAAACCAACGCTTCTTTAAAGATTATATTCAAAGAATTGACAACGAATTGAAAGATGTTACACATTTCGTTTTCATTTTCTTAGACAATCATTAATTTTCCTTTATTTAAATGGTACAAATATCTGGGAACTCACATAGTGTCTTTTCCTCCAAACTGCACTCACATTCTTCAAATATGTGATACGCCAATTTTGGGACTATATTAGTTATTATATACTATTTTTGAGCTATATTAGGATAAAAAAAGGAAGTTAATAATTGGAAAAGAAAAAAAGGTTGCAAGGAGGTTGATGAGATTGAGTTTATAAAAATTTTTAAACTGATGAATGATAAAATTATTACAAAATCAAAAATAGTTAATCGTTTCTGTGGTACAGGCATTTTCCCACTAAATATTAGGAATGTTCATCTTGAGTGATGTATTAGAGTAGATATTGATTCTGAATCTTCCGATTCAGATGCACAAGTAACTTCTGAATATTTTAAAATTCTTGATTTTTTCATGAAGAATCTTCTTGTGTACCAATTGATTGACAAGGCAACAGCTATTCTTCATTACGTTAAATATACAAAAATACAGGAAAATATAGAGCCATTGCATAACCTTTTGAGCTACACTCCTGGTTACTATGTTCTGAACTTTTTTAGTTATGAAGCAGCAGCTTGATATACTTTCATTAGTATTTCGTAATGAAATGACAGTTCCAGTTTCTTTAACTTTAAATTAGGATGTGTTCAAATTTCTAAAACCAATTAAACACAAAACAAATAGAAAATACAAGAAAGTTCATTATGGAACCTTTAAGTGACAAAGTTTTGGAAATGTATTAAAAAGAGGACAAAGAAAAGAAAAAAAAAGGAAATGAAAAAGAAAAAAGATTCGCAAAGAATTAAAAATAATGCAAAAGAAGATTAGAAAAATAAAGCTGGAAAAAGCGGAAAAAAGATCTAGGTCATCTAAACCTGTTGCTAAAAAAAAGCATGAATGACCAGCTATAAATATTTAATAATATGTATATTTTTAGTTTTAAGAAATAAAATACGAATTTCTTTAAGCTCAAATAAATTTAATCTTAATGTTTCTTTATAAATTTATTGATTTTTTTCAAAGAAAAATTTATAACAGATATTTGCGGTATTTAATTTTTTTAAATACTGCAAAAAATAAATTTTTCTACCACAAAAAACAGATTCCGAACTGCAAAAAAAATATTGGTTAAATAACTTCGTTTTTAAGTAAAAACAATAAGGTGCAATAAAAATGGGATAGTAACACGTTTAATATTTTCTTTATTGCACATTTTGCTACGTATTTTATTTCAGGAAAGTAAATGAGTAAAAAGTTATAAGTAAACAAAGTTTGAAAGGATAGAATACAGTAAAAAACAAATCTTTTACCCTATGACAAACAACAAAACTAAAATTTTAGATATAAATACGAAACCTCATTTAGGCAAAACAATGCAAGGCCATCTTATATTAATGTAGTATTTTGATATTATTAAATATATTAGAGTTTTTGATAATAGAAAATACAATAATTCAAGAGGAGATTATTATTCCTTCAACAGGTTTATTGAAGATAAAAAGTGGAGTAGCTTAAAAAGTGAGATTACCGAATGTTTAAAAGTTTTCTTTAGAATATACAATGATGGTTTTTTAGTTTGAAATTTATTAGGAAAAAAAAGGTAGTAAGGGTATTCATGAATCCTGGTTTAATGGCAAAGTCAAACAATTTGTGAAAGAAAAAAGTTCAAAATGGCAAAAATATATAGGCAGTGGCAAAAAAATTGAGATTCTCCATTATTATAAAAATTTACAAAAACTTACAACAAAAGAAATTAAAAGGGTGGTGATGGATTTAAAAAAAAAAAAAAAGCATCCAATTGCAAAAATAATTCAAAATAATTCTATTCTTATGTAAATAACAAATATAAGCCACAAAATTCTGTAAAAGTATTAAAAAATAGAACAAATTATCCTCAAATCGAAGAGAGATATGTGAAATATTAGACAATAAATTCTGTAAATTGTTTGTTGAAGACAATAGTTCAGAAAATTATAGCTTGTATGAAAGGACAAACTCTAGACAAATTTTCAATCTGTATACTATAATCTGTATACTATATGTATATATTCTATAAAAACATTCTGAAAAAAATTGCATTATTAAATCCTAATAAATCTATGGGTTATGATTCCTTTCATCCAGCAGTATTGAAAAATTTGGCATTAACTATTTTGGCACTCCTCACTTTATTGTTTACCAAATCGTTTATTTCTCTACTACTTCAAACAAATGGCTATTAGTAATTGTTGTTCCATTTATCAAAAGGGAAACAAAATTGAACCTGGAAACTACTAACCTGTGTCTTTAACATTGATTTTGTGCAAGTTAATGGAAAGTTTGATTATAGATAGCCTAATATATTACTTTAACAGCAACAAACTAATAAATCCTAACCAGCATGGATTTATTCCTTCAAAAAATTGTACAACTAACTTGTTGGAAACTTACCATTTTCTCACAAACTATTTAAATCTAAGGATATCAGTAGATATTATTTACTTTGATTTTGCCAGAGCATTTGATAAGTTTTTCCATTAAAAAAAAATATATATATAAATTAGGCAAATATGGGATAAATAATTAATAAATAAAATGGATTCGTGCTTTTCTGACCAATAGAAAGAGTCACATTAGGAGATTCTACATCAAACTAGATACATGTAACTAGCAGAGTATCTTGAGGCTTGGTGCTGGGACTTATATAATTTGTACAGCAAAAATGTTTCAACAAATATTGGAAAAGCGTTTTTAAAATTAGTTGACATACATTTCCCTCCCTCTAATAAATTACGCAAAATTTTTAACAGAAACACTATTAAGGTAAGCTACAGCTGTACAAAAAATATTGAAAGAATTATAAAAGGCCATAGTTTTGCATTGATTCATAAAAATGAAATTCCCAAAGAAAAAAATACTGAAAATTGTAACTGCAAGCAAAAAATTGACTGTCCTATGAATGGCAATTGCTTATCCTAAAATATTATTCACAAATGCATTGTTTCCTCGCAAAACAACCCTGATAAACAATAAATTGGCTTAACAGAGGGCAAAAACATTATGCCAACCACAAACAATCTTTTAAACAAAAAAAATACTCAAAAGAGACTATGCTATCAAAATATATTTGGCTACTGAAAGAAAAAAATATTGATTTTAAATTAAACTAGTCTATTCTAAAAACTGTGCCTGCCTATAATAACATTTCCAAAAAATGTATACTATGTTTACAAGAAAAATTTAAAATTATTACTCATTTAGATCAAAAAAATTTACTGAATAAAAAATCTGAATTAATTTCTAAATGCAGACGTGAAAATAAGTTTCTTTTAAAAAATTATAAATTCAAATGACCAGTCTAAAATTATCCTAATTCTAAAGAATACTTTTCATGATTTTTTAATTATTTTATGTAGTTGATGCAACTTCCTGGTTGCAAAACACTACAGTTATTACATAATTAATTATAACAATTCCCAATTTCCTATGAAATAATTTTTCTATAATTTGAACTTTTTGATCTTTAGACATTCTTCCTGATGAACCTACTGATGGAGAAACAAGCTGTTGAAGAAAATTAAAAATTAGATAAGTGTTTTTACTAATTTACATTTAGAATCTGTTTACCCCTTTTTATATATATATATATATATATATATATATATATATATATATATATATATATATATATATATATATATATATATATATATATATATATATATATATATATATATATATATATATATTTACCAATAGATAGAATCTGTTTACCCCTTTATATATATATAAAGCGGTAAACAGATTCTATCTATTGACCAGCTTCGCACCCCTTCTTCATCTATTAGGCTGGGGTATATCCATTTTTAATACATTGTTTCCAGTTTAGGATGTTGAATGCTAGATCTTCTTGACTCCATGCATGGGTTTTGCTTGTGTCTCTGCTTTTATGACTAGGCAACACATTCTATTATCTCCTAATGAGGGAACAGCTACAAAACTCAGGTTCTGAGACTGGCCGGCAGTCAGGTTTCCCAAACTATGTGGTAGCTCAACAGCTGTAAAGCATCAGAGTACTAACAGCGCCATGTTGCACATAGATGATATCACTGTTTGTACTTTTGGTGTGCATTGTTGAGGCCACATTTGGAGCTTTTTGTTACGGCTTAGGGTTTAATAATAGTAATGAGGAAATTGCTTGGACTATTAAATAGTTTACTGAGTAATAAATGTGGTTTGAATCAAGTTCTTGAACTATAAAACAAAAAAAACCATTGTCATCACCAAGTTCTCTAAATCTATCATTCTCTAATATTCATGAATTTCAAAGTAACTTCTGCTGTTGAGTCTTATCTCTTGCAAAGTTCACCAGACCTACTTGCTCTTAGTGAGACTAATTTGAGTTCAGCTGTCTCATCTTGTGATCTTAGTGTTGATGGTTATCTTCCTTTAATTTGTAAAGACTTGAGAACAAACTTGTTCAAAAAAAAAATTATTACAACATCTTCAATTTAGATCAACAAGAGTTGCCATATATGAAACTTTAGCTTTCCCTAATCAATAAAACTTTAATTACTATGAAACAATAAATTATGGCAAATTTATGCAATTTTTCAACTCCTTTTTTTTCCTTCCTTTATAGCTATAAACTTTATAACCTTGTGACTTTAAACTCAATACATTAAGTTATTTTAAGTGTGCTATTAAAAAACGAAAAGAAAAGTAACAAGTTTAATAGATTACCATTATCATTAAGAAACAATTTATAAAGTTAAAAAATTTACTACCTTACAATTGGACTTTTTCAAATTATCATCATGTAATTCTTGGTTAAACACATTAAACTTTTCTGTTCTACACTCGTTTTTATCAATAACATCGTGGCTTAGTTCTTCACAAAGAGATGTTAGTCGAGATTCAGGACAATAAAAAGTAATTGATTGTAGTAACTTTTGTTCTTGCAGATTTTTTTAATGTTTTTTTGCCTCAGCCTCTGCCAGCAGTTCTACTGGATTTTTATCAAGTTCTTCTTTCTTTTTTTTAAACTTAGTATTAGTAAAGGGTTTCTCACTCAAATCAGCTTTTGAAATATCATATCTATTAAATATTTCTTCAAATCTAAAATGTATAATTTTAAAACTTAATATATATTAAATTTTACCAAACATTTCACTAAGCAAAAAAAAAATTGATACATTATATTTTCAGTTCTAACAAGGCTTGGACTAAGGTTTCAAAAACTAATAGTAGGTTTGGCATGCTAATCTTTGTTTTATGTGCCCTAAAATAATGTTCTCACTTTTACATCAGTAACAAATTTTCATACTTGGTCTCTAAAATCTGGTACCCCAGTCAGTTATATGTCTTACCCTCCTTTATTCTCATAACTACTATTTAATATTTGAGTATTTTGGGAAACTTTCTAAAAACAAAAAAAAATGTCATCCATTTTAAAATTTAAATGTTATACAATAAGTTGCTTTGAAATAATATTTGTAGACACAATTAGATCATAACTTGGTTTTAATCATATATATATACATGATTCATGTTACACTTTTAACCAGTAGCAATAAAAACAATTTATAATTTATTTGAATATTAAAGCATATAAACAGTTTTAAGGAGTAGATAAAAAATTTTTTTTACAAATAATTTCATGTTTTAATTTAAAAATATTTCTTTTATATTTTTTATATGAAAAAAATAACTGAAATATTTATATTAACTTTAAAAATTAATCTACTTATATTAGAGCAAAAAAGTTTTGATAAAATTCACACAACATACTTTCCACATTTTTTCATTTTTTTTTTGAATAACTTTGCTGGTGTAAATTTATTTAATGGTGTAGTGGTAAAGCACACACTTTATAAGCTTCTTTGCACAGGGGATTTGTTTAAAGCTTGTGTTGTAAAAGGTTAAAATAGAGTTACGAAAACTATATATATATATATATGTATATATATATATATATATATATATATATATATATATATATATATATATATATATATATATATATATATATAGAGTTCAAATATATATATATATATATAGTATACAAATATATATATATATATATATATATATATATATATATATATATATATATATATATATATATATATATATATATATTTATATATATATATATATATATAGAGTTCAAATATAAATATATATATATATAGTATACAAATATATATATATATATATATATATATATATATATATATATATATATATATATATATATATATATAGTATACAAATAAAATAATCATACACTTGAAGAAAAATCTAAATTTTAAAGATTGCATTCATAAACTTTAGGCATAAATATATGTTATATATGTATAAAGCTTAAATATATATCTATATGTTTCTTATTTAATAGAGAGTTGTAATAGATTGAACATCAAAATAAGTTATGTTATTAATCATCAAAGTTAAATAACAAAATCATTTTTGTTACTAATCAACATTGAATTATACTATGAAGCAACATACAACCCTAGTGCTTTTTTACTTCATAAAAACCATACTATTTGTTTCAAAACATCTATATTCTAGTATATAACCATTTCTTCTACAAACAAGTATATAACTACACAAAACAGTTTATATTCCTACCACAAACTCACACAAAATAATCGAGTCGGCTAATGGTTTTAAAACAAAACTATCAACATAAAAAATTTTTTTTACATTAAAATAAATTTTAAGTATAATAACTTAAAATAAACAAAATTTAAAAATACTTACAAATGATAAATATTTGTTATTTTGTCAAGTGAAACTCCCATTATAGGTTTTATCTACAATAAAAATGATATATAAAACTGTTATATTTTTTTCACGAACATACGTTCTTCAAAATTCTCTCTTTAATTATTCTTTTTATTTTTCTAATTGAAATATTCTCTAAGCCTGTTAAAATTTTAAAAATTCTAAATTAATTTTTATAACATTAAACAGTATTAAAGATTTTTTATTTCAAGTTTTTAATTTCATAGAAAATTTTCATCAAAATATGTCACAAATTTGTAATGCCAAATCACATTGATAACATTCAGGCCTTGTTTTAAAGCGTTAAGCGTAGAGCGATTTACGTACGCCTTATGCGATTTTTACATAAGCAGTAAGCGATTTCGGTTAAGCAACTTTTGATCATTTTTCAACTTTTAAATTATATTGTAAGCAGTAAGAAGCAAAGATCATAAAAACATAATTTAATTCTGATTAAAAATATATGATTTAATTTAATAAAAATATGTGAACTAATTTAATAAAAATATATAATTTAATTTAGATTTAAAAAATATACAATTTTAATTTGATTTAAAAATTTATTTAACTTTATTAAAATTAAACTTAATGCTTGGGCTTAACTGTCAAATCTATTTAAAAATATTCCTAAATATTGTTAAACTTTTTAAATTTATTTGTTCTTAAATTAGTAAATCAAAAAAAAATTCTTTTTTCAAATCCATGCTTTATGCAAGCAGAATTCTATTGGGCTTAGAAATTCTTTTTTTGTTATCTTTTGTAGAAGGAAAAATTACTGTTACGTTTTTAAATTTTTTTTTTTATTAATTCAGTGTTCTTATGGGGAAATACAAATTAAATTTTTGTTAACTTAGTTAACTTTTTTTGGTCAAATTTTTCCATTTCCTTGTATTGTCATCGAAAATGATTAAGTGTGCAAAATTTGAACAAAATAGGTTGAGAAAAAAGCTTTCAAAAATTGATTTCAAATTTTGTGGCACACAAACATATATATATAGAAAGTAACCTTATATAAAGCATGGAAAAAGTAGCGCGTTTTAAATTTTTGTTTTTTAACTTAATAACTTAAGACTTAAAAAACAATAGGTTTTGAATCGCTGCGCTTTAATGTCTTCGAAACTGCAAATAATTTGCAAATCAATGATTTTTGTGACGTAATACGCAATTCATATCAAATAAATAAAATGTATGGGGAAATACAAATTAAATTTTTGTTAACTTAATTAACTTTTTTTGGTCAAATTTTTCCATTTCCTTGTATTGTCATCGAAAATGATTAAGTGTGCAAAATTTGAGCAAAATTGGTTGAGAAAAAAGCTTTCAAAAATTGATTTCAAATTTTGTGGCACACAAACATATATATATATAGAAAGTAACCTTATATAAAGCATGGAAAAAAAACAGGTTATTTTTATTGCATTAAAAATAACCTGTTTTTTTTTTTCTTAAACTTTTTTTTTTACTCAAAATTAAATTTTAAATAAATGGCTGCATCAAAAGTTTGCACAAAACGTAAGTTAAACTTTTTTTTTTCATAACGCAAGTTAAATCACAGCAATTATTTTTTAATAAACGATATATTCAGCAATGTAATTTTAATAATAAAATAATAAACTAATAAACTTTAAACAAATAAATAATTAACTAACTAATAAACTTTAAATAAATAAATTAGATAAATAAAGTAAATGTAAATATTTCATTCATTATTCACTGATTTTTTTAAAATATAAAATCATTTGTAGTTGCAAAGCCGCAATTAGAAATTTAAAAAATAATCATTTTAAAAACTCAAAAATTTAACACATTTTAATTCATTTATGCAAATGCCGAGAAAAGAAAGAAATTTGGTAATATCAAACATTTTTAAAAATACAATATTAAATTTAATTATTTAATATTTAAAAAAAAAAAAGCTGTTAAATAACATTTAAATTGTTTTGCAGTAATTAATATTATTGCAGTAATTTAAAAAAGTTAATGTCTTTAAAAAATGAAAAAATTAGGAGAATTTTTTGACGTCAAATATTGCGTTAAGCAAATGCATTAAGCATTTTTTATTTTAAAACAAGTTATAACTGTTTGATAATAATACACTCAAAATTTGACAGGGAGATAGTGTCAATATAAAGTCAGTCTATTCTATATATCTATCTATATCTATATCTATATATATCTATATCTATATCTATATATATCTATATCTATATATATCTATATCTATATATATCTATATATATATATATATATATGTATATATATACATATCTATATATATATATATATATATATATATATATATATATATATATATATATATATATATATATATATATATATATATATATGTATAGATATATACATATCTATATATATTTATATATACATATACATATCTATATATATATATACATATATACATACATATATATATATATATATATATATATATATATATATATATATATATATATATATATATATATATATATAGATCTATAGTTTGTTGTCTTGGGAAGAGCGGAAGGAAAAAAGTGATTCTTACGCCAACACATACGTCACTTTTAATTACTTTTGACTTTCGTCCAACATTTGCGTGTTGGACGAAAGTAAAAACCATTAATTTAATTACAAATAAATCGCTTTTTAAAAAAACCACAAAAACGCAAATTTAATTGACCAGAATGTTTTTAAAAACATTCTGAATGTTTTTAACAATATAAACAATGTTTTTATTTTTATTTTTTTTAATAAAATGTTTTTATTTTTAATTTTTTTAATAAAATGTTTTTATTTTTATTTTTTTTTACTGTAAATCATGCGCGGAGTGTTGCTACATCGACTATCTTATAGCCTGACTCGCAAGGGAGTGCTGCTACATCGACTGACAAATAGCCTGACTCGCAAGGGAGTGCTGCTACATCTACTATCTTTTAGCCTGACCCGCAAGGGAGTGTTGCTACATCGACTGAGGGTTTGGTTGGAGCAGGCAGTCTCTCAATTAATAAAAAAAAATAATTCCGGTCTTGCATTTTAATTTTTACTTTTTGTCAACAAAATATGGAAAAAACTTTCGGACAACATCTACGGGTTGTATATATATCTGTATATATATCTATATATATCTGTATATATATCTATATATATCTGTATATATATCTATATATATATATATATATATATATATATATATATATATATATATATATACATATATATATATATATCTGTATATATATCTATATATATAATATATATATATATATATATATATATATATATATATATATATATATATATATATATATATATATATGTATATATGTATATATGTATATATATATGTTTATATATATGTATATGTATATATATATATATATATATATATATATATATATATATATATATGTATATATGTATATATGTATATATATATGTTTATATATATGTATATGTATATATATATATATATATATATATATAAGCAAAAAAAAAAACAACTTTTTACATGGTAAAGTTTTATGCCTATACACCAATCATCAGCAATTGAATATATATCTATATATATATATATATATATATATATATATATATATATATATATATATATATATATATATATATATATATATATATATATCTGTATATATATCTATATATATCTGTATATATATCTATATATATATATATATATATATATATATATATATATA